>NW_028261260.1:1903847-2211145 GCF_057802395.1 Ceratotherium simum simum
AACCACAGCCTCACCCCACACCTGAACTTTTCAACTCCAGCCAGGTGGAGGAAATGCTCTGTGGAGTCAGAAAGGCCGAGACAGGCATAGGACAAAGCAGTGAGTGTGGCCCCAGCAGGCTACAGGCCTAGGGAGCCGGGGCCACACTAGACAAGCCCTTCTGATGACAGGTCCCAGCCTCTTCTCTGGAGTCAGCAAGGCCTGGCCTTCCTAATGCCCAGGCCACGGCTCTGGGGAGAAATCCATGATGGAGGGCACGCATGAGTCCCTGTGCCTGAGGGCCCAGGTGCCATACCCAGGGCAGACTGCAAGGCTGTCTCGGCTCGTCTGCTTTGTCCAAAGGAGTCTGGCCAACAAGCCGAACCAGCCACGTGTGCCAGGCCCCTTTCAAGGGGACAAGTTCCGGAGCAAAGAGCCCTGGGGCCTGCTGCCAAGTTTTCTGGGGCTTGTTCTGGGCCCCGTCAGAGGAAGAAGCAGCCTGGCAACCGGTGTGCCAGACCTGAGATCTGGCGCCCTCCCACACCCGAGTTCCATTCCTGCCCAGGCCTCCTAAGGGAGGAAGATGGACTTGGCAGTGGCGAATGTGGTGGGGCTGGTGCTGAGCATTTCCTGGGATGCCCCAGGAGAGGGCGCCTGGGGATGGGCTACCCCTGGCCAGGTCTCAGGGACCAAGCCAGCTCAGGGCTGTTGGGGGCAGAGAGAGAATCCCCCTCCGCCCTTTCCCTTAAGGTTCTTATGACTGGCCAAATCATTAACAAGTCAGGTTAGCTGGAGAAAATAGTACCAAGCTTAAGAACTTGTGTACTTGGGAGAATCCCAGGAAACTGAATCTCTCAGCACAGTAGCAGAGATTGCCCTATTTTCCACTAAAGACAAAGGAGGATGTTGGGGGTCGGGTTTTGGGATTTGAGAGGGGAAGAAGACAATTCCCATGGAGAGTGACATGTAAATGTTTCTCTGAACCGTTTGCCCAGCACTGGGGTCAGGTCCAGAAGGGCCAGAATGGAGAGAATCAGGAACCGGCCTCTCTGTGGTGGGGTTGGAATGGGGGAGGACGTGGGGGTGGTGGGGGAAGTGGTATGGTATATGAGATGTTACCAGCGGTGGCGGCAGAGACTAATGGTCTGGGATCTCTCTCTCTCTCTCTCTCTGTGTTTCTCTCTCTCTGTGTCTCTCTCTCTCTATCTGTCTCAGGGACCTGACAAGAGGAGGCGGGCATGCCCTGCCCACCTTGCCTACCTCTCCCATGGGCCTTTCTTTCTCTGGCCCCTCCTGGAGGCTTGTGTGCTTGGGTTCAACCTGTCAGGCCAAGGGTGCATGCGTGGCCACTGGGGCATATGGTGGGCCTTGGGGGTCCTTAGTGAAGGCCCCCCCCATCTGCGAGACTCTGACCAGCTTGGGCACTCCCTCATGCCTGCCAGGTGCAGGTGAAGAAGGTGCACAGCCATTCTTGACTTGGCTTCAGGTGTTGTCTCTCTCCCATCCCCCACTTCCACTCAGCTCGCAGGCTGCTTCCCTTCTTTGGAAGCGGTGGTCTGGCCCTGATGGCCAAAGGTGGACTGGGGTGCAAGGTCAAGGTTCTGCCTTGGCCAGCTGCTTCGACCCAGGCCTCATTTCTTCCTGGAAAGACAGAACCATGGCCTCACCCCACGCACGCACTTTTTGACTCCAACCAGATAGAGGAAAGGCTCTGTGGAGTCAGAAGGGCTGAGACAGGCATACAGCAAAGCAGTGAGTGTGGCCCCAGCAGGCTACAGGCCTAGGGAGCCGGGTCCATGCTGGGGAAGCCCTTCCAGCGACAGGTCCTAGTCTCTTCTCTTGAGTTGGCAAGGCCTGGCCTTCCTAGTGCCCAGGCCACAGCTCCAGGGAGAAATGTACGATGGAGGGCACCTGTGAGACCCTGTGTCTGAGGGCCCAGGTGCCACAGCCAGGGCAGACTGCAAGGCTGTCTTGGCTCGCCTGCTTTGTCCAAAGGAGGCTGGCCAACCAGCCGAACCAGCCACGTGTGCCAGGCCCCTTTCAAGGGGACAAGTTCCAGAGCAAAGAGCCCTGGGGCCTGCCGCCAAGTTTTCTGGGGCGTGTGCTGGGCCTCGTCACAGGTGGAAGCAGTCTGGCAACCTGTGTGCCAGACATGAGATCTGGCAGTCTCCCACACCTGGGTCCCTGCCCCACCCATACCTACCTTCATCGAGGGAGCACGACGGTCTTGGCAGTTGCGAGTGTAGGTAGTCATTAGAGACTTAACTTGGACTTGTAGTAAAAGAGCCTAACATAAGAGCATTGGGCTTGGGCTCTGTCATTTGTAACCTGGGGGAGTTTCCTAGCCTGTGTACCCAGTCTCTTCATCTATAAATTGTGAGAAGAACAACATCTACTACATCTGGATATTTTGAGTGTTATGTGCGTTAATGTATGTTCAAGCACAGAATTAACATTCAGAGTGTAGTCCCTGGCTCAGAAGAACTGTTTGATGCTATTATCATAATTATCATTATTTCACATCCTTATCATCCTCGTGAGTTGCCTGTAAAACCAACCATTATCCACAGTGTCAACAGTTTTCTTCCTGGTCCCTGCTTAAAGGCCTGCAGTTGGTGCCTCGTGCTCTTAATCTCCTGTTTTTATCCCAGTCCTTGTAGGGATGCATTTATTCCTTTCTTCTTTGCACTAAGGCGCTGAATTGGGGGCCCATACCCAACCCTGCATGTTCTCCTTTTAATATCCGATGCTTTTGAAACACTTATTACTGTTTACCTGGTGGATTATACTCCCTCACATGAACAACGCACAGAAGATAGGATGTAGGAATCATTACATGTAGGGCTCTGAGTTTATTATAACACAGATTACAGTTGATCAAGGACCAAAGTAGTGTTCCTTAATGCAAAGATCTTCAGAGATGAGTGTGTTCTAATGCGACACCACCTGAAAATAAAGCAAGCACATAAAAGCATAAGTAGTTTTAAAAGGAAAAGCACACAACTAAAAGAATTGATGCCATTAAATACACTATTCTATTTGTTTATGTATCAAATTACTGATAGGAAATAGCCAGGTGTAGAGATAGTAGAATTGAAGAATTTCATAGAGAATTATTTAACAATTGTTCATATCTTGTGTTTTACATCTTTGATTAGGGTAATATTTTCACCTTTTCCTTTCCTGGTGTCTCTATCTTTCTCAACTTTTCCAAGAGACATATTTATATTATCCTCTAAAATTTTAGAGAAATTTTTAAAAAGTTCTGAAATATTTTAATTTGTATTAAATTAATGTTGTTGATTTTGTATATTGGAATAGCACTAGATTGCAAGTTAATTAGTGATAATTCGAGATTTAGTTTGGTAAAAGATGGTAGTTGGAATTAATACCAGGATGTTTGTAACCTAGTTTTTCTTCATTATTTGATGTAGTTTTCAAAGTGCCAGAGCTGGTCATTTTTAATATAATAAAGAGTCTCATTTTAAAATATGTGTTCCTGGAGAGGGTGACAGAAGTAAGTAGAAAATAATTTACTGTAGTGACTTGTTTTTCTCCAATGGATCTGTTATAAACCCAACAGCCATATAGCATTCTTTTGTCCAAATGACCTGATGGCACATAAATTTTCTTGCTGTGAATCGAGCAATCTGGGATCACACTATCTTCTCCCTCCTAGTCATGCTTTCAGTTGTAACAGTGACATTGTCAATAATATAGTGACAAATTTGCACACAGTCTAATATTTACTAAAATATATATATATATCAATTGCAAACTTTGATAACATAATTGTTAAGTAAGGAACTATTTGCAGTGCACTTAAGAACTGATTGCTACACATTACTGTGTAGTGACATCATGGTTAAAACCATTCTTTGCAACATGTGGCCCATTTCAATTTTATTTTAAAGGAAAAGGTTCAATAATCTTTTTCTTTTTGAAGAAGAAAGAATTGCATTTCCATCTTAGAAAATTGAGAACTTGTTTTTTGCCTTCGTTTTGTCTTCAGCTCTTTATATTGCTTATTAATTCACATGTCCAGTTACTTCAGATTCATGGTGCTACCTCCTCTGCCTTTTTCATGGCTCTCACTTTAATTTTTCCATAATCCCGTCTGTGAGAGAGGTTTCTCTCCACCTTCATATATCAAGGAAGGAACTGACCCTCCTTTATGTGAACTTGGAGACAGAGGCCAAAGTGAAGCCTCAGTGCCCCTCCCCACCAGTGAGCGGCAGAAGGGCTGCAGATTCCTGTGAATCTTTTTCTCCCCTCCTGGCTCTCTACATAGTTGGCATTGTCTCCATGGAGGAGCCCAGCTTGTTACAATCGAATTTTTGAAGTCTATAGAAGCTGGCTGAAGGATGAGACTGGCTAGAAAGGACACCAATAAGCAGTGTGCTCCTAAAGTTGGTGGCAGAAACATTAAGAATAAGAAAACCTTTGCATTTATCTTCTTTTGTCTTTATCTTCTCGCTCTTTATTTTCCTTTACTTATATGGTACAAACCCTGTCCACCCCCCATGGCGGTTTTTTTTTCCCTCAAATCCCCAGTACATAGCTGTATATCTTGGTTGTGGTTCAACCCATGGTGGTTCTTTTTCCTAGAGTCCCATTGCATTTTATACATATCTCTTTAGTTCAAATTATTTCTGTACTGTAATTTATCTGTTTATACATATCTGTCTTCCTTGCAGACCCCCAACATTTCAAGACCTTTGGGCACATAGTATATACTTAAGTATTTGAGTGAATCAATGAAGATCTTTTGTTGAATAAGATCTAAATAAATAAAATACCTACCCAGCACACGAATGCAAGCATTTGAGAGAGAGTTTGGTGTCTGCTGAAGCAGGCTGTGGACAAGTTTAGGGGCTCAGTGCCAAGGTTACGCAATAGATTTAGATAAAATGAAAGAGATAATTAACTTCAGTTTTAAAATTCATGGAGAACAGGAGCAGGATATCTAGGTGTGACTCAGGACTTGATCATTCCAGTTGCATCTTTGAAAAATCCAGTCCTTTATCTTTCTATGAACATGTGACTGGCCAAGAGAGTGAACAGAGGACTGGCTTTTAGAAAGGCTATTTTGTCACAGGAAATCCTGGAGGAAAATATATGGAAGGAGAGCTGGTAGAAACATGGCAGAAACTTTTTGTGTAGAAACCCTAAAAATTGTGTTTACATGCTGGCTGAAAGAATTGTAATCCAACTTTTCTCCAATATAGATTTGAGCAGCTTTTAAATATCTAGGTATACAAAAGGATTACAATGGAAAATAGATCAAACCTAAAGGAATTTAGGATGGAACAATGAAATGAAGCTGAAATAAGCCAGCGCACTGAAATGTGTTTCAGAAGGACCTGCAGGTTTTTTTTAATGTTTTAATTTTGTGTGTGTGTGTGTGTGAGGAAGATCAGCCCTGAGCTAACATCCATGCCTATCCTCCTTTTTTTGCTGAGGAAGACTGGCCCTGAGCTAACATCCGTCACCAATCCTCTTCCTTTTTTTCCGCCAAAGCCCCAGCAGATAGTTGTGTGTCATAGTTGCACATCTTTCTAGTTGCTTTATGTGGGACACAGCCTCAGCTTGGCCAGAGAAGCGGTTCGTCGGTGCGTGCCTGGGATCCGAACCCAGGCTGACAGTAGCGGAGCTTGGGCACTTAACCGCTAAGCCATGGGGCTGGCCCGAGGACCTGCAGTTTTTAAAAGTAGTTGGAAATGTATCCCTCAGGTTTAAAGTAGAAAGGGAAATGGGAACAATTCTCTATCATCTCATGTCCATGAGATTAAAAGCAACAGTCTCTCAGAGAACCAAAACTTTTCTGGCCTCTAATGTCCCAAAAAAGTGTTTTGAATGGTGCCTAATGAAAGAGATTTTGTGTGATGTAATGCAAATACAGTGTCATCAGCTCATTTTCAAGTTTAGTTCAAACACTTTAGGACACGTTCGGTTGAGGTAATGCAGAATTCTATAAGGGGCCAAGGAAGAGGCTGACAGCATTCCCTCTCTCAGCTTCTCACTTGAAGGGAGAAAATGTTCTTGAACAGATTGACCACGTCTCCTAAAGATAATGCTCCATCTTCAATTTTTCTTTTTGTAAACTCAGCCCACATTTCCCCTTACATATGCAAGCTAAAGCCTGAGTGTAGACATCCTTTGTTGGCAATGAGGAGCAGATCCATACTATTAAATGATCAAATAGGCAGAACATACGGTTGGGCCCTTTCAGGAAAATTACAGGTTTAACCCCACCTTCATTGGTGGAAGGACATGGTATACCAGAATTAAAATATCTACCTTTTATTATGTAGTTAATCATAAATCATGTTATTTAAATGAAATTTAATGAATTCTTCTTCTATTAAGTTGACTAGACTTTAGTCAACCTGATGTATAATTTTATATAGGTGCATTTTTACTTAAAATGTAAAACTCTTTAGAGACAGCTTCATTCAGTTTTAGAGGTGTATTTTGTATATTTTGGTGTGATTTTATTTATTTTCCTTCATAGCAGAGAGGCACATCCTAGTCTTTTTCTTGCTGCCCTCTCTCTACAAGATAAAACTCATCCAAGTTTATTTTGTTTTTTAAGGCATAGGCTTACTTTGTGATGATACAGAGATCATTTCTGAAACATATTTAGAACTGTGGGGAGCCCAGAATTTTAGATTATGCTCAGAATTTTGTGATGTAACTTCAAAAAAAATGGAACATTTAAAGTTTTGCCAGGAAAGTTTTCTCCTACTTTGCTTCACAGTAATTAAAAAAAAAAAAAAACAGTTTAGTTTCTTAATTCTTCAGGAGGGTGAGTGAAGGATTTGGCAGGTTTAAATGTACCCTTGAGAGAGCTCTCTCTGAGTTACTCTTTCAAAGCAACCATCCCAGTTGATGAATATTTAATGGGGACTCTGTCAGTCCCAGAGATGAGAGAGGCAGTTCCTAAAGCTCCAGCAGGTCCTGGGAGAGGAGAGCACTGATAAGCAGTGCCATCAGAGCTTGGATGAAGCGTGGTCATTCTCAAGATGTTAGAACTGAGTGGAGTTATCAAATGCAGCCCAGGGACTCTAGACCTGAGCCCTGTTCAGAAGCCAGTTGAGTTGTCATTTGCTCTGAGCATGGTGTTGTTGGGGAAGAGGGAGGAGCCCCCTCTTCCCTTTTCCTTAAGGTTCTTCTGGCTGGCCAAATAATTAAAAGACAGGTTAGCAGGAGAAAATAATACCAAGTATAATAACATGTATACATGGGAGAAACCAGGGAAACTGAGTTTCTCAACACAATGGCAGCGATTCTCGTCTTAAATACCATCTTCAGCTAAAGACAAAGGAGGATGTTGGTGTAGGTAGTGTTTTCGGATTTCAGAGGGGAAGAATGCAATTCACAAGGAAAGGGCAATGTAAATATTTGTCAGAAAATTCTTTACAGGGCTGCCTATAGAGAATGTGGTTAGAGAGACAGAAATCACAGTAATCAAGAGTATATAAGGCTGGCCCCGTGGCTTAGCGGTTAAGTGCATGCACTTCGCTACTGGCGGCCCAGGTTCAGAACCCAGGTGCGCACCGATGCACCGCTTGTCCAGCCATGCTGTGGCCGCGTCCCACATACAGCAACTAGAAGGATGTGCAACTATGACATATAACTATCTACTGAGGCTTTGGGGAAAAAAAAGGAGGAGGATTGACAATAGATGTTAGCTCAGAGCCAGTCTTCCTCAGCAAAAAGAGGAGGATTAACATGGATGTTAGCTCAGGGCTGATCTTCCTCACAAAAAAAAAAAAAGTATATAGATTTAAGACCTCTCCTTCTGTACTGATAAGAGTTTCCAGAAACAAGGCCATACCCCCCCTTCCCAGCACATGGAGGGAGATACCTTTACAAATGTAAATATTTGGTAAACAGAACATTGAAAAGAATGGCCTTATTGAGGACCCTGCCAGGCTGTCCATATCCAGAGTTAAATTCCTTTAGGCAGTTAGTGGGGAAGGTCAAATGTCCGCCAGAGAAAATAATCAAAGTAACGTGATATATTTCAGGGTGGTCAATTTTCATTTCCCACAGTGTGTTCTCTCTGCTCGTTCCCCTTTTTGCCATTTCTCATGCTTCCCCTAACTCTTTCTCTTTCCTACACCTTCTTTCTTCTTTTTTCTCTCTTTCTTACTTTTACTCTCTATTATATTCCTTCTCCTTATCATTTTTTTCTTCCTTGTCTCATTGTTCTCATTCATTTTCTTTTTATTTTGTAGTACACTTACTCTGTACATCACTTTCATCTTAAAATCTTGACCCTCTACAACTCCTATACTTCAGCTAGCTATTTTGAAGAGAGTATTTTGATAAATTTCTCTTAGATGTTATAACATGCTGATTCAGGGAAATAAAAACTATTACGAAAGGGATGGGGATGGAGAATGAATTCAGTTCAGGTAGTCATGAAATAAGACAGAGGGAAACTGAGAGCTTAGGTGTGGGTGTTCAAAATATTTCCTGATACATCTTTGTAGTTCATTGGTGTGGTAAACTGCACACAGTCTTATTTACTGTTGGAGCCCAGAAGTTTGCTCCTCTGGGCAAGTCAGCATGTCTTGGCCTATAGAAAAGAAGCTAGGAAACACTGCCTGCATTTCTAATGTAAAGAGCTGTTCGTGTTCCACCAGGAGACCCTTTGGGCTCTTCCCTGCACTATCTGAATAGAAACAGAGGAAGAGAAGCTTTTCTCAATCTGCACAAAGCCGGGACCCTATCTTGAGTTTGAGAGGATTTGCATGTGACTGAAAACACAAGTGTTCCCGAGTTTGGATTTGCTTTAATAGGATCTATTGGCTGGCTTTGATGTTAAAGGTCTTTATTCAAAATTGACTACCTCTAGTGCTAAGTTCAGAGTGGAGATTTGTCAGTATAAGAGAGAAGAATCCCTTTTTGATTAACTCAGTGAAATATAGTATTTGGGAAAATGGTTATATTTGAAGGCCACTTGTTAATATTCTGTTGCCACAGTGACATCTGTTGGTAAGTGACTACTTCATGTTATTCTTAATGATTTCTGTTTGAAAGACACACCCTGAGCTTGATAAATAAATGGCAAGCAATAGGATATATTGGAGTATATGAGGAAGCCATTTGGGGTAAAGCTAATTCGGTCTGAATTTGTTTTTCCAAAAAGGCCTGTGGCCTGCATTGTGTAACTGCTTTGCCATGTCCCAAAGAGAAGAGTAAATGCCTTTAAGATAAGGATGCAACTTCCCCGCCACTGGCATTGCCTTAAGAATAAGCATTTCTCCCTAATCTAGGATTTGATTGCTGCAGTCATCCTGTGACCACCCAGCTCCAGACAACAGACCTGACACCAGCCAAGCCCATCGAGACAGCAGACCTGCTCCCCGCTGTGTCCATCTATAGCTATTCTGGCAGGGCAACCTGGCAGGGCGGATCTTGTTGTTATAGTAAAAGAGACATTGCAATCATATGTGATACTTTCTCTTTGACAGTATGTAACTGCTCTGTACACCCCACTTCTTTGTTGCCCTTCCTTCCTTAGGGAAGGAAGGCCCCAGGCCACGGTCCTCAAAAGTTGGCTCATAATAAACTCACCCCAATTTTGATTTATAGTTTGATTATGGATTATTTACATCGACAAGCTGACATGCAGGAAGTAGTAAAGGCACAGTGGTATCTGTATTGCCAGATATAAAATCTTTCCTCCCTCTTTCCCTTCCCAGGATGCCCACTCTTCATGGTTTCACCTACTTCCATGCTGTGCTCATTCTTCTGATAACTCCTTTCATTCCCTCCTACAATTACTCAACAAATATTTAAACACCTACTCTATGCCAGGCTTGGGATACACTAAGGAAAAAATTTTCTACAAAATCTCTGTCTTCACAGAGTTTGTTTTTGTTGGGTAAGAGAGATAATGGCTAAGTAGGCAGACAAGTGAATTACATAGTCTATCGTGTGATGATCTGTTTCATGAAGAAGGTAAGTGACAGGCAATGGGGAGAGCTAGGGAGTGAGTGGGTTGCTACTTTAGAGAGACCAGGGAGGCTGGAGCAAGGCCCAGAGGGAAGAGACAGGGCAGGAGGACATGCAGATGTCCCAGGGCTGCAGAGATGCTGTGGAGGGACTGTGACTCGGATGTCAGTGGGCAGCAAGAAGCCAGTGTGGCTGGAGCACAGTGAGCAAGAGCAGAAATGCAGAGAAGGTTTGAGATGTCAGGGAGGGTGAGCAGATGAAAGAAGGCCTCTGGGCCCATCAAAATTGTGCTGTAAGTGAAATGAAAACTTTCAATGTCATTTAACTATACGTTATACAATTTAAGTAGTAAATACCTTTTGTTTTTCTATAGCCTTGTCACGTACATCAACTAAAATGTTGCTAAATTGGGAATGTCTAAATTATCCCCAGGAGTGACTGCTGTATCTTGTCAGGTGTCTGGTCTGCACAGCAGTCGGAGGTGGGAGTGACGTGACAGTCAGGAGATGAACTCTAGTCTTCAGGTTGCCACCAACTGCTTGTGTTATGTCTCATCTTTAAAACGTGGAGGATGGAAAAGACGAGTGGTTTTCAGACTCCGATCCATGGAGCACTGGGGATTCCTGAAGGCTTTTTGTTTTTCTTCTTATGTTTGTAAACATCACTGCAAGCTTCACGTAGAAGAAAGTGTCCCCTAGCTTTAAAAAGATTCCTAGACTTGGTTATCCCTCAGGTTTTCCAGTATGAAGAATTTGCAGTCTCACAGACTCCCAAAGGACAGACTAAAGGAGCACAATCCCTTTCTCCCGAATGTCTCTGGTGACAGTGCTCATCGTCTCTCATTCAAACCAGAAGGTGATTTGTCAATAGTGAGATATGGCATTTGAGACCCCATCCTTCAAGATGGCTGAGTTGTCATCTATCATTGTACAGACTTACGATAAGTGAATAATATAAAAAGTGAATGTCTCAGCAGGTACTTTCTGGCACAAAATAGAAACTAGGAATTGAGAAAAGTAATTATGATTGATGTCTGTCAATAAGGGCATAGGGCTATTCTAATTTCAAAAGTAATTAACGGCATGAGTGTTAGTCACTGTACATATTAAATATATTGAAAAGCAGTCATGTTCTCATAACACAGAAGTATAACTGGAAGATAAACTGGATGTTTTTGGTACTTATAGCTAAAGATATATTTTATTTAGTTCTATTTTCTGATTGAGGAAATGAGAAAATTTATTTTTTAGTATACTGACTATCTTCTTCCTTTCCAACCTAGAATCTCAATCTGCTATTTTGGAAACTCCGAAAAAAATGTTCAGATGTTGTTCAACAAGTAAGAAGATCTTGTTAGGATGTGGAATCCTTTTCTCTCTTATTTGTCATAAAATTGTGACAAACTCTGATTTATCTTCCTGTCTGCCCAGCTGGCTAGGCCACCTTGTTTCTCTAAGCCTGCAGGGGAATCCAATCAGGTGGAAGGGGATGTTTTCTTCCACTTAGACTTTGCAGAGGAAATCAGCCTTGAAGTGGAACTGAGCACATGCTCTTCAGATGCTGCATCATTCTCTACCCAGCCAGAGCATTGGACCTGACAACAACTGGATCCAGCAGGAAACTGGCCACTCTAGGAGATGTCATGTGGAAATGTGCTTGGTTGGACTAATAATCACAAGGATATGATTTTTAACAAAATCTCTCAGAGCTTTTCTAAAATCAAATAATATTCTTAAGTTGCTTTAGTAGATGAAACATTAGTTAGTGTCTTTTTAATTTCCACAGAAGCTTTTTTTTCTGTTACTAAAGAAGCCACATTTTATGTATTTTTTTCTTGTACCAAAATGGACTCACTATTAAAAAAAGGAAACCTGCAAGAAAGGAAACACTCATATGGGATAGAAATTGTGGATAGCAGTTGCTACTTTTTATATAAAACTGTTTAATTTATTTATACTTCCTCCCAACTTTGCTTTTGAAAATAACTTAGTATTAGAAATTACCAGTAAGAAGAGGGTGTGCTCTCTTGAGTGTGGTCCAGTAGAAGTCAGGCGACTGAGACGTGAGTTCTAGGCCCAGGTCTGTTTCTGGGTAGTGTGTGACAATGTACTTAGGCTCTCTGGAACGTAGTATTCCTTTCTGTAAAATTAAAGAATTTGATGATTTTTGAAAACTTTCCCAAATATTAAATGACTACTCTTTTAAAAAGAAGCAGACATATCCTCCTTAAACTTAAAAATTATCAAAAATGTTTTGTGACCTTTCACTTGCCAAGAACAACTGATGTCCCTTTAATTATATTGATTGAAAATAAAGATCATAAAAGTATAAATTTAGTAATCTAATAAATTAATTAGCATAAAAATGATCCAGGAAAAAATTTATGATAAATCAAGATACTACATTATGAAAGTATTACTGCTTATTACAGTATATAAAATTATGACACTAAAATAGCAGGTTTTTCCAGTTTGTAAGTTTATATTGTTACTCACATATCACTATTAACCCTATTATGTTTTACAAGTAATAAAATATCTTGAAAGGAAAAAACAATAAACCAGCAGCCCTGCATTACACATGAAAGTTTTGCTCCCCTGGAGGGAAAATGAGGATACAACATTGGTCGAGTACTTCATTTTGTAATCCATTGGTGCCTTTCAAAACTATAGCTATTATTGTAAGAGTAAAGATACTCTTAAGAATAGTGCCACAAAACAGGTTTTCCCAGCTTCTTTTTGTCAAAGCTGAGACCTACATCAGGCTGGGGCACTTGAAGAGGCATGGTGGACTCAGCTGAGGGTTACTTAATTACTGTGAGATGATTAGCAAATAGCGAATAAGATGGAGAAAGATTAAAAAGAGGTAAAGGGAAACAAAGCTGGAAATAAGAATAATAGTGCCTTCAAAATATCCTCTCATTATTTTTATAGCTTTTTTTTTTTTTTGAGGCATGACTAGGATAGTATGTTAGATTTTTCTGAATCCTTATCTCCAGGGCATATATTACTGAGTTCTTCATTATATATGAAAATGCCAAAGAAAATCTGGACAAAAGTATTCTATATTATCAACAAGGACAAAACATGTACAACATGTTAATTTATTATTATTATATTATTTATTATATTTTATATAATTTATATATATAATTATATAATTTTATATTTATTATTATATATTAAGATTCCAGCTGTAATAGTCAAGATATATATTCACGTGTGTAAAATTATGATGATTTTCTATTTTTCTCGGGCTATGAACCGTGGTAAAATATACAGTAATAAGCAGAAAACCTGATGAACTAGGTGATTTAAAACACCTGATATTACAGCTTGGCCATTCGAGGGTGAAATGGATGAATTTAAATTTCACACCTTCTCCTTTCTTTGTAGCCAGTGAAGTGTCTGGAAGACAGAAAACACATAAAATTAATTGAGAGTTAACAGTATTTGGAAGCAGTTGAGGTTAAGCACTCGACAATGATGTTCCTTACTTCTGGAGCTATTGACTCTTTGTTATGAGTTTATTGTATAGGCGGGTTCTCTTCTTAGATGATTTGTGTATGTGTCATAGAAGAGAGACAAAGAAGGAGAATTAACTGTCAATCTACTGTGCACCGGTTCCTTTACTGTATTATCTCATGCAATTCTTACAGTAATCTTTTAAAGTAACTATTATAATTCATATTTAACTGATAAAGAAAACCATGTTTACAAAATTGATCAAGGATAGGAGGGAAGATCTGAACATCAGTCTGTTGGGTTTTATGCCTCATATTCTCTCCACCGTGATAAAAATGGTACTTCAACATGGGTACTCACCGTCTGGCTATTTAATACCAGGTCCTGCCAACAGCATTGGATGAGATGAGATGAGAAGTTTATTTCCAAAGTTATTCTACTATATTTAAACTATATTATTTATGAGTCAGATGTCAAGACATGTTTTAGAGGCAGAGAGAGCAACTGATTAGTTCACCTACACATTTTTCAGGTTCATTATAACTTTCGTGTGCCACCTTGTGTCAACTTTACCAACTTTAGTGCTTCACTGTTCTTTTTTAAAAAACTCACAATTTCACTTTTCTTGTAAAGCACCTTGCTGTTTTCTTCTTAGTCACTAGATGGCAGTTCTGTATGTCTGTAAATTACCACTGCAGCAGGAAACGAGAGGTCTTAAGCCAGTTTGCTCTGTACAAATGATGGACATAGGAGGATTTCTGGTCCATCAAGGCTGCCTGTGTTTTTCCGTGGCCGTAACGGGGATGTCTAGGACAGCTTAGTCAGAGGCACGAAGCAGAGTCAGAAAGCATCCTCTAAGTTCTTCTTCAGATGTGCGTTCAGGCACCTGCCTTCTCACCTGAGTACACTGGAGTTTGTTGAATGTGTTCTGACTCTTACTCTCTCTGTAGTTAATAAGTCTGGGAGCTCCACACCCCTAGAAAAAACACATGACTCATAAAGACTTTTCTCAACTAAACGGAGTTGAGGGTTGTGGTGTTGCCCGAGAGTCTGATGCTTAAAGAAAATACAGCTGGTGCTCATGAGGAAGAAAGAGCGTCAGCTACTCCTGGAGGGCTTTTATTGATGCTCCTATAGAATGAGCAAGTTTAAAATAAAACCACATTGCTTAAACCTCACTAACTGATTGTTTTATTTTCAAATAATGTGCTCTGAAAATCTGCTATGTCTAAAAAACTATTTCATAAAACTGAAACAATTCTGTTTTTTATTCACTGGTATTTGAAATACTATTAAAACTGTAGCTCCTTTAACATTCTACAATATACAAACAGGCAAATATCAATTATATTCTCTAAAAATGTTTGCTCCCATGCTAAAGATTAATATATGGTAGCAAAACGGGTTACCACCCAGTTTTTAACTAATTTTTTGCTTTTGAAATTACATAAAAAATTTGTGTTTTGAAGTATTTTCCTAAAACTCAACATCTTTCTGACATAAATGGACTAGTTGAGAGGTAACTAGAATGAAATTTGATCTTTAAAACTCTAGCTTTATGTAAGAATTGATAATATCAGGCAGTTGAAAGTTGAGTCTCTCCACATTATATTTATTAATTGTGAATAGCCACATCTATTACCAAGTGCTGAATAATAAAAAGAAATTAAACAATATCAGCACTCTTACCCCACATGTGGTACAATTTATATGCAAATAAATTCTGAAAGGTCAGAGAAATGCTTATGATTTCAGCTAACTGGTAATATACTTCCTCATTCCAGTTTTAACCTCATTTGAAATTGACTTAAAATTCTTCTCTTAGGATCCTGCTCTGATCAGTGCCCCCTGCTCCCCTCAATGCCTCATTTGATTGCAAACTTATCTGAAGAATTTAATATTCTTTTCCATTTGTTCTCTTTAAGATATCTGTGATAGTGATTTTTATACAATGACCAGTTGGTACAATTTATTATTAGTTTCAGAAACATCTTTATTTAGGAACAAATCAAGGAAATGTAGCCAGAAAAACCCAGGACCCTGTCACCGTAGCCGAATCAATGAACGCAATGACCAGGGACCGAGGAAAAGAAAAGTGGTTTAATTTTGCCAGCAAAATGAGGCTGTAGTGGGCACATGCCCCAAAATCCACAGTCCTCCTGAGCCATTAGGAGTTGAGGCTTTTAAAGTAAAGTCTGTGGGAAAGAATATATCCTTGGTGACTGATTATTTGTTGGAGGAGGGATCCCAGTCTTCTGGCGCCAAGCCGGCTGTCATCTCTATCTACAGCGGGAGATCTAGGGCTCCATCAACCAATCTTCTCTCATCACCAGAAATTTGGCCTTGGGGTGTGGACGGCAACTGCTGCCAATTAACGATTACAGTTTACAAGGTTTTAGGTGGGGGAGGGGAGGTGCGGCTTTGCAGTTCGGCGTCCTCCCATCAGCCTGCGTTTAGCTGAGTTAGGGGAGCTGCAGGTGTCCTCTGTTTGTCTGTCCCTGTGATGAATGGTGGATTCGGCGCCAGGAAGCGGGAGTTGGGGAGCTTCAGCTTCTTGATAATTTTGAGATCTCAGTCTCCCTGTAACAAACCACAAGAACTGGTAATTAGTCAGAGTTTCAGTTTGTAGACACCTGGGCTTTCAACAATTATTACCTCCATTTGTCTTGTGGAATTCAGGGACACAAAGGGTAAAACAACCCATATCTACATGTGAATATAACTTAGAGAAGCAGAGAAGGGGGAATGAGTGCTTTTTGATTTAACCCCATATATGGTGGGTTCAATGCTGGGGAACAGATATCAGGGCCGGTATCAGAAACAGATGTGAGGAATGTGGGGTCGCCTAGCTGATGGTGCTTGAGGGATTCCTCATGGGAGTCTTGGCATAGAAAAGTTTAAAGAGTAAAGCATCATTGGTCAGATCAAAAGTGTGGGGTGAACATAATTCTGAAGGAACAATGATGGAGATATAAGAACAAGAAGCCACTTGAATTGCGTTGGAAGGTATTAGACACATCAAAGAGCTGGGAAAAAAAACCTTGTTTAATGTAAGTTCTTTCTAAACTCTAAGGTAAAAAGTAATATGAATTTACATGGTAATTATAAGCCACAAAACAACAATTCACAAGACAAGTAAAGAACTAAAGTAGAAACCAGAGTAAGAAAAATAGAGGTTAAAGGAGAGATGGAGAGAGATGGTTGGGGTCAGAAAACAGACTATCCTTGAAGTCTCCCTCAGACTCTGCTCATTCTTAGTGCTCAGTAAACATTTGAGCCCATGAGCCTGGGGAGGGGCAAAGTGAGAGGTGGTTGGGAGGGGCCACAATGCAAGGATACCCTTGTGGAGGCACTGACATTGAAAATCAGTGACATTTTGCCAAGGTGTTTACCATAATATATTAAGGATTATTCTGGAAAGTTAAGGATTTTTCTGGAATGTACATTTTCATTTTATGGAAACTCCAACTAGCCTGGAGAACGATTTAGACATTTCAGCTTTAGAAATAAACAGAGGGGTCGGCTCGGTGGCACAGCGGTTAATTGCGCACACTCTGCTGTGGTAGCCCCGGGTTCACAGGTTCAGATCCCAGGCGCGCACCAATGCACCGTTTGTCAAGCCATGGTGTGGCGGAATCCCATATACAGTAGAAGAAGATGGGCACAGATGTTAGCCCAGGGCCAAAACTGCTCAGCAAAAAGAGGAGGATTGGCATCAGAAGTTAGCTCAAGGCTGACCTTCCTCACAAAAAAAAAAAAAAGGAAAGAAAGAAATAATGAGAATCTTTTCTGTCAGTTTTAAGAATGAAAACCAGTTAGCATCTGGAAAACAGTTGCAATTTGACATGAGAATGTGAAGAAAGAATTAGATGTCACACGTTGTTTTTGCTTTTCTCTGGGGCAGTAGGGCTTGCAGGGGGAATGAAGTTCCATCTTTGCTCTATTGAGTTTGAGAAGGTGTAAAATTCATTTGTGCTGGGCAACACTGTTGACCTGTGGAGAAAGACAAATGGTTCAAGCAGCTGATCTAAAGGAATAACTGAGCTCATAAAAGTTCTTAGCTTATAAAGGGTGCTTCTTCTTTATTGAACTTTACTGGACATCCATTGACCTATATGTGCAAGATATTTGTGGTAGGTATTGAAGAAAATACAAAGAATTATAAGGTTCCAAGCTCCTCCACATACATGAAACTGTTTGCAAGATGTAATTAGGTTCTGCCAAGGTATTTAGTGTATGTTGTATTACAGAACCTAAAAAAATTGGGAATGTTATTGAGAAAATGTAATTAAGGACAGCTCCTTAGGAGAGGTAGACTAGATCAAGTCCTCAAATGGATCACTTTTGGGCAGGTGGAGGGAAGAAAGAATGAGGATTTCAAATGGAAGAAGAGAGGAAAGGTACAGACGTAGAAAGGAACATGACATTTGGGGATATGGGTGGGGAGGCCATGACAGGCACAGTCTTCCTGTGACTGAGAGGCAGTTCAGTTTCCTCCTCCAGGAGCCCAGCACTGCTTCCCACCTCCTGGCCTCCTCCACCTGCAGACCCCACGCCTAAGCCAAGGCCTATCTTATCTGGATCGCTGCCTAATCTCCCAACAGGTCCCTTTACTTACAGTCTTAATTTCTTCTAATCTTTCCTCCACAATACCTCCAGAGTTACCTTCTAGAATCTAAATTTGCTTAAATCTGATATCTGCTTAGACTGCTACAATGACTGCTCAGAGCATCCGAGAGAACATTCAGACTCCTGAGGTGGACACACAGGCTTTCTCTTGCTGTCCTCATCTTTAGCCTCATCACCCACTGTTTCCTACATGTTGGCTTTTTTCCAGCCTTAAAAATACCCCCATACTCTGAAATCCTTAGCATCCTTTATATCTGTCTTTTTATATGTGTTTCTTCTGTCTTCCTACCCTCTGTTTTGATCAACTTAATTCCTATTTCTCAATCTAAACTCATGTCAAATGTTCCTTCCTCTTGGACACTTTTCCTGAGAGGTCTCCATTTAGAGACCCCTTTTGATGTTGCCACTCGGGGACCTTGTACTTATCTACTTTTTCTTAACTGTTGTTTTTTTCATGTCTCATTGACAGTGAGCTCCTTAAAGCTGAGACTATCCTTCTTCTTCATAAATAAATGGCAAGCAATAGGATATATTGGAGCATATGAGGAAGCCATTTGGTGTAAAACTAATTAGGCTTGACCTTGTTTTTTTTTTTCCCCAAAAGGGGCCTGTAGCCTCTGTTCATCCATTGTATATCAGCTTTAAGCAATTAACATGTCCCAAAGACAAAAACAATGACCTTAAGATATAAATGCAACTTCTCCCACATTGGCATTTCCTTAAGGATAAGCATTTCTCCCTAGGCTAGGATTTGATTGCTGTGCTCATCCTGTGACCACCCAACTCGAGACAACAGCCACGCCCATGGAGACAGCAGACCTGATACCTACTGTGTCCATCAATCAACGTGCTGAAAGGTCAATGTCACGGCTATTGTAAAAGGAACATTGCAATCACATGTGAAACATGCTCTTTGATGGTATATAACCACTCTGTACACCCCACTTCTTTGGAGTACTCCATTTCTTAGTGAAAGGACTCTCCCGGGCTATATGGCCCTCAAATGTTGGCTCATCATAAACTCACCCCAATTTTGATTTATAGATTGGTCATGGATTATTTGTGTCAACATTCTATTTGTCCCTCCAGTATCTAAACACAGTACCTGACACCTTTGGGGCACTCAGAAAATGTTTGATGATTGAATATGTATGTGAGAGACCACACTGACTGGAGAAGAAGAAGCTTTTTGGGGCGTGCTAGAAAATTCGCTCACATTCCTACCACAGTGGTTGAGGCTGTGTGCTTTGGACCAGTTTGTCTGGGCACCAATCCCAGTTATTCCACTTTTAACTGGGGAAACTGTGCAAAGTATTTACTCTCTGAGATTTAGTTTTCTCATCTATAAAATGAGGCTACTGAGAACTCCTGTCTCATAGGGTTTCAGTGAGACTTAAATGCATTAACTTATGTAAAGTACTTAGAAGAGCTCCTGGCACATAGTAGGCACTAAAATGTTAACTGTTATGTTATCATTATTGCTCTTATATCTAAACAATACTCTGGTTTTGAAAAGATGCTTTCATAGTATAGTTGATCCTCATTATTTGTGGAGTCCGTGTTTGCATACTTGCCCACTAGCTAAAATGTACTGACAGCCTCCAAATAAACACTCACAGGGCTTTCATGTCCGTTTGCAGATATGCACAAAATGGTGAAAAACTTGAGTCACTCGACATGCACGTTCCCAGCTGAGGGTGAACAAGGTGACGCTCTGCCCTCTTGTTTCAGCCCATACTGTAAACAAGTGTCCTTCTTGCAGTCTATTTAGTGCCTCATTTCTCATCTTTTTGTGCCTTGTGTTGGTGACTTTGCTGTTCAATATGTCCCCCATGTGTAGCGCTGCAATGCTGCCTGGTGTTCCTCAGGGCAAGAGATTGTGACATGCCTTTACAGAGAAAGTATGTGTGTTCGACAAGCTTCTTTCAGACATGAGGTACAGTGCTGTTGGTGTGAGTTCAATGTTAATATATCAACAATATATTTTAAATAAGGTGACTTTAAAGAGAAACACACAGAGAATAAGGCTATGTATTGATCAGTTGAAGAAAATGTAACTAAGGCTTGCAGCAACCTAACCCTGCATTTCTCGTAGGAGCAGTGGGTCATATTCACCGATTCAGTGTTCACAGTGACTTTATAGAATGTCACACTGTGCATAACAAGCATCATTGTGCATATCTTATGTAATCCTCACATACTCCTTTATAGTAGGCAGGGTAGGGAATAGGTTGTCCACATTCTACAGGCTATTCCAGACCTTATGAGCCAAGTAGAGAATTTAAAATGTCTTGTGCTCAGCATAAGAGCCATGAGATTTTGAGCAAGGAAGATCTATGATGAACTGATGTTTAAGGAAGAATTACCTAGCAAGAGAATGTAGTATCAAGAGGAAGAGGGAGAACTGAGCCAGAAAGCAGGACCAGCTGTTAAACTCTCCAAGTATTGCCAATGCTAGATGAGGAGATTCGGAGCTAAGGTGCTGATGTGATAAAAGAAAAGTAGCAGACAAATGATGAAATAATGGATTTGGTAACCATATATAGGGTGTAAGTTAGGCTGTGGTTCTCAAAGTGGGGTCCCTGGACCAGCAGCATCAGCATCACCTGGGAACCGGGTAGAAATGCAAATTCTCAGGTGCTGCTGCACACCTGCTGAACTGGAAACTCTGGGGTGGGGCCTGGCAATCTGGGTTTCAACAAGGCCTCCAGGTGCTTCTGGTGCCCATCAAGTTTAAGAGCCAATGAATTAGAAAAATGATTCAAACACGTCACCATGCCCAGGTAAGCGGCAAGGCAGGGAGGTGGTATTTGTTTGGAGGATAAGATGCATTTTAAATTTTAGGAAAAAGTAGTTCAGCATCTGTTTCATCATAAGGATTCCAGAGATGTCATTTTATCTCTCTGCGTTTAAGATCTTTTTCCACAATATGTTCTCCGTTAGAAAGCCCCTGGTAAGTTATTTACCATTTACCACATGTTCTGAGAATCCCTTCTTTCTTGAAATACCTTTTCACACGTGAAAATGTACTTTATTTTTGTGCACAATCTCCTCTATTTAAAATTGGGATTTCTCTTCCTATAGGATCATGTACAGCATATGCAGCCTTACTGTAAATTTGGAATGTCATTGGTTTGTTCCAAAACCTTAGAATGTTTTAGAATTTAGAACATGATGAAGAGAGAATTTATATGTTTCTGTGTAGGACTCATATTTTTCAGATGTCTAGAGGTATCCCAACTTGCCAGTAATGTGGCCTTAGATTTAGCAGAACTTGAAAATCCTAATATAGTAGGAAGTGAATTACTTCTTTTTTTTTAAAGATTTTATTTATTTATTTTTTCCCCTCAAAGCCCCAGTAGATATTTGTATGTCATAGCTGCACATCCTTCTAGTTGCTGTATGTGGGACGCGGCCTCAGCATGGCCGGAGAAGCGGTGCGTCAGTGCGCGCCCGGGATCCGAACCCCGGCCACCAGCAGCAGAGCGCGTGCACTTAACTGCTAAGCCACGGGGCCGGCCCAAAAGTGAATTACTTCTCTCGTGTTAACATTTACAAAATAAATGATCACAATGTTAACTTACCAGTAAGCACTTTCCATATTCCAGTCTCTGAAAGTATCTTGCTTACATAATAAACATGATAAAGTTTCAAAGATGAGCCAAATAAGTTTTCAGCAAAAGCTTGACTTGAGTCTATCTTGGCTTCCTTTTTGACAGTTTTAGCCTTAATGTTACAGTATTGTTTTCTTTTTCTAGGAATCAGATAACCTTGTATTTGGTGAATATTTTAATTTTTAATGGCCACTTGTATTTTGTGATACGCACGTGTTTAAACAATCTATAAGAACCCACCATTACCACCCATATATAAGATTATACAGGAATGGAAGAATTTTGGCTGACATTGTATATAATTGTTCAGCCAAGGCAGATGGCAGACTCTACCACTTACAATGATTTAGGGGTTTGAAGCAGTATTTTTAAATACAAATAATCTCAAAATTGGTAATATATAAAATATAATACTGTGTTAACTAACCAAAAGAGTTAAATTTGTTATCTTTCCTCCATTTATAAGGATGCATCCATTATATAGATTCTGTACAAAATTGCAAAGATCACTTTTTTCCTTTTCAAAGTTTATTTATTTTAATTTTTAATAGTGAGAAGCTTAGTGTTGGGTAAACTGCTGCACAATTACTGGAAATGCTGAGAGTCTTTTTGAAAAGTGTAAAAGTCTAAAGACAATGAAAAGTACATTTCTCCAATGTCAAGTCCTTTGAGCCTCTGTCTAGTAGTACACTGAAGAGATGGAAGATTAAGTACCAGCACAGGACACAAGAGAACAGGCTCCCAACTTGAGTCCTTCCCACTGACCACAGTGTGCCTGGCAGACGCTTGGAGATTAAATCTGGGCTTTGTCCATGGGTGGGCCCTGAGAGGAGGATTTTGCTTAAATGACCAGAGAATAGACAACATTTTTTCTTGATAATAAGTAATACTTACCATATAAATTTCTTTATAAATCTCTGAATAAAATAAAAAAATATAACCTGTACAGAAATCAACTCTTACTGACAAGCCCCACAGCCTTCTCTAGAAAGCTCAACAGAAAATGTCACAGCTGACTGTGAATTGGTCTTCTCTGAGAGCCAGCCAGCCCTTCACTGATAGCTTTGTATGAGGAAGGCCAGATACAATTCTTTGAAGATGTTTAGCTGAATTCAGAACCAAAAATCCTACCTCCAGTTGGCTTCTCTGTGAGAATGGATGGCCGGCCTTATTTCACAGGCTGGGCAGATGAGGTTTCAGATGAGCTTAAATGCTCTGTTCCCCAGTGATGGAAAAGCTGGATCGTGACATTGATTCAGAGCTGAGATTTTGCAGATAAAGATTCAGCAAATTGGATTTTTGTTCTCTACAGTGGGAGTAATTTAAGAAGCAGATAGTCTCTCACTCCAACTTCTCTTCCCTGTTCTCGATCTGTAATATCGCTGTAAAAATTCTCTCTATAAAAATTTCAATCTTTTTTCTTTGCAGTCTGTTTATTATCATCTTTACGAATTCTTTGACTTCACCACCTTCTTGGCACCACAACGCTAGCCATTGAGATATTAGTATAGATTCAGTTTTGCAATTTCATCCTCTTATCTCTATTTCCTCTGCCATTTCTTGGTTTTAGTTCTTATTGTATTTTATGCTTGAAAACATTTGAAGCTTACAGAGTATATCAGTTCCTTATTTTCTCAACTTTTTATTATCTAAGTGCCCTCAACTATCACTTTTTAAAAAAAAGAAGTGAAATACATAACAGAACAATACACTGTAATAAACTGACCACTTGTAAAATTAAGTTCAACCTGAAATCCCTCCCCACTTAACAGAGTCCATCTTTTATAATTCACCATGCTTTAGTTTGGGCAGGGTCAGTTTATCAATGATTTTTGGATGTTTTAAACCACATGAGAGAAATACAGTGTAAGGCAAAATTGTTAATCTTGCAGAAGTTGTAGAATTTCCTGATGGTTAGGGAAATCAATGGCGGAGAACCTGAATCATAGGAAAAGTAGTTAATTAATTAGCACATGACAGAGTTTGTTAATTTGGTAAGGATGATGATAAGACATATATGTTGAAAAGATAACTTTGCATATCAGAGTATTGTCAGAGGCTACTGGAAAAATTCGTAATGTTCTCAAATACTACAAAAAATGACCATTTTTTGATTAAAGATGTCATACATGATGGCATCATATACTTCTGTCAGAAAATTTGTAATGAAGAAAATGAACACTTGAGTCGTTTTAATTCTAACAATTTGTTCATGCCTATTATTAGGTTAAAAAAATTTTAAGCAGTAAAGTGGTAAGTGATGTACTTGCTTAATTTTTAATTTCTTTTAGGAAAACAACTTTTTCACATTTTTAAAAAATATTTATTTGTATTTATTTTATGCTGAATTTATTCCTGGGCACAAAGCCTTTTTTTTAAATTAAATAACACCAATTCTTTTCAAACTCTTTCAAAAAGTTGAAGAGGAGAGACTATTTCTAAAGTCCTCCTGTGGGGTTAGCACTATGCTGATATCAGAGCCAAAGACACTAAGAGAAAATAAAATGACAGGTGTTTGAAACTACAGAAATAGAAAACTATAATAGAATACAATAGAAGAGAAAAGTACAATTTCTATTGTAGAAAAGTACAATATCTTTGATGAATATTGATACAAAAATCCTCAATAAAATAGTAACAAACCAAATTCAGCAGCATATTAAAAGGATTATACATCATTTTTAGGTGGGATTTATTCCTGGAATGCAAGGATGTTTCAATATATGAAAATAAATCAATGTAATAAACTACATTAACAAAATGAAGGAAAAAATAAAAAGATCATCTTAATGGATGCAGAAAAAACATTTGACAAAACTGAACATGCTTTCATGTTAAAAACCCTCAGATATAAGGAAGCTACTTCAACATAATAAAAGCCATATATAGAAATTCACACAGAACACCATATTCATGGGTGAAAGACTGAAAACTTTTCCTCGAAGATCAGGAACACGGCAAGAAGGCCCACATTTACCACTTCTATTCAACATGGTATTAGAAGTTCTAGACAAAGCAATTAGGCAAGAAAAAGAAAGAAATAGCATCCAAATTGGAAAGGAAGAAGTAATATTATATTTGTTTACAAATATTATCTTATATGTTGAAACCCCTAAAAATTCCAGAAAAAACTTTTTAGAACTAATAAATTCTGCAGAGTAGTGGGACACAAAATCAACATGCAAAAATTAGTTGTTCTTCTATACATTAATAATAAGTAATCTGAAAAAGAAATCTACAAACATTACATTTTTATTTACAATATCATCAAAAAGAGTAAAATACTTAAGAGTCAACTTATTCAAAGAGGTAAAAGTTCCAATGATGTTTTTTGCAAAAATAGAAAAATATGTCCTAAAATGCATATGGACTCTCAAGGGACCCTGAATAGCCAAAACAATCTAGAAGAAGAAGAACAAAGTTAGAGAACTCATACTTCCTGATTTCAAAACTTACTACAAAGTAATCAAAACAGTGTGGTACTGGCATAAATACACACAATATACTAATGAAATAGTATAGAGAGCCCAGAAATAAACCTTTGCATATACAGTCAAATGATTTTTGACAAGGGTGCAAAGACCATTCATTGGAGAAAGGATAAGTTTTTCAACAAATGGTGCTGGGAAAACTGGATACCCACATGCAAAAGAATGAGGTTGGATGCTTACCTTACACCATATACAAAAATTAAGTCAAAATAGATCAAAGATGTAAATGTTAGAGTTGAAGCTATAAAATCCTTAGAAGAAAACACAGGGTAAAAGCTGTGTGTCATTGAGTCCAAATGCCATTGCCAACAATGATTTCTTTAATATGACACCAAAGACATAAGCAACAAAAAAATAACAAATTGGACTTCATCAAAATGCAAAAGTTTTCTGTATCACAAGATACTATCAACAGAGTAAAAAGGCCACCCACAGAATGGTTGAGAATATTTGCAAATCACATATCTGATAAGGGATTAATATCTAGAATATATAAAGAACTCCCACAACTCAACAATTAAAAAAAAACCCAATTTAAACATGCACAAAGGACTTGAATAGACATTTCTCCAAACAAGATAAAAAATGGCCAGTACACACATGAAAAGATGCTCAACATCACTAAGTATCAGGAAAATGCAAAATAAAACCACAATGAGATACATCTTCATACCCATTAGGATAGTTACTATCACAAAATCAGAAAATAACATGTTGGCAAGAATGTTGAGAAATTGGAACCCTTGTGCTCTGATGGTGAGAATATAAAACTGTGGAAAACAGTATGGTAGTTCCTTCAAAAATTAAAAATTGAATTACCATATCATCTAGCAATTCCACTTATGGGTTCTGAAATAATAGAAAATATATTTATTGGTCTCTGCCTCTAGTTCCTGGCACAGAGCTCCTAAAACCCTTGTAATTTCCTAAATGATAAGAACACTAGGAGCATCTCTTGTTCTAATATTTGTCTTTGACTCCATCCCTGACACAGAGCTCCTAAAACCCTTGTAATTTCCTAAATGATAAGAACACTAGGAGAATCTTTTGTTCTATTGAGGCAACTCTGGGTGGGCTCCTGGATGGCTCCTGGATGGGGGCTGGTCACCAGACAGACCAAGCCCTGATTAGAAGCTTGGAATATTTAGCCCTACTCCTTATCCTCCAGGCAGGGGAGAGGGGCTGGAAACTGAGTTAATAATTGATCATGCCTACATGAGGGAGCCTCAGTAAAAATCCCAATAGAAGGAGGTTCAGAGAGCTTCCAGGTTGCCAATGACAAGGAGTGACTGGAGAGTGGTGCACCTGGAGATGGCATAAAAGCTCTGTGCCCTTTCTCACATACCTTTCCCTATGCGCCACTTCCATCAGGCTGTTCTTGAGTTATATCCTTTTATAATAAACTGGTGATCTAGTAAATGTTTCTCTGAGTTTTGTGAGCCACTCTAGCAAATTAATCAAACCCAAGGAGGAGGTTGTGGGAACCTCTGGTTTACAGCCAGTCAGTCAGAAGTACAGGAAACAGCCTGGGCTTCTAACTAGCATATGAAGTTGAAGTGAGGTTGGGTGGGTGTGCAGTCTTATAGGACTGAGCCCTCAACCTGTGGAATCGGATGTATCTCTGTGTTGACAGCATCAAATTGAGTTGAATTATCTGACGACCAGCTGACATTCCAAGAATTGCTTGTTGGAGGTCTGGGGAACCCTCCCACATGTGAGAAAATAAATCTCAGAACACCATTTATGGGTATACACCCAAAAGAACTGAATGCAGAGGAAAAAGACATATACATACACCCCTGTCATTAACAGTGTTATTCAAAATAGCCAGAAGCTGGAAGCAAGCCAAGTGTCCATCAACGGATGAATTGACAAAAAAAATGTGCTGGATACACACAGTGGAATACCATTCACCCTTAAAAAGGAAGGAATTGACACATGCTATGGCATGGATGAACCTTAAAGACTTTATGCTAAGTGAAATAAAGCCAGCCACAAAAGTAAAATAGTGTATGATTCTACTCATATAGTAGTCAAATTCATAGGAATAGAAAGGAGAATGGTGGTTCCCAGGGGCAAGAGGGAGAGACAACAGGGAGTTGTTGCTTAATGTGCACAGAGTTTCACTGCAAGGTAAAAATAGTTCTGTGGATGGTTGGAGGTTATAGCTACACAATAATGTGAATGTACTGAATGTCACTGAACTGTACACTTAAAAATGGTTAAAATGGTCAATTTTATGTTATGCATATTTTATGACCATTTTAAAAAATTAATTATTTCCAACAAATAAACAAACACTAGCTACATGCGATAGCATGGATAACTATCACAATCATAATGCAGCATAAAAGAAATTATATTCAAAAGGAAATATATTTTATAATTCAATTTATATAAAATCCAAAAAGAAACAAAACCGAGGTCTGGCTTCCAGTAATGGTGGAGTAGCTTGTTGAACTAACACTCTCACAGATAACAATGATAAAATCTGCATAAAATATTATATATATTTATAGAGAATCATTTATCTATATGTAATACACATATAATAAATGTGTATGTGTGTGTATGTATAAATCTCTTCCAAAGCAAGCAGAACTGAGACGGAGTCTTCCCTTAAATGATGGGAATTGCACCAGGAGATATTTGCAAGCTTGAGTCTTTTGCCTCAAAGCATTCCAAAATCTGTACATGGCCCAGACAGGGGAAAAACTACAGTCTTACTTGTAATGCTACAGGATATATTTTGGGGCTGGCAGAGTAGCTGGAAAGTTGGGGAGAAATTCTGGAAGGGAGGGACCCACAAAGAGGAAAATCTCAAAATATGTATGAATGTCTCCCCCACACACACACCAAATTGGCAGATCTTTGAACAACACACATGCAAGGCCCCAGAGGGCCTTGTGTAAACAACAGTTGGAAGATGAAAGAACTGAATGAGGATTTCAGCTATGCCCACTGTAAAGGAGACAGGATTGGAGTTTCAGTCCAGCCAAGTTAACTCTCTGCTAGAAAAACAACAACACTCTTCAAAGGAATACAATAGAATCCAGAGTCTCTATAACTATCATTCATGGTTTCCAGTACACAATTTTGAAAAATCATGAGATTTGAAGAAATAGGAAAATGTAATCCATATATGAGCAAAAGCAGGCAGTAGAAGCTATCCTCAAGGTGTTGCAATTAGCAAACAAGGATAAGAAAGTAGCTATTATAAAGATGATCATGGTGGTAAAGAAAAATATTCTCATAATGAATGAACAGATGTTGAAACTCAGCAGAGAAATGGAAATTACAAAAAAGAACCAAATAAGAAGATGAAATAAAAAAATACTTTTGAGTTTACCGGTAGATGAGAAACAGTAGAAGAAACATGAAGACAGAGCAATAGAAATTATCTAGCCTGAAGAAAAGAATGTAAAAATTTTGAAGAAAAATGAAGAGAGCCTTACAACCTGTGAGATGATTGAGTCTCCAGCAGAGGGGAGAGACAGAAAAATTAAATGAGGCAGAAAGGCAAATCAATAAGTAATAGCATAACTTTCAAAATTTGGTGGAAAATCTAAAATTTTAGATCCAAGAAAGTCAGGAAACCCACAAAATAAAACACAAATTAAAACCATACCTAGGCACGTGATAGTCAAGCTGCTAAAATCCAAAGATAAAGGAAAATCTTGAAAGCAGTCAAGGAAATACATATATACATGGGAAGACATTACATACAGGGAGAAATAATGTGAATGATGGATGATACATTATCAAAAACAAAAGAGACAAATCAATAACAAAATGACATCCTTCAAGTGCAAAATGAAAACCCAAAAGTCAACACAGGATTCTATATTTAGCAGAACTCACTTTCATAAAGGAAGCAGAAGCCACAATAAGAGACCGCACACCTATTAGATAGCTAAAATACAAAATAAAATTGCAAGTACCGAGTGCTGGTGCGGACTAGGAGCAACTAGAACTAGGAATGCAACATGATAGTTGCATTCGGAAAACAGTTTAGCAGGTTCTTATAAAGTTAAACATACATTTATTATATGACTCAGATATCCCCCTCCTAGGTATTTACTGAAACAAATTAAAAACTAATGTTTAAACAAAAACCTTTGTGTGAATCTTTATAGCCATTTTATTCATAATTGCCAAAAGCTGGAAATAAACTAAGCGTCCTTCATCAGGTGAGTGGAGAAAGAAGCTGCGGCGCGTCGGGACAGTGGAATAGTGCTGGCAATACAAAGGATAAGCTCTGGATTCACCCAACAACATGGATGAATCTTGGAGGCGTTTCTCTAAGGGAAGGAAGCCAGATGCAAAAGGCTATATGGTATATGATTCCATTTACATGACTTTCTAGAAAAGGCAGAATTACAGAGATGGAAAGTGATCAGTGGTTGCCAAGGGATGGAGTGGGGGAAGCGGTTGACTACAAAGAGACAGTATGAGAGAATTTTGGGGGTGAAAAAACAGCTCTGTGTGGTACTGTGGAGATGGATACACGACCATAAAGTTGTCAAAACCCGTAGAACTGTACACCACATAGAGTGAATTTTACTCTGCAAATTTTAAAAATCAATCAGGATGCTGGGGAACTCAGATGGAATGCAGCGACAAATGAATCTCACTGTATTACAAGCACCTGACATAAGCACACAGAAGGGGTGGGGGTGAAAGGTCCTGACCTAAGTAACTTTGGAAGACAGTGCTTTGACGGGATACTGTAAAACTAAAGTACTGGACAAAAACACTGTACACTAGGTGATAAATGTGTTTCTCATAAGGGTATGGATTAGCAATTCTGAAACTAGTTGACACATTAGTAAATATATTGTAGATAACTGGAGTTAAGTTTCTCACTGTTGGTAAAAGAAGTTACATATAAACAAAAGGAGAATGCTAGAATAAAATCTGTGGTGCTGGGTTGGAGTTGGAAGTATCAGTATAAATCCATGTCTCTTTTAATATCTCTATCCAGATAGATAGTTAGATTGATAGATAGATGGATAGATCAATAGATAGATGTGTATACCTGAGTTTATATTCATACATACATTTCCAAGCTCTGCTGAGTGGGTCTAGAAGCAGTTACACTCTAGTATCAATGAGCACACCTAGCTCCCAGATCTGCATTTATATCATTCTCCAATAAAAAGAACCAGGTTTTCTTGGAGAAGTGGCTAATTCTAGGGCTGGAGATGGAAAATACAAGATGAACCTGGAACACCTTGTAATGCCAGAAAGTAGGAAAGTGCTTTAAAAAAAACACAGAAAATGATGAGATGTGTCAAAAGGAATCAATCTGAAAGACTTCCCAATGGCTGGAAAATTGTGAGCAACAAAATAAATAATGGTAGCATTGGATTATTACCCAGAGAACAAAATAAATATCCATGAGTCTATACTGATATAAAATAGATTAAATAAGAAAGGAAGAAAGAAAGAGAAAAAAAAAAGAATGAGAGAAGGAGAGGAAGAAGGAAGGGAGAGGGAGGGGGGGAATCTTCCTCACAGAATTCCAAATAAAAACGTGGCTGGATAGCATGAAATAGAAAATTGCCACTAGAACACCACAGTAATAATTACTGTGAGCAAGACTGACTGATGAATGCAAAAGCTGTGGGTGAAACTTAAAGAAGAAACAGTACATTTGCAGAGCCTCAAAGCATCTCCCTCCAAATACTTAACTTTTTTCTCTTAATTTCTTTAAAAGACCTATGACTATTTAAAGCAAAAATTATAACATTGTATTGTGGGATTTACAACATGGGTAGATGTAAAATTTATGACAACAATAACATAATGGACAGACATAGGTAAATGGAACTGTTCTGTAGCAAGGCTTCCATATTTTACATTGATTAAACTGGTGCACTATGAAGTCTAGGTAGGCTGTGATGTGTTAAAGATGCATATTGTAATCTGGACCAACCACTAAAAACTGCAAAGGTGTGTCACTTAAATGCTAATAGAGGAATTAAGAAGCAAAAAAAAGGGTTTGTACAAGAATGTTCACAGGAGATGACCTGCAAGACGAGCGCACTGTAGGGCATCCACAGAGCAGAACGCCCTCAGCCATGCCAAGGAGCAAATGCTGACACACACGTGCTGGGTGAGTCTCATCTACCTCGTGCCGAGGGAGGCAAGCTGGACAGAAAACAATACACGTGGGATGATTTCAGCCAAGATGAACCTATGATGAAAAAACCAGAACAGTGGTTGCCTCGGGGGAAAGAAAAAATTGCCTGGGAAGGAACAGGAAGGAGTTTTCTGGGGGTGATGGAACTATTCTATTCTTAAAGGGGTGAAGGTTATATGGGCATGTTTATTTGCCAAAACTGTACAGTTGAGAGTTGTGCCTTTCAGTGTGCGTACATCTTACACCCCCCACACACAAAGGACTAAAAGAATAATAAAGTGAGGTGGGAATGGGATGGAGTGTGGATGAAACAAAATTGGCAGACAGTTAGTAGTTGTTGAAGCTGGGTGACGGGCCTACTATGCTATTTTGTTTATTTTGTATATTGTTTAAATTGTTCTGTAATAAAACACTCGTATAAGAAGACAAACTCGATATACAGTGTTTGCTGGTAAGATATCGCTTACCTTTTGGGAGGAAGGAGGGAGAAATGGATTGTTGGCACCGGAGTGAAGCTGGTGCTAGTTCTTGGTCACACAAGTGTGTTCACTTTGTAATAATTCTTTGAGGTTTACATGGATGATTTCTGCATATATTTCTGTACTCATGTTATACATCAATAAACATTTTAAATCCTTCATATTTGCACAAAGATCCTAACTCAATATCTCAGAATAACAGCAGTGTTTTGTTTTAAAGTGGAACACGTTCACTCATGACATCATCACATGGATTTTAATACTTCTAAGTATCTATTAATGCCCTCATCCTTGCGTGGCCCCCTGGGTCTTTCCATTTTTGCCTCAATTTGGCAAGTGGCATGGCTTTGAGTTTTTATGATGGGTATGGGCCCTTCAGGTGGGCGAGGTCCAAAGGAAGGATCTCTGCAGCGACCTTGACCACGGGAACCAGAGGGAGGATCATGGCAACCTGGAGGGATGGAGGGGATGGTAGGACAGGTGGCCTTGTAAAGGCAAATTCCAGAATCCCAGGCACTCATTATTTCCATTTTAGATATAGAATTTACCCTTCAAATACTGGCCAGGAAGTTTCCACGAGGGCTGCAAGCATCCTCAGCAATAGCCAGGCTGGTGAGCCCCACCCCTACTTGAGTACTGGCCTCAAGGGATGTAGCCCAACCACACTGCGCATACTCTGGGGGGTGGGCAGGGCATAGAGAGTGGTCATGGTATAGAGAAGAGGCGGAATAGAGAGTGGGGTGGAGAAGCAGAGGGATGGGGACCAGGGGCGGGGGGACAAGGTGGGAGTTGGGGCCCCTAGCTGTGTATGCTGGGAGCTTTTGTCTCTTAACCGCTCCCAGCTGGGAGCTTGCAGGACCGCAGGACTACAAATCCCAGGAGGCTGTGGGCATGGGGCGGTGCCTAACCCTGGGGGGAGGAGCAGGGCTGTGTGCGCTTGGCCGAGGGACAAACCGCCCTTGACTCAGGACTCTGGTCCTGCACCCGCTGCACGTGGACTGAATCCCAGAGGGATGCGACGGGACGAGCGGGACCAGGGAGTTAGGAGGATGTGGCGGCTGCATGGGCAGCCAAGGGCCTGCAGCGTGCAACTGGTTTTGTCCAAAATAGAAGTCGGACTCGTGCCTCTTCCACACCGCCTCCCTCCGTTGTTTGATTCCTCCTCCCACCTGCGTGCCTGTGGGTCTTTCCACAGCCTCCTACCAAGTCCAGGGCCAGGTGCTTCTCTAAAATGCTTATGGGAACTGGTTTGACATCCCATAAACTTTCCACTTTGCCTGCTGCCCTCTGCCTTCTCTAGCCAAAGTGCCATCCTTTCATCAGCTTTTGAGAGAGATTCCCCCTTGTGGCTGCTCTTGCAAGTACAACTTAAGAGCTTTGCTGGGTGGTAACATTGGCTGTTGCTTGCCTTTTTCACAGGTGTGGAAGTTAAGGCATCTGTGAGGTTAATCACTGGTTTCCCCAGGATCCGCTAAGAGCAGAGGAGAACAACCCAATTCCCAGGCAAGTATCTAGTAGGCCATTTTTACCAACGCATTCCAGGGCAGTGGCCTCCAAAGCAGCAACCTTAAGACGAGAATAGCTTAAGCATTTTGCCCTTTAGATTGATCACCTAATCTCAGCTCAGGCCTGAGTGGCCAGTCTCTCAGGGACACGAGTGGCGACTCTGATCACTCAGGAAGAGACCAGTCATCCAGCTTTGGGAGAGGGATGTGTAAGGTAGACAGCACTTGGGCAGCATTTGAAACCCGTCAGCTTTAACATCTCTGCTTTGGATTCTGGCAAGGTTCCCGCATAAACATGCCTAGGGATAGTCAGAGGTACCATATTCTTTAAAAATTGATTAGAGTTGTGAAAGGAACAGAGCATAAAATATCCTGCTTATTTGCAAAAGATAAAATGCAAGCAAGACCTTCCTGTTAATTTTTTTCTGCTCATTCTCTTAGCTGTACTGTACGTTTGAATGCAGAAACAAAAAACTTGAATTGCCAAATTCTCTTTTCCTGAGATTGGTAAATTAACTTAAATGTCTTATTGAAACCTGTGGAGGAATGGTTAGCAGCTTTCATGATTTATGTCGTCCCTAAAAATCTGGGCTTTGATCTACATGAAAAAAAGTCCCTGTTTATATTACACATCCCAATAGGTTACATTTCCGATTCCTGAATGTGGGATATTATCAAAACAACTGAAAAACCTGGTCATGGAAACTGGACCCTGTCACTTTGTCAAGAATTTGCCTCTTTATGAATTAACGACACATGAATTCTTTAACATTTTTGTAAAGAAAGAATGAGAAAGTGTGTAGTGTCTCTGAATGTGGCAAGATAGGGAAGTCTTGTTAGACCATATCCTCGGGTTCTTCTCTCGTGTTCAATAGGCCCAGGTGATAGTCCGTGTAGTCAGGTGCAGCGCCGCTCCCCCAGGCCCCAGTGTTCCATCCTACTCTGACCTGTGCCCTCTTCAGGGGGTTCTGATGACACTGGTCCACAAGTGTTGGAAGGAGACATTGTAACATGAGAATATTCATCATCTTAAAACAAGGATTAATGGAGAGGAAAGTCTCAGGGTGTGTGTGCTCTGATGCACTGCTGTTGGGGTATGGCCGCAGTGACAACTGTGCTCCCAGCAGTCCCCACAATAGCTGTCTCAGACGTTTGATCTCCTGGCGCAACCACAGCAGCTGTTGACAGAGCTGGGAACTCATCGTGGTTCAGTGTCTTCCATCAGATTTTGTCGCTCTGACCCTCCTCTGCTTGCCCCATTCTCACTCCTATCCGCTGTGTTGATTGCTTTGTAGTTGTTTCCTAGGAGCCACTGTGTAACTCTGTTTCACAGTGTCTTTAGGACCCACTCTCACTACACAAGTCACTGTACAACAGCCCCTTATCCTGGTGTAGCCCATGTTCATCCTCTCCAGTGGAGCTGTGAAGAACCCTGCTTAGTCGGAGCTCCTCTCATTCTCATGCTGCTGGGGCTGCTTACGAAGCTGGGCATCTCATCTTTGGTCATCAACATTATTCTTTTCATCGATTTTCTGAAGTCAGAGACGACTTTGTTAATAATGTGACACTGACTGTAACAGACACTTTTATGTATCTTCCCCAACAGCTCTGTGAAGTAGGCCTGTGATCCCCATTTTACAGGGGGGGACACTGAGGCTCAGAGAGGTTGAGTAGCTTCCTTCACTTCACACAGTTTCTTGGTACATTTTGAGTCTCCACCTGGAACTCCGCCTCTCAGGTGTGTGCACTTAGCTGGTGTTCCACTTTGTGCCTCTCTGCCAACCTCTCCAAAGGCACACGCCCCATCCTGAGTCCATTTTCTGCTTGATGGCAGTCACCCTGCACAAACCGGCCCCATGCAGGGAGTGGACTAGTCGGGCATGGTCCTCCAGCTTACCCTGGGCAGGTTCTAGGTTTCTTGGGAGAGCTGGAGCAGTGGAAGATACTGACCATCACTCACCTGGAAGGTTTGTTATGTAGAAATACTCCACTGACTTTTTGCAGGTGTCATGTATTCTTTGTCTTCATTGCTCCTCTGGGCTTTCTCTTACAGTCCGTGCTGTGCAGTAACATACAGTACAGAGACTGGGGAACATAATGTTGTTGCCCTGCACCAAACGGTCACATTACTCATTTTTCTAATTATGAAAGAGTTACATACTGTAAAAAAAAGTCAAATTACCCAGATCTATGTAGAGTAAAGTGAAACCTCCCCCATCCATCCCTTTCCCTGCAAACTCACTCCCCTACTCAGAAGGAACTATTGTTAAGAGTTTGCAGCTTATTCTTCTGGACATTTCCTATGAATTTATAAATACACATAAAGTTTTTTTAACATAAATGACATAACTACATCATTTTGCAATTTGTTGTTTCCCAAACCATATATCATAGATGTCTCTCCTTATCAGTGCTCGCCACTCTAACTTAGTTTTTTAGAAGTTTTAGAGGTACTCCAAAGAACAGGAATACCATGATCTGTTTATCTCTTCTTTGATAGAGATGGGATTACGTCCAATTTCACTATTATACATAATGCTGCAGTAAGATCCTTGTATGGAGTTTATTACACTGCTATTCAACTGCTCAATTTTCCTTGTTTCCTCTTGGTCAGAGACTATGATATATTTTTAACAATTTTATGGGAATTATTATTGTTATTATTATTATTTTTGTGTGTGTGTGAGGAAGATCAGCCCTGAGGTAACATCCATGCCAATCCTCCTCTTTTTGCTGAGAAAGACTGGCTCTGAGTTAACATCTGTTGCCAATCCTTCTCCTTTTTTTCCCCCAAAGCCCCAGTAAATAGTTGTACGTCATAGTTGCACATCCTTCTAGTTGCTGTATGTGGGATGTGGCCTCAGCATGGCCGGAGAAGCGGCGTGTTAGTGCATGCCGGATCTGAACCCGGGCCACCAGTAGCAGAGCACTTAACCACTAAGCGACGGGGCCAGCCCTATGGGAATTATTTTATAGGGAATTTAATTTTATCACTGAATAAAGACATTTATGGGGAAACTGGACTTTAAGGTCATCCATCTCAGTATTCTGGAGAAAAATCATGAAGCTTAGAAGGTATGAGGCTTGCTCCATCACAATCGAACAAGTCATGTTAACAATTTAAAGTTGAATGTTTGAATAGCCACTACTCTCTCTGTTCAGAGGAAGAATGACTTTTCTTGTCTAGAAAACTTCTGACTCCAGGGGCTCTCACTTGTGCTTCAGAGAGGGTAAGATATTGGTGTTGTATCTGTTTCTCTTCAGCTGTAGGCTGCATCTTCTAAAGATCATAGAATTGAACATGGTCCAATAAATGTATATGAGTTGGGTCAAAAATTCAAAGTAAGGAACCCAAGATAGGAATCCATAACTTTGGTTCTTAATAAAGAATTTCCTTTGATATCCTCAAGTCTCTGTGATTACTGTGTATACATGAATGAAATATCCCTCTGTCCATTTCTTAAGTTGTTTCCATTGACTTTATGGATTTATCCTCTAATCCAGATTCTAAGTGTGAAAGAACATCTTTGTCCTTCAAAGAAAAGAAGCCATTGAAATTTGATTTTCTTTTAGCTCGCCATCCTACAAGTTTGAGGAATAAATTATCATGTAATGGTACAATGATTCTGAAATCTAATTTTTAATTAGAGGGTGTAAGGGATGAATGAATGGTGGTTCATCCCCATGGTCAAGGGTATTGTACACGTGGACGTGTAAACAAGATTCAGGAAGCTGCTTCAGCCCTGTGACATCCCTGAGAACCACAGTGCAGGAGGATCTAGGCACACAGCCATCTGCCTCGATCTCCTGGGTTACATGTAGATCCAGGGGTCTTGAGAGTGGTGTCAGAGCAGCTAGCTTTTATCTATTTCTCCCCTTCCTTCTCTCCAGCTTATCTCAAACAGTCCTGACTATCATATTTTAAAGGCCAATTGTAGTTATTTACATGAGCTGCTTGTTCATTATTGCAGAGTAATAATCAGGCATACCATTAAATATCATTTAATCTACCTAATTAAATTTGTTGTACCTTTTGATTGATTAGAACACTAAAGTTAGTTCAGAGTTTGATATTCACCAAATGTGTTAATCTGCTTACAACTGCCATGTGCCTCATTCCTCTTAGAAGTGTATCTTTGGCCCATCACAAGATTTTAATGAATCAAATCATCATAAATTAAGATAATGTATTGTCTTTTGGATGATCGGGAGGCATATGGGTCCATTTTGGAAATATGCCCATCTTTCTTTGCTCCCCATGGGAAGTTTCTTGTCACTAGGTTTCCAGGTGGCTTGCACAAGCCCTAGGTCTATAAAGCTTGGTGCCTCTCCTTCTAATTGAGGTAGAAATAAAAGAGGTCAGAGAGACTTATTATAGTTTTGGTTTCATGAAGTCTTCAATGAAGACCATCCATGCATATTGTTCTGGATAGCTCTCTGTTCCTAAGACTACTAGTTACTTTAAGGGCTTGTCTGGAACTGTCAATGGTCTGATATTTTACCTTACCTGCAAACGAATAAGTTAGCTACCATGGTCTTACAGATGCTGGCAAAAGATACGAGACCCATGGGTCAGAGACACAGGACTTAATGACACAGCAATGGCAGTGGCCAGAGTATCAACATTTGCACTGGTTCACTAAATCCCACTTCCTACAGGATGATACACAGTGGGCCAGGAGACATGCAGAGGGTTGCAAGAACTCAGAGCTTAAGGAACTCAAATCTTCGATAACAGGCAGGAAGTCTGCTGAACTTTGGCCTGGGGAAGGGTGTTATTTTTATTATACTGGGGAGTAAGCAAGCCTGCCTTTTGCTCCAGAGGAGGCCACTATTTCTATCTTCCAAGGTTGTCAGCTCTACACACGTTCTTGAAAAGATAACCTGGTTTTACTGGCTTTCAAAGGTAAGCTTGAATGAGACTTCATCATCATTCCGTTCTTCTGTTACCTTTATTGAGATTGTGCAAATATGCTCTTTTCTCTGTAAAGTTCACTAACTTTATTCATACATAAGGGTTGCTTTTGGTTTTATTTATTAAGTTAAAATTTTCTTATTAGAGCAAATGAGGAAACTATTATGGGTTGGATCTGAAGGTATGCTTTTCCAGGAAAAATGTGAAAGAAGATCGGTGCTCACAGAACTTTGCCACAAGGAGTTGATATCAACTTAACTGATTTTAATTTGAATACTGTTTTGTACAACTTTCTTCCATCTTACTTCATCCTCTCTGCTTCTTGTAACTCTCATATGGGCATGGGGCAGTTTCAGGGATTCACTGAACTCATTTACAATATTAAAATGGTTTTTTCTGTTGTGTTTTTTTTTTTTATTGAGGTAAAGTTAACATACAACATTAAATTAGTTTCAGCGGTACAACATAATGATTCAGTGTTTGTATAAATGTTGAAATGATCACCACAATAAGTCCAGTTAACATATGTCCCCATACATAGTTACAAATTTTTTCTCTTGTGATGAGGACACGGCGTATTTCAAGGTGCAGAAGAATCAATGATGATGTCATACTTTTCCATATACAACTTGATGAATTTGGACATAAGTATACACCCTTGAGACTGTCACCACCATCAAGGCCACAAACATATCCATCACCTCCCAAAGTTTTCTCTCACCTCCTTTATTACTATTATTGTGTAGTAAGAACTCTTAGTATCTACACTATTAGCAAATGTGATGTATGCAATACAGTCTCGTTAGCTGTAAGCACTATGCCATATCCTAGATCTCCAGAACTTATTTATCTTGATTACTGAAACTCTGTATCCTTTGATCATCAGCTCCCCATTTCTCCATCCCCTCAACCCCTGGCAACCACCATTCTAACCTCTGCTTGTATAAGTTTGACTATTTAAGATTCCACATATTTGTATTTGCCTTTGTCTGTCTGCCTTATTTCACTTAGCATAACGTCTTCTAGGTCCATCCATGTTGTCAAAAATGGCAGGAACTCCTTCTTTTTTCAAGGTTGACTAATATTCCATTTCTTTATCCATTCACCCATCAGTGACATTTAGGTTACTTCCATATCTTGGCTATCGTGAATTAGCTACAATGAACATTAGAGTGCAGGTATTTCTTTGAGACCCTGAGTTCAATCCTGTGGGCATATACCAGAAGTGGGATTGCTGGATCATATGCTAGTTTTCATTTTTGGAGTAAGCTCCATACTGTTTTCCATAATGGTTGTACTAGTTTACATTCCCACAAGGGTTCCTTTTCTCCACATCCTCACCAACATTTGCCATCTTTAGTTTTTTTGATAATCGCAATCTTAACAGGTGTGAAGTGATAGCTCATTGTGGTTTTGATTTGCATTCCCTGATGATTAGTGATGCTGAACACCTTTTCATACACCTGTTGGCCACTTGTATGTCTTCATTAGGAAAAGTCTACTCTGGTCCTTTGCCCATTTTTTAAATTGATTTATCTTCTTGTTATTGAGCCAACACGAAAAAAGAGAACAAGATTTCCAGGCATTATGGATGCTTCCCAGTTGATGCAGATGGTTTTGTATTTACAGTGGTACCAAAAGATCATGTTTCATGCTTTTTCTTCAGCTTGTTATAAGACCAGCAGTAGCTGCGGCATGGCAGATAATCGGGATCTTCTGGGTTTGGAGGTTTACAACATAAATGAGTGGTAATGAATTTTTTATTATTCCAAGGAAATTATTGAGATCATAGTCCATGGCATCCAAGGTTGATAGGTGTAGGAGGAAATTAAGGTGAGGATCGGTGATCTGGCACTACTTCTGATCATGAGGCACAGGTATCTACTGTATGAGTGTTTGAATAAAAATATTAGAGATCAGGAATTTGTGGTGGGTGAATATGTTTTCTGAATTATTTACTTTTGAACATAACCATTTGGATTATGTGAACATCTGGGATATGGGAGTAAGTCGTTAACAGGGGATGGTTGATAATATCACTATTGATTTAACTTCTATGAACACCAAGTGGTCAATGGATTAAGCAAATGAGTAATCAGAAAACACAGAAATGGTAGGATTTGGGATTTAGTAAAGGACTGGGGACCGACTGTCCTGAGAGGGAGTGCCAGGACTTATGTGGTTGAGAGTGACAAGGACAAGAAAAGAATAGAAACACACTCAAACAAGGAGGAGGAGGTATTAACAGGATGGAGGAGGAGAAATGATCTAGAGTAGCCTTGAGTTTTGACCTTGAGCTTTCTGTTCTTGATGCAAATCTGCCTGATGACATCCCAGGACACAGGTCAGATCTATCCCCAGAGGATGGGGGGGGGGAGTACAAAACAGCCAGGAAAATTGTCCTAAAAAGGCAGGCTTCCTTTATCATTTGACTCAATTTCATGATTTACTTTTGTAGGGTAAGAGGAAAAGAAGGATGATAGCCACGTCTTCACAGAGGAAGCAGCATAACTGTGGGATCCAGTCCAAACCAAAGCCTGGTTTAAACATCTCCATCCCTATGAGGATGTCTAGTGACATATTCAAGAGGCCGGTTACTAGAATTCCATCCCATCCTGGCAATGAAGGGTCTCTGGGAGGACACCTTGGACCAGCCCCACCAGGTCTGCTGGCCCGAGAGACCACAAGGACTCCAGGCCTGCAGCAGTGCAGGACAACTGGTAACTCCTTTCAAGCTTGCCAAAGGGTTGCAAAACCTTGCACCTAGTCACACAGGTGAATCCCTTCCAGGTGTGCTTGCAGGTGGTCTGCACTCCAGGTCCCATGCCCACTCCTGCCGGTCTTCAGATTTGGCAGGGATGATTCCAGGAGCTGATCTGGGCATTCCACAGCTCCACTGCCAACAATTTCTGGCGACTGAGGAAGGTATCAGGAAGGAGGAAAGGGCAGTGAAGAGCACAGGAGAGAGACTGGTGGTAGCACTGATGGCGGACAGACTTGCTAGTGAGGCAGAGAAAGTGAGGGGCCAAGAAGGCCGTCCTGACTGCAGATGAAATGGAGCAGGCACCTCAGTGAGGTCTCTTGGCAGCGTCCCTAATGTTTCCTTGCTTTGAGCTCTTGAAACTTTGAAATATAACAATACGTTTCTTTTATTAAACTCTGCTGCGTGACAGAAAATATAGACAGTGGTTTCTTTCTGAGGTGAGAGGTTGAGTTGCAGGTGAGGAGTGAAAGATCTTCCTTTTTCATGCTGTTCTCTCATTTTCCTTTACTATGTACTTTATTTATTTGTACTTTCAAGTCAGCAGCGAGTTATCAACGTCACGGGATGATTCAGTTTTTCCCCATACAGTCACAGTAAAACCTACTTAAAGTGGATTATTCTTTTTGTGTAATATTCCAATAGATTCCAAAATATTATTTCAAAAGCACTTCGATGTCTATGTTCTCAAATTAGATATTTACTTCTAGGTCTCCATTGTTGTGTTCCTTCTTGCATGCTACTTCAGAGTTGCATCTAAGGAAATACCAGATTTCCCTCAGTTTTTTAGATCCATATGTGTTGGAAATTTGATTCATGAAGATGGACATGGCAGCTGGGGGATCATGCTCTTATCAAAAGAGACCATTTCGGCATCAGTAATCTGACAAGAACTCACTGCTTGTTGAGATTTAATTGACTATTTGAGGGATCAAGCTTTTGCTATTGGCACTTCTCTTTCTCTTTGGAGGCGAAGTATTGCCTTCCCAGTCTTTCCATTACCAAACCACTTTCCTGGGTGGCTGTGCCATGTCAGGAAGGGCCTGGGATGTCGGGAACCAGGAGTCATCCTCAGCTTCTAGCTGTCCTAAGAAGGCTTCCCTGGCAGAGTCCAGCCTGTGTGTCTGGGTGACACTTGCAGCCATCAGACAGGAGGCGATAACTCACAAGTGCCAAGTGATTCATCTGGCCCTTGTCTTACAGGGTGTTTCCAAGGGATGAGGTTCAAAATGCCACTTGGTAACCCTTTGAAAGCCCTTGTCGTGGGGTGGGTTCTCGGTGTGAGCTCAGAGCAGTGTCTATTCACCACCAGATGGGAAGCATTTCAGTATTTTAATTGGTAAGGCTGTGTTCATGCACGACCATGGATCATCTGTTCCGTGGCATTTCCTGCTGGACCACCCCACACCCCTGTCATGCCTCATCTTTCAAAGCTCCAAACAGGGTTCACAACCCATCAGGTGGTTGTAATGTAACCACAGCACAAGACAGGGGAAAAAAACACAACCACCCAAGGGTGACACACTTTAATGGCTCGGGCCAAATTGCCCCATTTGGACAAGTTGGCAACATCAACACTGAGTATGTAAACTGGAGGACTGTCCAAGACCATGGACCTCAGAATGACACGGCCTCAGATGTCACCTGGACAGCAAGGGACAGTGTGGGGTCACTCACTGGTCAGGATTATGGTCCCTTATCCTGGCAAAGTAGAGCTCACCCGGGATCCATCAGGCCAAGCCAGGGAGGAGGCTGGGAGCCTTCTAGGGAATTTCTGCCCTAAAGGGAATTGCATAAGGAAGGCAGGTGTGCTGAAAATCCTGGTTCACAGAGAGCGGTCGGTCGTGTTTATGGAATGAGGCCCAGTGGTAGACTTAAAGCTGCGTCACAGATCTTTCCCATTGGATACAAAACAGCAGGAAACAGAATTCACAGTCCTGGACAAGGATCCCAGCAGGATTCAATTCTAGGTCAGTAGTGAACATGGAGGCACTAGAGGCGTATCAGGAGGGAAAGTCCTGTCTGCCTTTAGTCCATTTGCAAATTACCTTTTCGGGCCTTGTCCTCTCCACATGCATGTTTTGATCTTTTTACATTGTTTTCCTCACTTACAGCTGATGCAATTCCAGAGATTGAACTAAAAAACTACAAGCTCCTAAAGTTTGGTCAAAAGAAACCTCAACAAGAGAAGCAGAAAACATTCCTTCTTCCTCCAGAATGTAGAAAGGCACCCCCTGCCTATGGCACGACCTGGTCCTGGGTAGTGCTGTTTTAAAGACATCCACATTTCAGTGGTTGTTGCTTTGCCTGTGAAAGTACCATCAACCTTCAAATCCCAAGAGAACGGGCCGGGGACCGTGTCCGCCCCTGGAGCAGCTGAATGATACTGAAATGAACTTGTCCTCGGAGTTAGGGGGAATTGGGAGTGATGTCACTAGCCAAAAAAGGGGCTGGCCTTTCTCCCTTCTCCAACATACAATAAGTTGATGACTCAGAAGAGTTCTTGATTCAAGGAGAAATGTGAGATTCTGTGTCTCACTCACACGCCTACAGAAAGCGACAGAACCACACCACAACTCCCAAGCTGTAAAGGGAACAGGACTTTAATATAATATTCAAATATGTCATTTATTATTTACAACAAATAACCACTGTCTCTCCCCAATGGGTGAGTAGGTGCTGAGGTAGAGATGTCAGGGAGCTGGGATGGGGTCGTCCCTTCTCTCTTGGGCTTCAGGGGACCCTAGGAATCAGCTTACAATGCTCCCCTTCCCATCAAATGGGAGGAGCTGACCCTGTGCATCGCAAGCATCCCAGCTGTGTCCCCGCTGCTGAAGATGGGGCTGTGATCGGCCACTGGTACGGGGTTCGGGGTTGGGGCCTGGGGGCTGAGTAGAAGAGTCGGGTTATCTTGCGTGGCCTCCCTCAGAATCATGGCCCCCCACCATGTCCCCACTGCACTGGGTGCTTCAGACCCTGTGCTCAGTGCTGTCAGCCACCAGTACCCCATTCGTCCCTGCCACGTGAGCCATCATTTAGTATCACCTATTTCACAGAGGGGGAAACGGAGTCTCAGGAAGCTGAAGAGAGTCACCCCAGTCACAGGACTGGTCAATAGTGGAGCTGGGATCCCAGTGCCAGCTATCCGACTCCCCAAGGCCACGCTTAGCCCAAAGCCTTACTGAACCCCTAGGAGTCAGTCACCTCGGCCCAGACACTCACTCACCCCTGACCTTGATGATGGCCGGTTCTTCTTGGCCTTGCGTACTCTGCAGGCCAACTAGGTCTAGCGCTCTGGCTGGCAGGACAAGCTGTAGCTACAGGACAGAGAGGCACCTGTAAGCCTACCAGGAACCACACCTCAGGGGTCCCCCCACTGCCTGCCCAGCAGCTGGAGTCTGGGTGTCCCAGAGATCACCATGTAATAAGGCCGGGGGATGAGTGGGGCACCATGGAGACAGGCTCTCTGGACTGGCCAACAGGGAGAGTCCACCCCTGCCCTCACCCAACTCCTGCCCGGCCTCACCTCTCATTCTCATTGAGCAACTCCATGTCCTGGAACGAGGCCCCAAATCGCTCCCTCGGGTTCTAGGTTGTAATTCTTGGCAGCCTCCTGGAGCAGCAGGGTCTTACTCATGACTTGGTATTCCTGGGACCAGAGGGAAGGAGAGGATGCAGACAGGGCCTGGGTGGGGGATGCTGCAGGGGTCTTGTTGGAGGTGAGGCGTGGGGCAGGGGACCAGTCCTGGAAACCATCCTTCCCTCCAGTTCCATCCAGGATCTACCAGTTCTCAGAATGGGAATAATCAGCCCCTCCTCCAGGAAGATTTCCTTGATGCCATCCTCCCCTCAACCCACCTGCCAATTGGATGGGTCTCCCACTTCTCTGGTATCAAACTCTTCCATTCAATGTAAGATACAGCGGGTGGAGCCAAGGACTGTTCTGCTCAGAAAGTCTCTGATTTCCACCTCCTTCCTCTCCCCTGCAGGGAGTGCCACAGCTGCTCCTCAGTCCTCTTCTCAAGGTTGATCCCATTCCCCTGGAAGGTAGACAGCCAGAGTCCATCAGACAAAGACCCCTAGCCTGTCTAGCTCCCTATACCCACCCCTTCTCATGTTGCACTACTGCCAGGTCCCCAGAGGGCCGGGCACGCAGAAAAACAGGACTTGGACCTAGGCTTGGCTCTGGGCTCCAGAGGAGGAGGACATGGGGGTGTAACTGAGGGACCTGGCAGCACAACTCTCTCTGATGACAGACTTGGAGGCTGAGGCTTCAGGCAGAGGGGACTGCTCAGGCACTTATGTGCTGCCTGACTTGGAGGGGCCCGACTTCTTTCTCCCTTCATGGGCAACATGGGAGTTACAGGCTGAGTCCAGCTCAGATAAAACCTCACGCAGCTCTGCCATCAGGCAACTCTGAGCTTCCCCAGCCTGGGTAACTGGAATGGGTTTCTCTGGCGGAAACTCTGTTCACTCATCGCTAAAATAGGCCTGATGCCCCAGCTCCCAGGGATGGCTGCAAGGCTCTCATGAGAGGAGATGTGACAAGTGCTGAGAACTCAGAGCTCAGTTCGGGGGCTCCCGCATCCCAAGGCTCAGAATCCTGGTCCTTCCTGCCTAGTCCTCAGGTGCACCCACCTTGAAATAGTCACCCATCGCCAGGTGCAGCATCAGCAGGTCACTGAGCAGAGTTCCAAGATAGGGGACAACACCCTGTGACATCGGGGTGTGGGTGGGATGAACCTTTGCTCTCAAGTCGACCCCATGTAGACCCTCTCCTGAAAAGTCCCCACCCTCAGCCACCTGGCCCACCCCAGGGTTCCCACGAGGAGCAGCCTAGGACCCTCAGCAGCCTCCCGTCAATTCCTACTCCCTTCACACCCCAAGAACGCCACACTCCTCCTCCTCACCTCCCAGGGCCGGCTTCTGGCAAATCACAGGGTGTGCAGTCCCTTGCCCTCCCCAAAACAAACTCATCCTGCACCAGCTCTTCCAGGCCCTCCTCTTGGTCACTTCTACTGGGGGATTCAGACACTGTGGCACCAAGATGAAGGGCCCTCATCTTTTGATTTGAGGCCTCCAGCTGGGAGCACAGAAACCCTCCCGCACAGGCACACTAACCTGCTGCTGCTGCTGCTTCTCCTGCACTCTCTGGGGGTTGCTCTCTGGGGGAGCAAACGTGGAGGGTCCCTCCTGTCAGGGTCGAGGACAGTGTCAGTGAGGCCATACTCCCCTCACCCCATTTCTCTCCAGCACCACTGGCCTCCGACACTGGACATCTGACTTGAGTCAACTGGTACCAATGCCATTCCATCCTCCAAGGTCTTGTGATTCCAGAACAAGCCCAGCTCCAACTCTCACTCTGGGTGTGAGCTTGGGCTTGTGGCCTGGCCTCCTTGAGCCTGTTTCCTCATCTGGAAAGTGTGAGAACTCCGGCTACCACACAGGTTCTCATGAGGACTCAGTGTCACAAGACTGTCATCATTGTTCTGGCCCTCACCCCTCCAGGTGGAGTAGGCAGAAAGCTCCCACATTCCTTTCCTCCCTCTTACCTCAACACCACCCTGTGAGGCCTGCACCACACAATCACCATCCCTCCATTTCCCTGATGAGGAGACAGAGGCCCAAACATAGGCAGTGTGTTGCTCAGGGGCCCACAGAGGAGAGGCCGCTTGCCCCTCTCAGCCAGAGGCCCTGTTCCAACATCCTCGCCTAACCCCCAGCCCCACCACTGACAAGAGTCCTGTCCCCTGAGCTCTCAAAGCTTGGTCCTGGGCTGAGTCATGGATGGAGAGGACGGGGTGTCTTGGGAGTCTGGTTGAGTGGCTCCTGCCTGGCCCAGTCCCGTGGAGTGTCTGGCCCCCAGGCTGGGCCAGAGGCCATGCCAAAGCCTTCTCCTCCCCAAGGAACCCCTCAGGACATTCCCCTGCACTGAATTTTTTTTTTTTTTTTGTGAGGAGATCAGCCTTGTGCTAACATCTGCCAATCCTCCTCTTTTTTTGCTGAGGAAGACTGGCCCTGGGCTAACATCCATGCCCATCTTCCTCCACTTTATATGGGACGTTGCCACATCATAGGTCGACAAGCGGTGCGTCGGTGCGCACCCGGGATCCGAACCGGCGAACCCTGAGCCGCCACAGCGGAGTGCGCGCACTTAACCGCTTGCGCCACAGGGACGGCCCCTGAACTCTTTCTTTATCCACTCAGGAACTGGACCCCCAAGGTTCCACCTCTGATCAACAGAGAAGGGGATGACAGGACATTTTGATTCCCCATTTACATGAAGCTCCTAAGGTCCTTTCAGCAGGATCCACTAAGAATCCATCAGTTGCCTAGACGCTTCTCATAAGCCACCGGGGGCATATGTCATTGTCAACCAGGCACTCAGGTTAGACTCCTGTGGTTGACTCAAGTGAAGTGACTGCTCTAGGGGTCCAGTGGGGAGTCCCAGAATGCACACACATCTCTCACCTGAGGATGAGCAGCCTGTTTGTCCACCTGGGCCATGGGAATCCTCTGCCACGCACACCCCTGGGGCAGGCAGGGTGCAGCCCCTTGGAGATGTGGTGAAGATAGAAGGAGCAGCAGGGTCCTGGCTTCCTGAGGATAGGTTTAGTCTGAGGGCTAAACCCACCCCAACCACCCAACAGCCTGGAAGAAGCTACATCCAGCAGGATGGACATACATGGAAGCCAGAGACCTGTTGATGGCGCCAGCTCGGCAACTCCTCCTGGAACAGCCCAGCCAACACCATTGTGTCCCATGACCAGGGCCTCCCGCCCACAAATGGCTCCCCACCTGCCCATGGGCAGAACAGATCCCTCTGCTTGTTAATCTGGATGAGATAGACGGGAATGTTTCAGAGACAGTTCAAGGGAGAAACTATCAAAACCACAGCCTGCCCAGCGTCCCTCCTCCGCACGCCTCCTCTCTTTCCAGACCCCCAGCCTCCACTCTACCTTGATCATCAGTTCTCTGCTCAAGGACTTGTCTTGACTATTGAGTTCCTTAAGATTTTCAGGACTCTCTCTCAGGGGAGGGGAAAGAATGAGGGATAAATTTAGGAATAATGTGAGGGGTCTGAATGCAAATCCCTTTTCTTTGCAAACCCGAGAGATTCAAACTGCCTGAAGGAGTGTTCTCACTGGGCTCCTCTGAGCGCTAAGGTCTCATGGTACTGGGAGGGGGCTCTCCTGTTGGTCACTGGGGTCTCCACTCCCCAGCTCTACAGAGCAGCTCTGTTTTGACTGCTTTGAGTTTCAACTGGGCATAGAGTTCTGTTGCTATAAACACTTGAAAATCTCCAATTTGGCTCAACTTAGTACCTGACACTTAGGGAAGCCAAGTCCTGAAGCAGAACTGGTGCACTAAGGACCCCGGGAGGTTTAGAGACCACCTGCCGAGGCACAGGCCCTGTCCCCAGCATTTGCTGCCTCCCAGGAGTTCCCAGCTGACTGAGGGGCCAATGGCAGACATACAAGAGACCCCCCATCCACCCTGGTCCTCCTATGGAGAGAGGCCTACCCACCGGGAAACTTCCCCCGTGTGTTCTTCAGGTGGCTTGTGAAGGTTTTCTGCAGAGCAGAGATGACAGTGCAGGATGAGAAGAAGTTCTTCAGGATCTCGAACTCCTGGGGAAGGGAAGAGAATGAGCTGTGAGGTGGGGCACTGTAGCCCAGCTTGCTCTAGCTTCAGTACCCTTCTATTTAAATCTCCCCTCCTGGATGAGACAGATGCTCAGGGAGTCCCAGAAGGGCACATTTAGGACCCAAAGAGTAACACTCACAGGGAGCAGGATTTTAGCTCAACCCAGGGAAGGAGCCAGGTAGGAAGTGAGCATCCTCTCACTGGGACCTGGAGTTAAAGTCAGCGGGCCCCTGGCAGGAAGGGCCTAGGGACTGTGCAGGGGCTTAGACCACACACTGCAATCCTGGGAGCTGATAAATGTGGAGAGGCAGTTCCCAAGGCTTCAGAGAGGGGCTCCACTGGGCCTCCCACAGCACACCTGGGCCACCTGGATCCAGCGCTCCACCACCCTCACCCTGTTCTGGGCCGTCATGCTCGGGTCCCCAAGGCAGGGGGTGATAAAGAAGCTGGCCACCCTTCTGACGTGGTCGACGGTGGCCTGGACGTTGGGTGTCTGGTGCTCATTGCCGGGCTTGTTCCTCTTGCCCCAGGTGGAGCCCAGGCACGGAGAGGGCACCACCTTCTGGAAGAGCTCCTGGGGAACAGGGGGAGTGTCACCGAGCCCTGCCACAACCCAGCTCTGTGTCCACAGCCCCCAAAGTCCCACACAGGAGTCACAGTTTAGAGCTGGAGCTCAGAAAGCTCAGGATGTGGCCTGAGCCTTGGGAGAGTCCCTGGATTTTCTTCTCTGTCCACCGAGGACACCCAGCACAGGATGACCCAGGACCCAATACTGGCAGGGAAGGGAGAGGGGCATTTGAACCCAGCCCGTCCTGGCTAACTCCAAGCTCCAGATGGTGGCTCAACTCGGCTCATCCCAAGGGGGCATCTTCCAATACCCTGATCCCCCCTCTGGTCCCACTCAACATGCTGATGCACATTCTCCCCTGGCAGCTACACCCACAGGCCTTGTCTGTCTCCCTTGTAGTGGAGTACACATCAGGCGTCTAATAAGTCCTGAGGCTGTTGAGCCTCCTGAGCAGACGGTTGGGCCACCAGGGTCCAGGCTGTACACAGTGAGCCCTTCCCTGCACAGATGGGCCAGGGCCCACCCAGCTTTCCGTCTCTTCTACCTCATGGAGTTGGCACAGTCACTCTGTGTAGCAGATCCTCTTAATGTCCACCTCCACGGTCTGCAGGTGGACAGCAAAGGCTTGGGTGTTCAGAAAGTTGCCCAGGTCTTATGGTTGGTAAAGGGTGGAGCCTGGATTTGGGCCCAGATCATAGGAGTCTGGATCAGGTCTGGGGCAACGATAGCAGAGGGAAGGCCTGCCCCACACCACCCTGAAAGCCCAGCTGCTCACCGCATCCATCATGGTCAACTGCTCCACCACCAGCTTAGGAGGGAAGGCCGTGAGATTAAGCTTCTCACGCTCCTTAAGAGCCACAGGTGGAGATGGACTTCTCACTAGAAATGATGGTCCAGGTGACTCCAGCTAAGCAGCTCCCACTCCTGCTGGAGCCCATGTTGGCCCTTGCTCCACCTCCAACACTGCTGGTGGAGGGGACACTGGCTCCAGTGCTAGAGGGGGTGGTGTCAACGGAGCTGGAGCCAGCTCTACCTCCACCACTGCCCACTGCTCTTCTTCTGCCGCTGGCTGGAGCTCTGCAGCTGATGCTGGAGTGGGATAAAAAGATTCACCCACATAGCTGACTTTCCATGTGTCCTTCTAAACACAGGAAAGATCCCACTCCCTTCCAGGAATACCCAGCCTGCAGTCCCCCTTACCATCTGGCTCTGCCTCAGTGGCCTCCAGAAGCTCACACCGGACAAGGGTAAGAGGGTCACGGCAGCTCATCTCCTAACCAGGCAAGGTGACATTCATGTACATCCCCTTTAGCTTAAAAAAGGGACAGCCCAAGTCTGGTCCCTCCCTAGTTCTAGTCCAACCCCGTCATCTCAAGCTCCTGAGTGTGGAGACCCTCTGCTCCTGCTCTCATCTCAGAGCAACACTGGAAAGTGTGGGTGGCCTCATGTACCTGCCCCTTGTCTAGTGAGTTGGTGGAGTTGAAACCATTGGGCAGCTACTCGACAACCTCCTGAGTGGAGTTCTGCAAAGACTGCCTGGGAACTGGACCAGAAGGAATCAGGGGCTGCCTGCACACTGCCACTGGGGCCAACCGCCAAGAGAATATCTGTTCCTCAGTTCAGGCACAGAGGGGCATCCCTGCAAAGAACTCTGGTCAGGGAGGGAAGGAGATGAATCCTCTAGTGCTCGGTAACAATATGAGTAGAGGAGCTCACCTTCTCATGCTGCCAGGCATGGCCTGAGGTATGAACATGACCTAGGTGTTAGGTTTCCGACACCTAACAACCAGCTCCTGCTCAGGAATGACCCGCCCCTTATGTCCTGCCTTCTCTCCTCCTCACAGACACATGCACACACACACACACAAAGAGGGGCAAGGGGTGTGGGGCTGATCAGGTGGGATCACAGCTGTGCCCTGGCCTGCACTAGCCTCTCCTGGGCTGCCCCGTGTTACCTTTCACTGCCTCCTGCCAGATGCCCAGAGGCGTCAAGAATTAAGGCTGAGCCAACATCGCCAACTACCAAAAAGATTCTCTTTCTGGGATTTTTTGAGCCCAGATCCTCCAAAAGTTGGGAAACAACAACAAAACATCTTTGCCTGTTGACTGTCTCCAATCAAGTGAGCTGGATGGGGCAATGTGGGTGCCTGGTTACCAGAGTTCTAAGATCTGTTGAGGTCTATGACCCCACGTCATCTCTTGAACTGTACACAATGAGACCACATAGCCCTACCCACAGGTCCCTGGAAACCTAACTAGGGACCTAGTTTTGAGGAGACAGAGATGAATGCAAACCTCCTTTTCCTTACTATTTCTTCATCCTGGGATAGTCCCTGTGCCTCTCAGGTCCTCCCCAGTCTCTAAACCTGCACCATGGGAATCAGGCTAGAATCTACTTCCTAGGGACATCACCCGGTGTATATGAGATAATATCTATTACCCCTGTGGGCTGGTGTCACATGTACCTAAGGCACAAACTTAGAGATGGAAGAATAACAAGGGGTGGGATGTAGTACAGAACACCACTCAAAACAGGCCTGGGCTCCAAGAATGTGATATTGGGACAGTCACTTCCAACTTGGCCTCATTTTCAGGTCAACACCATGAGGGGATTGCAACTATTGGAAATTCAGATATTGCCATCCTGTGGCATAAAACCATTCAATTGTTTCCTGTTTTATGGAGAATGAGACCGAAGTGCCTCATCTTGGCCTATGAGGTGGGCAGCCTCCACAGTGGTACCCAGTAAGCCCCACCCATGTTATACACATCCCCGTGGAACCACAAAGAGGTTAGTAACTGGCTTCTGAACATAATAAGAGCCAAAGTGATGGGATGTCTTTTCTAAACTTTAACTACAAAGGTCTCTCACTTTCTCTTACTCCCTCTCTCATGTGCCATCTCTCTCTCTCTCACTCTGTCAAATCCCTGGAAGTGAGGAATCAAATACCGGTGTATTGGGGCTGCCCAATGTGGAGGCACATTGAGGAGAGAAGCAAGGGAGTGCCTGGGCCAACAGACAGAAAGGAACTCAGGCTCTCAATACAAAATGAATCCTGAAGGCTGAGAGTGAACTTGTGGGCCAGTCCTCCCCTAGTCGAGCCTCAGTTGAGGCCACAGCCCCAATCTGTTAAACTCACTGAGACAGAGGCACCCAGCTAAAACATGCCTGATTGCTGATCCACAAAAATTGTGAGATTGTCAACATTTGTTGTTTTGAAATGCAAGGTTAGGGGCAATGAAGTCAGAGAGGGAAAGGTAACGAACACAGCCTACCAGGCCCTGGCCCTACCTTCCACCCTAGCTCCTGTTCTCTTCTCCCAGCCTCCCTCCAGTTGCATTGGCCACCTTTCTAACCTCCTGTGGCCAAACTCACTTCTGCCTGTGAGACTCAGGACCAGTGGTGCCATCTCCCTGACACACTGCTCCCAGACTTGTGCAGGGCTGACTCCCTCTTGTCATTCTGGTCCCAGAAAATGTCACCCTAGAGAGGTCTTTCAGACCCTCCTACCCAGTGACGCCCAACCCTCCCTCACAGCCCCCTGATGTGTTTCTCTACAGCACTTGCTCTTTTCTTTCTCATGTCTTTGCTTTTGTCCATTTCCCCTCTAGACTGTGAGCTCCTGGCAGGCAGGGACCACTTGGTCATTTTCATCCTGCACTTCAGCCCACCAGGGCACCTGGCACAGGGTGAGTGCTCAGGACACAGCTGCTGAATGAGTACATGGGTAGATCTTGCACCCCGCCCCCTGCTTTTGACCAACTTTCATTGTGGAGATGAACACTAGTAATAGGAGGTACAAGTTGTTTCTGAGGCAGGGGGACAGCCAGAAAGACCTCTGGTTGACTCTTCGCTGCTCCAGGAGCTCAAGAAAAGTTCAGTGGACACCAAGTAAATTCCAGGATTACAGCAGAATGACTTGATATATATATATTATGTAATGGTTACCAAAATAAGTTTAGTTAACATCAATCACCAAACAGAAAAAAAAAGATTGTTTCCTGATGATGAGACGTTTTAGGATCTACTCTCTTAGCAAGTTTCAAATATACCACACAGCAATGTTAACTTAGTGCTGTATATCAAGTATATCTCAATACAACTGAAAAAAAATAAAAGCAAAAACTCACTGGCCACCACTGACACAAGAGGCTGCCCGCCCCCTCGTGGCCAGAACTAGCACTGCTGCCCAGGCCGGAACTCCAAACAGAAAGGAATCTTTCTTCAGGTGTCCTCAAGGCAGAGGCTCTCCAGGGTCCCAGGGGTAAAGCAGCAGGACCTGTCAGCTTCGAGGGAGTGGGAGGAATCTCGGGAGCCTACCGTGCCCCTCTCTTGCTGTTCCCCACCAGGTGTCCTCTTCACTCCTAAGGCATCCTAACTGCAGCCATGACAATGATTCCCCCTACTTCCAGATGAGGACCGCAAGGGTCCAACAAGGATTAGTCTTCCCCCTGGACTCTGGACTTGGTGTCCAGTGCTCTGGCATCTTCTTCCTTATCCTCAGTTCTCATCCACCCAAGCCCCCTAGCCTCCTCAGTTCTAAAGGATCTCCAGAGGCTGGAAATCATTTTCTCAGGGTTTCAGAGCACAGTAGGTCATCAACAGAGAACCTAGTCCAACAGACATGTTGTGAGTGCATGGAACACTTGGAGTCACCCGCTGGATGCACTCCACTTTATACAGGAGGACCCTCACTGAGATCTTCTCTCCTGTTCCCAATGCCTACACAAAGGGAGGATGGGCTCATCACAGTTCTGGGTGCCCACAGAGGTGGACTGCAGGACCCCAGTCCTGTGATCCCCAGGCTGGGCCAGGGATGGATCTGGAACAGGTAGACACCTAGGAACCTTAGGGATTCCTCTTCCCATCTCTGGGCCCCTGTGCACGAATCTAGGAGAACGGATGCTACTGCCCCATGGGAGAGCTGCCTCCAACCTCTCTCCCTCATGCCTCTTGTCACTTCCCCGGTGTCAGCTCTTTCTTGACTGCACCTCAGTGTTCTCCATATGAGAAGTCAAGTGTGAGGGAGTGTGCCTGTGCAGGTGTGATGATGAGGAGAGGAAAATGACCCCATATGGAAAGGGGTGGGCAGCAATCCTCTAGGATCTTAACGCCACTCATTGCCAAAGGAAACCTGAGGGAAGAGGTGGAGCCTTGGCCAAGTAAGCTGGAGCTCTCTCTAGTCTTCAGGACTCTGACGACCTCCTGTGGTCTGGGACAGTACCTGCCTCTTTCTAGGCCAGTTTTCCAACTGTACAGTGAGGGGTAAGATGTGAAACAGCACAAGCTTGTGCTCGGCCAGGACAAGTCATCAGGCCCCATAGATACATTAAGTGTGTTTTAATGTGTATTGAAGTGTATTGAAGACATTAATATTGCTGTGCAATCCATCTTCAGAACACTTCTCATCTTACAAAACTGAAACTCTATACCCATTCATGAATAATCCCCCATTCCCCCTCCTCCCACCCACTGGCAAACACCATTCTACTTTCTGTCTCTCTGAATCTGGTGATTTCAGGAAGCTCTAGAAGGGAAATCACACAAGGTTGTATTGTTGTGACTAGCTTATTTCATTTAGAGTAATATCTTGAAGGTTCATCCATGGTGTGCCGTATATTAGACTTTCCTTCCTTTGTTAAGGATGAATAATATGCCATTGTATGTATATAGCACATTTTGCTCATCCATACATCCCTGGACAGATACCATAGCAAGGCCCACAACCAAGCCCAAAATAAAATGGGGCCCCAGCCAGATTTTTCTCAACAGTACCCTGGAGACTACTTTCTTAAACCATATCCCATATGATATTTACTAAGGATCTAATCTTGGGCCGAGAGTTGCTTTTCAGAAACTCCATTTCTCTTCCTTAAGCAAGTTTCAACTACTTTGAGCCAATGAGACAACAAGACGGCTTGCAAGACTCAAACTGCAACTGCATAAGTGACTGGAGGATGAACTGGGGGACCAAGAACTCCCCTGCCAATCATGTTAAGGACACCGTCTTTTGAACGTGGGATGTGTGACAGAACATGAAAATCTGTGCTTGCACAAAATGCCTAGGACTGCTCCCAAACTTACTGCACCCGCTCCTTTGCCCTTTTCAAGCCCTTTTCAACAGCCCATTGGGGAGAAAGATTTAACCTTCGTCTCTTTGCTGGCCAACCTCGTAATAAAGCTTTTTCCCCTTCTACAAGAGCGGGTATCCTGTTTGGCTAATGGGTGCATTGGGCTGTGAGCCCTTCCTTGATTACAATACTTGGGTGGCTTCCATGTTTTAGCTATTATGAATAATGATGCCATGAACATGGGTGTTGAAATATGTCTTTGAGAACAATGCTTTCAACTCCTTGGTGGGGTATACACCCAGAAGAGGAATTGCTGGGTCCTATATAATTATATTTTTAATTTTTTTTAGGAATTGTTATACTGATTTCTACAGCAACTATATATTCCCACCACAGTACACAAGGGTTCCAACTTCTCCACATCTTGGCCAACAGTGGTTCTATTCTTTTTCTTCTTCTTTTTTTTTTCTTTTTGATAGATGCCATCCTAATGAATGTGAAGTGGTCTCTCACTGTGTTTCTGATTTGCATGTCCCTAATGATTACTGATGATGAGCATCTTTTCATATGCTTATTGGTTATTTGCATATCTTCTTTGAGCAAATGTCTACTCATATACTTTGTTCAATTTTGATTTGATTTGTTTGTTTTTTGTTGTTGAATTTAGGAGTTCTCTATGTATTCTGGATATTAAGCCTTTGTCAGATACATGGTTTGCAAATATGGTCGCCCATCCTATGGGTTGTGCTTTTACTCTGTTGATAATGGCTTTTGAGGCACAAAACTTTTTAATATCCATGAAGTCCAGCATATGTATTTTCCTATTTTATTGGCTGCTCTTGGGTGTCAGAACCATGAAATCATTACCAAATCCTATCTTGTCAAGTTTTACCTTACGTTTTCTTCTAAGGGTATTATAGCATTAGCTCTTACACTTAGGTATTTGATTCACGGGGAATCAAGTTATGTATACAGTGTTAGGTAAATGTCCAAGTTGATTCCTTTGCATGTAGATATCCACTATTTCCAGCACAACTTGTTGAAAGACTTTTCCCCATTTAATAATCTTGGCACCCTTGTCAAACATCATTTGATCACATGGGTGAGGGTTAATTTCTGGGCTCTCAATTCTGTTTCCATTGCTCAATATGGCTGTCTTTATGCCATGACAATGCTGTTTTGATACTGTAGATTTATAGTAAGTTTTCAATCAGGAAGAATCAGTCCTCCAACTTAGTATCTCCTTTCAAGATTATTTTTGGTATCTGGGCTTATTTGAGATTCCATAAGAATCTTAGGATGGGTTTTTTTCTATTTCAGCACAAAACGCCCTTGGGATTTTGATAAGGACTGCACTGCATTTGTTGATCTCTTTGGATAATGTTGACACCGTCACAATAAGGAGTGTTCCAATCCACGGTGATCGGATGTCTTTCATTTCTAATAGTGCCGGATGGCTGTTCAGGTTGAGGGGGCGGCACTCCTCGAGGTAGTCGTGCAGAAACCCACAGTTCCTCCTCACTGTGCCTTCACCATTTCCTTAGAACCCATCGACAGTCAACAGAGGGCAAAATGCATGTAAAATGCACGCAGGAAGTTTTCAAAGATTGGATGTGCATGGAGCACACATTTCTTCCACTCCTCTCCATTAGCAAGAACCACGGACTGAAGCAGCAGACCCTAACACATGGAGACTGCAGACTCACCCAGCAGACCCCAACAAATGGGGACTGTGGACTAACTAAGGGCCAGGGACTCGGGTTCCTGGCAGAACCATCTGGCAGCTCAAGCTGAACCACTAAGCCTTTGCCTGGCACTGCTGACTAACCAAGTGCTAAGACTGATGCTCTCTTAGAGCATCCTGTCAGTCTAGACTGACCCACTGACCCTGGACTGGAAAGCCACTTAGATCAGGAGCTCAAGGCAAACAGAGTGGATCTCAGATCCAAGAGAAACTTACCCACAGCCCTCAGAAACAGTGAAAAAGATGGAGAACTCAAAGGTTTTGCGGGTACCAATGACTGTTTCTCATCCTCGAAGCCATCAGGCGTCTCCTTTGGATCCCACTGCTGCCACCAAACTGGTACAAAACAAAATAAAATTCAGTAAATTTTAAACATCTTATTGGCTTTATTCAACAGTTCATGAATCAGGCAGCATCCAGTCTAGCAGAGAGAAAGGACTTCCAAGGAGTTCTACAAAATGAAGGATTTTATAGGCAGAAGGGAGCAAGAACAAGGGAGTTACACTAGATAAAAAAGCGGGTTGGTTACTGCAAGGTTACTTTCCTTTAGAGTATGGCAGGGCTCTATCAGGATGATGACCTACCTGCTGCGCATGAGGTGATTCCTGATTGACTGGTTTAAGATTCTATTCCTGGGAGGGCCAAAAGTCTAATTAAGTCTCGGCTTGTTTTTGTGAGACGTAGCCTAAGTGGCTCCATTTGGGCCTGGTGTCTTGTTTTAAACACATGACTTCTGCTGGTCCCTGCTTTCCCCAGTTACACCCCGGCTGTCCCTTCACTGACCATTGTTGGTCACACACCCACTGCACCTGCCTCCAGTCCTTCCCCTTCAACACCGTAATCTCACACACAGCTCCTCCCGACACTATCATGACGTCTCCCACCACACGTCGCCTATACTTTCCACACTGCCATCAAGATGCTTCACAAACACCACCACCATTTATGTCCAATGGGCTGAGAGGCCTGCCCGTGCACTGGGAATCAGGAGTCGCAGGGTCTGTCACTTGGCCTCCAATCACCTATTGTACCCCAGCTGAAGGGCTTACCCTGCAGAGACACTCAGTTGTACCCAACTCAATCGCACAACAACATCTTTGCCCCAGGCTTCCTTCAAGATGCTCCACCCACTTTCTGCCCCAACTGCTCCTTGAGGAGTCATTTTGGGGTAGCCTTCGAGGCCACCTTGGTGATTTTGTGCTCAGGCCCAAACAGCTCTTGGCCGACAAACACTTTAACCATACCCCTTGAAATCATATAGCATAGGTAACTAGTGAATGGGTGCAAATTACTGGTTTTACTTCCAAAGGCCGTAATGAATATTTCACACCAGGAACATCCACTTTTGGGTTTTACTGTAGGCTGATATCACAAGGCTCTCACCCAGTGAGGTTCTCTCTTCCCCAGCCCTCTGAGCAGATTTCTCCAAGCTATATTCTGCAATACATCATTGTCTGTATCTCAGCCTGCTTCCCTCAGGTTGCAGGTCCCCTGAGGTTCCTGCCCTGACTGGCTACCACCAACCCATAGAGACACTGTCAGTCCTATAGGACTGGGTGTTCAGTTCTACTAGGACTGACTGACTGGACTGGACACAGGTGCGGTGACCCTACCCACGCAAAATCAGGTAACTGAGGCAACCAAGAAGTATCGAAAACCTTAACCCAACATCGACAACAACTCCATGAGACCCTATCCTAGCCCTTGTGGAACAGTCTCATGAGTCTCTTGCCTAAATGGTTTTAGAGAATGGCCTGGCCCTAGACTGTCTATACCAACCAAGGAAGGAGGGGTTTTTGCCTTTCTTAGAACCACTTGCTGAATGTACACCAACACACAAGTTCAAACCTACCTCCACCAGATGGCCCAAGAGGTTAAAATATTGCGTAATGTTACCTAAATCTTTTAAAAGATACCCAAGGCCCCCGAGATCACTGACCTATTTTCATGGCTGGTCTTTCCAAGTTGGTGACAATGGAAACAGACTGGATTTTAGACTGTTGCTTGTACAATTATAGGATCTGTTACTATAGCCATCATCGGATATTTACTCTCTTGGCTACAATGTGCCCTATCCCTAATAACTCTATTAATTACCCTTATTAACTATCCCAACCAACTTTAAATTAACTAAATTAAAATTAATCAATACCCTGATTAATTTAAAAAATTCAAAATTTTTATGGAGAATCTACTTAACACAGAATACACTGTTGTAAGCATTTAAAGTATACAGTTCAGTGCCATTTAGTACAATGATTATGTAGTGTGGTTATCACCACTAACTAATTCCAGAACATTTTCAACACCCCCAAACAAACCCATACTCATTCACACTATTTTCTCCTAACCCAAGCCCATGAAAACAACTCATCTGTTTTCTCCCCCTATTGATTTGCCTATTCTGGACAGTTCATTCAAATGGCATCATGCTATCTGTGGCCTTTGTGGATGGCTTCAGTGAGCACACATGTTTCAAGGTTCATCCATGGCCTAGCATGTAGCAGTAGCTTATTCCTTTTTATCGCTCCATAATGTCCTATATTATGAATAGGGCACATTTGGTTTATGCAGTCATAACTGGATAGAAATTTGGGTTTGTTCCACATTTGGACCATTGTGAATAATGTTGCTTTGAATATCCATGGAAAAGTTTTTCTTTGAACATATGTTTCCAATGGTCTTTTGGACATACCAACATTGTGACTCTCCTGGTCCATGGTAATTCCAGGTTTAAGATTTTTAAAAATGGCAAACTGTTTTCTGCAGTGGATGCATCAAATTACTTTCCCACCAGTAATGTATGTGGGTTTCCCATTCTCCATATCTTTACTAACACTTGTTACTTTCCATTATGTTGAGTATAGCCTTCATTTTGAGTGTGAAATAGTATCACACTATGCTTTGAATTTGCATTTTCCTAATGATTTATGATACTGAGCATCTATCTAGTGCTTATTGGCCATCTGTGTTTCTCCTGGAGACATGTCCATTGCAGCTAGTTACCCATTTTCATTGGGTAACCAATGAAAATGGTTTCATTTCAAATTTCTTTGAATGAAGTTTCATTTCAAACTTCTTTGTTTTTTATAATTGAGTTCTAAGAGATCTACCGCAGGTAGATTCCATGGCTCCAGGCTTCCCGGGGGCTACTAGGAACTCAGGCCCATGGCTTACCACACCACCTGGCAGTTCCAGCAGCCATAGACAGCTCTCATGGAACCAAGCTTCTGACAGGCTTCTACAAAACCAAGCCCCCAGCCCACCCAGGTGCTTGCTGACTCAGGCGGCCCCAGGCAGCTCCCATGGCACCAGGCACCGGCAGGTTCCCATGAACCCAGTCTTCCATCTTGACCCAGCGCCTGCTAGCTCCTGCAATCTCAGGTAGCTCCTGTGGCCCCAGGCTACCAGGAATCCAGACTTCTGGCCTACCACAGCACAAACTGTCTCTCATGGCACAGGCTTCTGAGAGCAGGCTCCCGTGAGCCAAGACTCTCAGATCATCCCAGCTCTGGCCAACTCTCATGGCCCTGGATGACTCCTGTGGTCACAGGCTCTCAATGAGGACCTGCCAAACCAGGGTCCAGTGGGGTTACTCGTGAACTCAGGGTCCCAGCTGTGCCCAGGGCCAGACACAATACCGTGGACCCAAGCTTTCCACTCACCCCAGTACCAGGCTGCTCAAGGACTCCAGCAGCAAGCCTGCCCCTGGACACCACCAGATGGCCTACCCAGGACCCCTAGATGGGCTGAATGTGAAGGCTTTGGTTTACTAAAGCCAGTCTGTAATAAGTGGAAGAAATGCCTACTTCCTCAAATTTGCAGACACCAATGGAAGGTCACAAGGATCATGAATAATCAAAGATCCACGACACCACCAAAGAAAAAGAATAAAACTCCAATGACCGACCAAGAAACGGAGATATAGGAACTATGTGACAAAGACTTCAGAACAATGCTCTTTGAGAAATTCATAAAACTCTAAGGAAACAAAGATAGACTACTAAATGAAATAAGGAAATAGTGCATGACCAAGTGAGAAGTTCAACATAGAAACAGAAATCATTAAGGAAAAACAAACAGAAATCCTAGAGTTGAAGAACACAATGACTGAACTGAAGAATTCAATAGAGACCTTCTAAATCAGATTCAACCATGTACAAGAAATAATTAGTGCACTAGAAGATGTGTCATCTGAAATCATCGAGTCAAAGGAGAAAAAAGAAAAAAAGGAACAGATAGGATTTGGGAAAGGCAGTGTGAATTATGGGATACCTTGAAAAGAAATAGATAAGCATTATTAAAGTACCAGAGGAGAAGACAGGGAGAAAGGAAAAGAAAGTTGACTTAAAAAAGTAGCAGCTGACACCTTCCCAAATCTGGGGAGAGATGTAGACATCCAAGGTCCTGAAGCCGATCAGTCACCCTAAAATTTCAAACTAAAACATTCTTCTCCAAGGCACATTGTAACAAAACTATCTAAACTCAAAAAAAGGATCAAACAACATGATCAATTTCAACATGATGCAAATCAATGAATGTGATACACCGCATTGAAAGAATGAAAGATAAAAATCCTAAAATAATCTCTCAATGCAGAAAAAGCAGTTTGACAAATTCAACGCCCCTTCATGATAAAAACTCTCAAGAAAGGGTTACAGAAGGAACATACCTGAACATAATAAAAGGTTTACATGACAAACCCACAGCTAACATCATATTGAACAGTGAAAGGTTGAAAGCTTTCTTGCTAAGACAAAGAACAAGACAAGGGAGCCCAGTCTCAACACCACTCTTCAACATACTGCTGCAAGTCTTAACCAGAGACATTTGGCCAGAGAAGGAAATATAAAGCATCTAAATTGGAAATGAAGAAACAAAGTGGTCTCTGTTTGCAGATATGATTTTATGTAGAGAAATACTTAAAGACTCCTCCCCAAACTGTTAGGACTAATAAACAAATTCACTCAAGCTGCAGGAGACAAAATCAACATATAGAAATCTCTTGCCTTTCTCTACACTAACAATGAACTATTTAAAAATGATATAAAGGGCCGGCCCCGTGGCTTAGCGGTTAAATGTGCGAGCTCCGCTGCTGGCGGCAGGGGTTCGGATCCCGGGCGCGCACTGACGCACCACTTCTCCGGCCATGCTGAGGCCGAGTCCCACACACAGCAACTAGAAGGACGTGGAACTATGACATACAACTATCTACTGGGGCTTTGGGGGAAAAAATAAATAAATAAAAATTATTAAAAAAAATGATATAAAGAAAAAAATCCTATTTACAATACCATCAAAAACAGTAAAATACTCATGAATAAATTTAACCAAGAAGGTGAAAGATCTAGAAACTAACAACTATAAGACACAGATGACAGAAATCAAAGACACAAAGAAATGAAAAGATATCTTATGCTCATGGATCAGAAGAATTAGTATTGTTAAAATGTTCATGCTACTCAATGCCATCTCAAGATTCAATGCAATTCCTATTAAAATTCCCATGGCATTTTTCAGAGAAATAGAACAAATAATCCTAATACTCATGTGGATCCACAAAAGACCTCCAATAACCAAAGGAACCCTGAGAAAGAAAAAGCTGAAGGCATCACAATTTCTGATTTCAAACTTTATTACAAATCTATAGTAATAAAAACAGTATGATACAGGTATAAAATGAGACACCTAAACCAATAGAACAGAATCAAGGACCCAGAAATAAAACCACACACATACAGTTTGCTAACAGTTGACAAGTCAGCTAAGAAGATTCCATGGGGAATGGATAGTTTCTACAACAAATGCTGTTGGGAAAACTGGATAACCACATGCAGAAAACTGAAATTGGACCCCTATTTTACACCACTCTATAAATGATCCCAAATTGAATTAAAGACTTAAATGTAAGACACCAAATATAAAACAACTAGAAGAAAATATAGAGAAAAAAGCCCCATGAAACTGGTCTTGACAACGAGTTTTTTGGATATAATATCAAAAGTGCAAGCAACAAATGCAAAACTTAACAAGTGGGATGACATCAATCTAAAAAGATTCTGCATAGCAAATGAAACAATCGGCAAACTAAAGGGGTTAATATCCACAGTATATAAGAAACTCTTACAACTCAACAGCAAAGAAACCAACAAAACAATATGAAAATGGTCAAAGGACCTGAATAGATACTTTTTCAAAGAAGACATAAAAATGGTCAACAGGTACATGAAAAGATGCTCGTAATCACTCATCATCAGGGAAATGAAATCAAAACTACAATGAGATATCACCTCACACCTGTTAGAATGGTTATTCTCAAAGAGACAACAGACAACAAGTGTTGGCGAGGCTGTATAGAAGAGAGAACCCTGTGCACTGATGGTATGAATGTAAATTGCTACAGTCACTATGGAAAAAATATGGAATTTTCTCAAAAAAATAAAAATAGAAATATATATAAATGAGCAATTCCACTTCTGCTTGTATATCCAAAGGAAATGAAGTCACTATTCTGAAGAGATATCTGCACCCCCATGTTCATTTCAACATTATTCACAAACAGAGAACATGGACACAATCCAGGTGTCCATCAATGGATAAATAGATAAAGAAAATGTGAGATATATGTATACATGTAATATATAATGGAATATTACTCAGCCATGCAGGAGAATGAAATCCTGCATTTTGAGATACCATGGATGGACCTTGAGGCATTGCGCTAAGTGATATAAGTCAGACGGAGAAAGACAAATACTATATATTTTCACTCATATGTGAAATCGAAAAAAGCCCAACTCAAAGGAATAGAGACAAGAATAGGTTTCCCAGGGTCCCGGGGTTAGGGGAAATGGGGAGATGTGAGTCAAATTGCACAAATTTCTAGCTGTAAAATGAACAAGTTTTGGGGATCTAATGTACAGCATGGTGACCATAATTAACAATACTATATTATAGATTTGAAATTTGTTAAGAGAGTAGATCTTGAAAGTGATCACTAGAAAAAACAAGTTAATTATGTGAGGGAATGGAGGTGTTAACTCACGGTATTGTGGTAATCCTTTCACAAATCACCATCTTGAACACCTAAAACTTACATATGTTATATGTCACTAATATTTAAAGAAATCTAAAAAAAAAATCTCTCAACAAAGTAAAACCCAGAACCAGATGACTGCACTGGTGAATTCTACCAAACATTTAAAGAAGTATTAAAAACAAGACTTCTTACACTCTGTCAAATATTGAAAAAGAGGGAACACTTCCAAGCTCACTTTACGAGGCCAGCATTACCCTGATACCAACACTAGACAAGGACACTAAAAGAAAATAAAATTACAGACCATTATCCCTGATGAACATAGATGCAAAAATCCTCAACAAAATACTAGCAAATTAAAAATGAATTCAATAGCATATTAAAAGAATTATACACTACCACCAAGTGAAATTTATTCCTGGTATACAAGGGGAGTTCAATATACAAAAATCGATCAATGTAATAAGCCACATCCAGAAAATGAAGGGGAAAAAAATGACCAACTCAATTGATGCAGAAAAACCATTTGACAAAATTCAACGCCCTTTCATGATAAAACACTCAACAAACTAGGAATAGAAGGAAAGTGCCTCAACATAACATAAGCCATATATGAAAAACACACAGCAAACATATTACTGAATGATGGAAGACTGAAAGCTTTTCCTCTAAGATCAGGAACAAGGCAAGGATGCCCACTTTCACCACTTCTATTCAACACAGTATTGAAAGTTCAAGCCAGAACCATGAGGCAATAAAAATAAATAAATAAATAAAAGGCATCTAAATTGGAAAGAAATAAGTAAAATGGTCTCTGTTTGAAGATGATATCATGTCGTATGTAGAAAATCCAAAAGACTCCACAAAAAAGCCGTTTGATCTAACAAATGAATTCAGAAAAGTAGCAGGATACAAAGTCAACACACAAAAATCGGCAGCATTTCTATACACGAACCATGAGCTCTCTGGAAAGGAAATTACAAAAACAATTCATTTATAATAGTATCAGAAAGAATAACATCCTTAGGAATTAACTTAACCAAGGAGGTGAAAGGCTTACACCATAAAAACTACAAAACATTTCAGAAAGAAATTAAAGAAGACATTCATAAATGGACACACATCCCATGTTCATGGATTGGAAGACTTACTATTGTTAAAGTGTCAGTATTACCCAAAGCTATCTACAGATTCAATGTATTCCTTATCCAAATCCTAATGATATTTTTTGCAGAAATAGAAAAACCCGTCCTAAAATTCACATGGAATCTCAAGGGACTCAGAACAGCCAACAACAATCTTACAAAAGAAGAACAAAACTGGAGGACTCACACTTCCTGATTTCAAAACTTACTACAAAGCTACAGTAATCAATAGTATGGTATTGTCATAAAGACAAACATAGAGACCAATGGCATAGAATAGCAAGCCCAGAAACAAACCCTCACATATATGGTCAAGTGATTTTTTTTTTTTAATTTTTATTTATTTATTTTTCCCCCAAAGCCCCAGCAGACAGCTGTATGCCACAGCTGCACATCCTTCCAGTCACTGCATGTGGGACGCGGCCCCAGCATGGCCGGAGAAGCTGTGCGCCGGTGCGCGCCCAGGATCCGAACCTGGGCCGCCGGCAGCGGAGCGCGCGCACTTAACCGCTAAGCCACAGGGCCGGCCCAGGTCAAGTGATTTTTGACAAGGGTGCCAAGACCATGGAATGGAGAAAGGTTTCTTTTCAACAAATGGTGCTGGGAAAACTGGATATCCCCATGCAAAATCTTGAAGCTGGACCCCATCCAACACTATATACAAAAATTAACTCAAAATGGATCAAGGACATAAATGTAAGACCTCAAACAAGAAAATTCTTAGAAGAAAACATGAGATTAAATCTTCATGACACCAGACTTGGCAATGATTTCTTGGATATGACACCAAAGGCACAGGTAACAAAAGAAAAACAATGGAAAAATTGGACTCCATGAAAATTTTATAAGTTGGTACATCAAGAGGCACCCACAGAGTGGGACAAAATATTCGCAAATCATATTTCTGACAAGAGACTGGTATCCAGAATATACAGAGAAGTCCTAAATTAAACAACTAAAAAACAAGCCAATTCAAAAATGGGCATGGATTTGAAGACTCCTTTGCGAAAGAAGACTTAGAAATGGCACATAAGCACATGAAAAGATGCTCAACACCACTAATCATTAGGGAAATGCACATCAAAACCACAATGAGACACCACCTCACACCCACTAAGTTGAGTGCTATCGAAAAGACAAAACAGCAAGTGTTGGCCAAGATGCGGCGAAATGGGAACACTTGTACACTGTTGATAGGAACGTAAAATGGTGCAGCTGCTATGGAAAACAGTGTGGATGTTCCTCCAAAAAATTGAACATAGAATTATCATGTGATCCAGCAATTCCACTTCTGCATATACACCCAAAAGATTTGAAAGCAGAGCCTTGAAGAGATATTTGTACACCCATGTTCATAGCAGTATTATTTACAACAGCTAAAACGTGGAAGCAACCCAAGTGTTTATTGACACATGAGTGGATACACAAAATATAGTATATCCATACAATGGAATATTATTCAGTCTTAAAAAGGAAGCAAATTCTCCAATATGTTATACATGGATTAACCTTGGAGACATTATGCTAACTGAAATAAGCCAGTCACAAAAAGACAAATACTGTATAAACTGAGAGTAGTCAAATCATAGAGAGAGTAAGTAGAATGGTGGCTGCCAAGGGCTGGGGGAGGGGAGAAGGGAGGGTTATTGTTTAATAGGTATAGAGTTTCAGATTTACAAGAGTTATGTGAATGAATAGTGGTGATGACTGTACAACTGTGGAAATATATTTAACGCCACTGAAGTATACACTTAAAAATGGTTAAGATGAAACACTTTTTGTTATGTATATTTTGACTCAATATACAAAAAGGAAAAAAAAAAGAAATGAGCTATCAAGTCACAAAAAGACATAGTGGACACTTAAATACATACTGCTAAGTGAAAGAAGCCAACCAGAAAAGGCTATATACACTGTTCCAGAGTTTTCATATATTCCAATTACACGACATTCCAGAAAAGGCAAAACTATAGAAACAGTATAAAGATCAGTGTTGCCAGGAGTTGGGGGGCAAGGGACGACGAGGTAAAGCACAGGGATTTTAGGGCAATCCAACTCTTCCATAGGATACTGTCATGGTGGATACATGAGATTATGCATTTGTCAAAATCCAAGTACATGACAGCAAGACAATGAACCTTAACGTAAACTACGGACTTGGTTATGAACGCTCTATGAGCATCAGCTCCTCACTTGTAAGGAATGGACTGCACTAAGACAGGTGGTCACGCAAGATGTTAACCGTAGGGGAAACTGTGGGGGAGGAGGGAGAAATGCTCTGCACTCTCTGCTGAATTTCTCTGTCCATCTAAAACTTTCCTAAAAAACAATCTATTAATTAAAAAATAATCAATGGAAGGTAGGGAGTGGGTAGAAATATGGACGAAACAGGAATATCAGAATATTAATAAATGTTGAAGCTGGGTAATAGAGACATGGGGGGCTATCACACTTTTCTGTTTAATTTGTGTATGTTCAAGGTTTTCCACAATAAAACATTTTTAAAGCTCCAGATTAAATCTAGATTATATGTACAAGGAATCAAAGAATGTGAAGAAAACAGATATTTTTGAAGCAAGTACACTGAGGGAACATGCAATCACACTGGATAGAGAGTGAACGTCCTGGTTCTACCAGGAAGGTTCAGAGCTCAGTGAGCAAGGCAGGTGACAGCACAGTCAGGGAAGTGACAGATAATGATCACAGAAAAATGTTTGCCCTCACTAATCACAGAAATGCCAACCATGGGCCCTGACAGAACTGCCCCAGGATTTACAATGTCATGACACCCAGAATTAGAGCGGGCTCAGGGACAGAGCACCACGTCCTGTGAGAATGCCAATCAGCATCGGCTTTCTGGAGGGCAAACCCCCCGAACCCTGGAACCTGCAGGCCACTGGTCCGGCTGCTCTGTTGTATGGAATCTGTCCAAAAACAAAGGGATTGGGTACAGATGATGGACTGAATAAACACATGTAGAGCCCCTTTGACATAGAATCCCTTAAAAATGACCCAAAGATTCCTTCATTGATGAACAAATTCATAATAGCCTTGGGAACCATCAAGAGAGCCGACATTTTGATGAAAACATCAAAGAGAGTCAACAGTTGGTGATCGGAGATCCCAGTGGGGAGCTCCATGTGAGCCATGAAGACCAAGCCACAGTGTCCTCTCTCCCTCTCCCTCCTCCCCCTGCCGTTCACCTAACACCTTCTGCATCGCCCCTCCACTCCCAACCACTGCCCACCTCACGCTCCAGCAATACAGGAGCAGAGGCACAGGGCGCCCTTTCCACGAACACATCTGTCCTCTTGCTCTCTGCCCGTCGCCAGGCAGCGGAGCACTCTTGACATTAGTACAGCCATGTTTGGCCACTCCATTGACCTACAGCCACCAGCACAAAAAGAAATATAAAAGCTGCTTTCTGCATGGTGGGAACTGGCCCTTCTCCCATGGAAATAGTTGCAATGTGTAAAAAATTCAAGGCCCTTCAAGCGCCGCAGCCTGGGGCAGACTGGCCATCTGAGCTGGGCTGGGAGGATAAGCAGGGTAAACAATGCACGTACACAACTACTGGGCTGGGACGATAGCCAGAGGGTGGGGCTCAGTGCTAGTACGCCACTGATAACCATTTGTGCATGGGAACATTGAATGCTTTCTCTGTAAACTCTGTAACTGCTTATATAAACTGCTGGAGACTGACACCCGGTGAGAGTTCCACCTGTGGAAGAGACGCCTTGCCCAGGACTGTGATTCCCGCCCAGCCATATCAATTGACAGGACTCTCCCAGCAGTGGGGCGTGGATGTTGTGAGTAATTGATTTATTGTGAAGTAATTGATCTGATGTGTTCTCTTTTCAGTCAACCTGGTGTTTCTCTTTCTGGTTGATTTGTGTCATTTCACTTCAGTCGATCTGGTGTTTCCTTATCCGATAGATCTGATGTTTTTCCCTCTTATTATATGACCTATTCAAATGTGCTGCTATCTCAGCCGATGTGGATGTTTTCCCTTTCCAGTTGAGCTGGTGTTTTTTCCCTCTTATTATTTGACCTATTCAGATCTGTTTGTGGACTATCACCTTTACCATCCTCTCTATAATAAAATATACCTTCAGTCCATTTGTTTGGAGTGGAAAGTTTCTTTTACGTCTCCAATCGAATCCCCAAACCTCTCATAACAGGAGCCCAGCCCGGCACCTCCTCAGGGCCCAGCAGACTCCTCCTCCCCATCTGGTCCTACCTGCAGCACAGACACCTGCTAGCTAATCTCCGCCTTACAAACAAAACTCTCCCTTGAACCCATGCTCCCTTTTGGTTATTGTCCACTTTCCCAACTCCCCTTCATGGCTAAACCTCTTAAATAAAGTGCCTCATACCTACTGCCCTCCCATGGCTCCCCTTCCCCCACTCTAGACCCAGCTTCATTCCCACCCTCTCAAGGAGACTGAGGTCACCCGTGATCCCATGTGGCCGAGTCCAGCCATCTTTTCTCCATTCTGATCAGAGCTGTATCCCACCCAGCAGAGCACCCCTCCTTTCTGCAATACCCTTTCCCCTCATGGTTCCTGCAACTTCATGCTCCACCATTTCAGGCCCCTTTCCTGGACCCTCTTCAGCTACACCTCTGCAAACACTGCCTGCTCCTAGGCTGGGCCCTGGGCCCTTCCACAGCTACAGTGTCTCCAGGAAACCTCATTCAATTCCACGGTTTTAAATATCTCTGACCTCATCCCGACTCTGCTGACACACTGATGCAACTTTAAGAGGTTAGGTGCTAGCTCCCCAGCATCAGTACCTAAGGACTATCTCAGACTCGATTCGTCTCAAAATTTCACTGTCATGAGTTCCAAAATAGCATCAAATCTTTCCAAAAGGAGGAAAAATTTGGATACAATAAACAGTTGTGAACAAAGTAACCAATAAAACGTATACTTACATCCAGTCATGGTTGCTTGATGGGGAAAATAAGAACACAGAACTAAGATCAGATATTCTCAAGCTGGGGACCGGAAGGTGATGAGTTGGGAGTGTAAAACACGGGAACTGATCAACTCTAAGCATTTACAGAAAGAGAGGCAGAAATGGTTGTTCCTAAAAGCTGAAATACACCCACTAAAGGAATAGAAAAATCATGAGAAAACCTAAGAAATTAAAAATTAAATTAAATGGTAGACTCACATTCCAATTTATCAATAATCACAATTGTAAATGGATCAAATTGCTCTATAAAAACATGAAGGCTCTCAAGTTGAGTTAAAATATTGTTATAAAATAAAGGGATATAATATGGTTGAAAATAAGGAGATAAAGAAATAAGACTTTAAATGGGACAAACAGGGGTTTTCTGTGTTGATAACTGTCAGGGACACTTATGCACCTAACAATATGGTCTTGAAACATAAAGCAAAACTGGACAAACAAGAAGACACAGGCACCCCAGGGGAGGTGCCTTCCCTTTCCACAGGGAAACCTACCTTACCTCTCTTAAAAAGCCACAGGTCAAGTGATACAGTAAGTTAGGAAACAGATCTGCTGACAAACACAAAAAAGCTAGATCTAGCCTCAGCCCCAGGGACAACGTAAGCATCTAGTGGAGAGCGAACATTCTCCTCAAACCACAATGAAACAGTCACCACAATGGACTGTGTGCTAAGCCACAATGAAATCTCTAAAGAGTCCAAAAAGCAGAAATCTATAAGTGACTATATTACTGGAACTTAAAGCAATAAAAGTAAAAAATAATCACAAAATATTGGCTCCCCTCCCCCAACCTATCCACTTGAAAATCTGTCCACACCCTTCTAAATCTCTCAGGTTAAAGAGGGAATCCAGACAGACAGGAGAAACTCTTTAGAAATGAACAGCAATGAGAGCAGCATGAGGCAAATCCAGGATAGCAGCAGGCATGCTGCACACAGAAGTGCTCAGGGGCCGTCTGCTGTGGAGCAAGAAACTCCTCATGAGGAGCAGGCAGTGGGGGAGCCCTGAGCCCCAGGACTGACCTCGGCTGGGGGCAGTAGGCTGCTCAGTTAGGGAGCCCCTCCCTTCAGCTCGTCCAGCTCCTCCTTCAGCGTGTGCACTTGGCTGTCGGCAGCTGCCCCTCTTCAGCTCGCTGTCCTTCTCCACCTGCTCCTGCAGGTGGCACACGTGCTCCTGTTCCCCCGGGAGCAGAAGCAGTAGGAGTGCAGCGAGTCGAGGAGTTCTTAGGCCCCAGCGCTGACAGGATGACCCCGCTGAGGGACCTGGGGCCGGTGTTGCTGTGTTCACCCTGCACATCTTCTGCGGCTGGCTCCGGGGTGACATCAGTTGGAGGGTGAAGGGGCTCTGGGAGGGTTTCTGAGGCATCATTGTGAATGATGAATGTGGGGGCTCTGGGTCAAGCTCTCATCAGGCCCAAGGCTGGTCCCACTGTAGGTGGGCTCCACATCTCTCTTCAGCCTCTTTCGGTCAACAGCCTCTCGAGGGACAGATGGCCTCTCTTGAGTATGTGCTGAGGAGAAACTGTAAGAAGGATGCCAGCCAATAAATCTGCATGCCTCAGATCCTGAGGGATAAAGTCACCCACGGAAATGCCACTCTTATCCAGCAGGCCCTGGCTGGGAAGAGGGGGTCTCATCGCCAGCATCTACAGCAGACCTGTTTGCATCTCCCTGGCTGCCTCACGCTGTGGAGACCACACTGTCTCCTGGAGTTCCTTCCAGAGACTCTGTGCCCGCTCCTGACTGGTGGCTTCCTGGGTGGCACTGGGTTCGGGTTCGCCCTGCAGAAGGGCTCGCTTCAATTTGCGGGACCCTGGCTGGGCCCTCAGGTTTTCCCTCGAGGATAAGGATGAACCTGAAGCTCCTTTCCCGTCTGCTTAACTGGCATGTTCCTCTTGTCCCTGGCGGCTATCTTGGTGTCATTTCTTCTGGGGCGGCCGTGGCCTTCAGCTCCTCCTTCTCAGTCAGGTGGAAGATGGAGGGCAAGGCCGTGGGCTTGAACATGTAGTACTGACCCTCCAGCCTGTTCAAGAGTTTTTTTTGGTGAAATGTTCACTACAGATGAAAGAATACTTAGTAGGGTCCAGTCATCCCTGTGAACAGCTTTTAGCAACTGGACAAGACGTTTTGAGTACTTTATGTGGAGCCTGCAAGGATACATGAAAAAGTAGTTAAAAAGAAAGAATTAAATGTCTCCCCCTAAAATAATCAATTATAAAAGCAAAACAAGTGTTTTTGGGAACACCCACACTTAGGAATTTTGCCCATTTAAAACTTTAGTAAAGATTTAAGGAACACCTCTGCTTGCAAGTTATTACTGTAATAGAAAGATGAAAGACCCACTGTCTACCTTAAGGAGCTGACCATCTGTAGGGCAGAGAAGGAAGGAAGGTGAAGACCTCCTCCCAGGTTGTGGTAAGTGCCCTGTAGGAACAAAGATGCTCGGGCAGAGAGCACAGGATGGCACCAAGACAACAGGAAAGGCTTCAGGAAGCCTCAGAAATAGTTCCTAGAAGCTCACGGCTGTCCAACCCTCCTGCTGTCCCTGGGATGCAGGACTTTGGGTGCTAAAACGGCGAGTATTGGTCCCCCTATTTCAAAGCTAGGCCAGGTGTCGACCAGCAGAGCCTCCCAGGCACTCAGCAGGGCGCCTGGTCCCAGCTCTACTCAAGCAGCTGAGGATGCAGGACTGCCGCCAAGAGGAGGTCAGCCCCAAGAGCTGTGGTTCTGTGTTCCTCCTGTCCTTCCACTACCAGGAGGAAAACTGCTTCCTGTACCAAGCAACCAGCCCCTGAAATGTACTGACCAAGACACTTCATAATCTTTTCTCCTCATTAAGGTAAAATCTCTATTTAGAGAAAACTATGCACATGGGGAGGAAGGGGGTCTCTCTCGAGGCTTTCTTCTCCTCCTGAGTTCATCTAACCCCCATGAGGCCGGGTGGATACTAGGTCCTCAGGGAGTTCCAAGCAACCTGACCTTCTAACATTTCTCAATGCTTTGTGACAGTTACGAAAGGACCCCCACTTCCTTTGCCCCCATACCACGTTAAACAATGACACATGCCAAGAGCAACCTTCTCTGTAGTGTTTTGCATCATTCTCAAAAACAGTAACAAAACTTTTGGGACACAGGCTCTGAAGGAAACTGTCAAGAAAGCATGTTGTCTGACCTCTGAAACAAGCTCACATTACTAGTTCTTTGGATAGATTGTAACAACTTCCGACTTAAAACAAACCACTGTTAACTTTGAATAAGACTAAAGACAACAAGTGGCATTCAGGTCTTTCAAAATTCAATAACAACGTGCAACATGAAACAAAAGGATCTGCCAGGAGGTTTTCAAAGTAGAATGTCTTCAGTGCACTGTTCTGGGACCTCCATTGCAGAGTCTGCAGGAAAGGACTCACTCAACTGGCTGAATTCCAGAAGCCCTCATGAAGGGAGCCAGGCCAAGGGGAAGGCAAACCCCTCATCCTGCTGTGGGATCCCAAGGAAGAAGTGAAGAGAGGAGCCCCTTCCCTGAGTCCCCAGGGTAAGCCTCCCAGTGAGGAGTGGGTTGCAACCTCCTCCACCCATGATGCTGTCACATGCAGAATCTGCAGAGTCAGATGTCTCTCCAGGACTCACCTCCAGTGCAGAGCCACCTTTCCCTGCACTGCCAGGACCCTTCTAGCAACAGAGCATCTGAGAGGCGTGTCAATTTGGAGGTAGAAGCTGCATTTGCTCAGCCACATTCCTGATCTCAGAGATCAAGGCAGGCTCCCTGCCATCAAAAGAGCAGAAAAGTCACGGCAAATGCAAGAAGATAGTGACCTAAGAAAGAGTGTTTCCAGAATACCCTGTTTCTTGACATTGTTGGCCCCAGCCTGAATCAGTGGAGAGCAGAGTGGCCAGGGGGTGGGGGTGACAGTGTGGTGGAGGCCATAAGGTGGGTGCCAGTGGCCATGGGATGGCCGCAGTGGCCCGAGGTGCCCAGAGCAGAGACAGTGGCACAGACCAAGGCCACATAGCGCCTGGCGCTCACTCACCTTCTGGACCGGCCCCGAGACCCCAAGCACAGAGTGCTGCCTGCCTTGGGCTGGACCGCCAGGGTGGTTGACTGGGCGGCAATGGCCGGTTACCTGTGGAAGGAGATGGCTGTTTCTCCTCGTTGCCCAGTGGTGGGAGCAGATCGCGGCAGTGCAGTGATCACCATCCTGGGCCTCAGGCTGTCATGCTGCCAGGCTCCGGCCCCCTCCTCTCCACCCCACAGTGGGACCGCCACAAGAGTAGGGCTCGAAGCGACACTGTGCAGCAAGTGGGAGCTGGTACCCCAGCCCCCAGGATGTCAAGATGGTGGCGTGCCCATCTGTCCTCCATAAAGCATGATGGCCACGTCCGTGGGCCTAGGCAAACTGCTGCCTGATGCACTCACCCTGGGGGAGCGCTGCCAAAACGCGTCTGTTCCGCTGCCCTGATGGGTCGCTGCTGCGGTGTTCATAGCAAATGACCCAGACCGAGCGGGGAGGGAGAATGTGGCCGGCCCTCCGAGAGGGGCCCCGCCGGACGCCAAGATGGTGACCGATGCACTTCCGCCCACACTTCTGGCCCTGCCCAGGTTGCTCACCTGGATTGGCCCCAGTGGTTGAGCATCACATTCTGCTCATTCTCCTGGGCAGCGGGGAGAGGGACGCGGGTAAGGACACCTGCAGCGGTCAGCATGGAAGACTGCGCTCACCTGGACTCTTAGCCGCTGGGACTGGCTGGCATGGTTTGGGGCGGGGCCGTTGGGGGCAGCAGCTCCTCAGGTGGAGTGGGTGGGGACAGCTCCCATAGTGAGACCTGTGCGTCTGATAACCAGGTCCCTGCGGGTCTGGACGCTCTTTCCATCCACCCTCGGTGCTCTGGCGCTGGCCTGACAAGCCCATGGCTGCTGGGACAGGAGGGGCAGCAGGGAGTCAGGGAGGGGAGGGGGTGCTGGGCGGGGCTGGGGCAATGGTTCTTGGGAGGCTTTTTCCTTCCCCGCCAGGATTAAGAAGTCCCTTCTCTGGAACTGGCTTTGGATCCAACCACACAATCCCTGTCTGTGTGCAGAACTCTTGCCCTGGTCTCACCCCTGGCAAAGATTTCTTGCTTTGACCAAACTTTAGTCAGGCTCCTGAACCTTCTTGTAGGCCTGTCTGTGCACTTCCTTGTAAAATCCAGTTTTAGCAAGAACCTTGCTAAGTCAGTTTAACCAGAACACCCACCCGTATGTCTGATCACCATCGAGATCTGCTCAGGCTCCTCCTCCTCCTCCACCATCCCTCAGGTGGTGTCTGATCACTCTGGCCTCTCTTTGGTAAGAATCCTGTTAGGTCAGGTTAGCCAGAAACCCCAACACTTGTTTTTTCTCTTAGTAATTTTCCATCCTGTGACCCCCACCATGCTGCCTGGCCATGAATTCCCACTTGCCCATGCTGCATTCAGAGTAGAGTCCAATCTCATTTCTCCCCCGCTGTGAATCCCATCACGGTGGTCCCTACATATCACAGTGGTTCTGAATAAAATATGGCTTACCATCTTTGACAGGTGTCATTAAATAATTTTTCTTTAAAACCTCCAACCACAACAAAAAACCAGACCAGGCTCCTTTCCTTGCTCCCTCAAGCCATTTCAGAGCTACTTCAGATTCTGGCCCTGCTCTCCTCAGAGACCTCTATTATGCGAGTCATAAGACTTTTCCTAACTTTGGTGCGTGTGTGGAGGGGGGCACACACCAGCATCAGTCTCTCCATGGGAACCACAGCACTTGCCAGTGAGCAGTCATATTTTGAAAGGAATCTCTTTCTCTGAGTGGTAGGTCTCAACAGTGGACTCAAAATATTCAGTGAACCATGTTGTAAACAGATGTGCTGTCATCTAGGCTTTGTTGTTCAATTTGAGCATTGACTTTAACTTAAAGTCAGCAGATGCATTATGTCTAACAAGAGAGTGAGCCTGTACAAAGGCCCTAGGGTGTGGATCGGAGGGAGAGGGGAGAGAACAGGATCAGTTAGAGGACCAGAGGTCAGAATGTGAGACAGGATTTGGAGAAGGAGCCAGAGCAGTCAGTAACAGCACAGCAGCCAGGTCATTGCCCCGCACAACATATCTGGGAGTCAGGACCTTCTCCTAATCGCAGTCAGTGGGGGACCCCCATTTCTGGTTGGACCTCTTGGGGGACAAGAAGGCAGTGTCTTACCACATCTGTCTGTCCACATCTACCAGACCCTGGCCAGGGAGTGTGAAGTGCTGATGCAGAAGTACCTGCACCTGCTGCAGATCGTGGAGACGAGAAGACAGTAGCCAAGCAGCTACGGCAGCAGATCGAGGATGGGGAGATCAATATCGAGTGGCTGAAGGCAGAGGTGACTGCTGGCTAGGGGTGCAGAGGAGGCTGGCCAGGGGGCCCAGGGCACAGGCCAAACACCTCACACTCTGGGCTCCTGCAGGATCGGGGGGGCACATGACCGGCAGGGGGACCAGCTTCCAGCCACAGCTATGCCAGCCTAGAAACTTAAATTTAGTGATGCTGGCAGAGTGGGAAGGGCCTTAGCCAGATCTGAGTTCAGATCCTACCTCTGCCACTTGACGGTTGCAACCTAGAGTACATCCCCCCATCATCTGTGCCTCAATTCCTTCATCTATAAAACAGCCTTTTTATACTTGCCTGACAAAGTTGTGAGGATTGAGTGAGGTTATTTATGGGCGAGTTTTTAATTACTCTGCTGATGACCACATTGACTAAGCATTCCCACATTATCAGCTGAAGTGTCCGGGGACACAGAGTTACTGGTGAGTCATCATAGTGTGGGCTGCTGGCTAAGTTCTAAGCAGTCGTTCCCTCTGCCTGTCATAAGAGCTCCTACAGGGGCTTGCCGGGCATCGGTCTGGAGGCCACGCTGTTCCTAGGTTAAGGTTTCTAGAACTTCACTACTCAAAATGTGGCCCATGAAGCAAGAGCATGTTAGAAATGCAGAATCTCAGGCCCTGCCCAGACCTCCAGAATCAGAATCTGCACTTTCACAACATCCCAGTTGATTGCCATTTACATTAAAGCTTGGGAGGCGCTGGCTCTCTGTCCCTTAGACGCCCCTCACCAGCTGTCTACCCCAGCGCCAAATGATGTGATTGCCTCTCCCCCCCTCATCTCACCAGTGCGCATCAGATGCTCAGAGCAATTTGGCCACATCACATAAGGACCGAGGACTCTGAGCTGAGGATGGGAAAATGGAAACAGATTCTAACCAGGGTTGGCTGCATGATTTGTAGGGCCTGATGCAAGGGAAAAATGCAAGGCCCTGGGTGGAGTCGGGGAAGTCGACCTCCCCTTCTCACAGCCCACCAACCCACCCATGGCAGACAGGCGACCCCCCAATATCAACCTTCAACCTCCTCTAAACTCTGTGCCATGATACACTTGGTACCTAGATGAGGGGTGGGCAAGATGCCCCTGCTGAGTCACCCACCTAGTGCCCAGGCATTGTCTCCTTGCCTTGCCCTGAGACAGGATCGGGTGTTCACTGCACCCGCCATTTCTGCACCTACCCCAAGGCCCCTGCAGAGGGTGGAGGGTGACTCACTGTGGAATGTGAGTCTTCCTGGCTGACTCCACCCATTTGCTCCCAGACAGAGGATAGAGGAGGTCATGGGTTCTGGGGGTGCCGGCATGTGGGGAGCAAGCAGCTGAGACACCATCCCAGGGAGGCAACAGTAGGCAGGAACACATGAGGGCTGAGGCTCCACGCCCCTGGGGTGTGCTCCATTGTTCCATCAGATGTTTCTCATGAAAACAAATTCAAAGAGAAATAATAACTTCAAGGTTGCAACTGCAGAACTTGAAGCCCCAAGCATGGGGCCTTCTGAGCACAGGACCCCATCACACGCCCTTGAAGCCAGCTCTGCCTGGAATGTTCAACGCTCTGAAGTTGCTAATTCCACCTTATGGTGCTGCTGCCAAGCTCTGAACTAATGATCACATCAGCTTGAAACTTGAGCTTGAACAAAAGTTTCAGATTCCACACACCTCCTCTACACTGCAGCAGGCACTGTCAGAGATGCTTTCTTAGTCAGTCCCCATAACCATCCTCATAGGTTGGAACGAGGAAGCAGGCTCAGAGAACTCAAGGCACCTGACCAAGCTCACACAGCTGGGAGGTGGCAGAGCCAGGACTAGAACCCAGGTCTGTGTGTCTACTTGCCAGTCTTGCCACTCTACTTGTGGGTCCTGGGATCGGGGCTTGTCCCGTGTCTAAACCATCTAGTTCATTCTGAGATCTATCCTAGCCCTACACATATCCCTGAAACCAAGCTGAGTCCTTACTAAGGACGAAGGAATAGGTCTAAGGACCAGTACCAGGTTAGTGGCTTCATGATCAAGGGTGTCATTCACTCACTCACTCGTTCACTAACTGCCTAAAATCTGCTGACCACTGCCTCATCCTCTTCCCCAGGCTCCTCTTACCCCATCACTCGGGGCTCCAGCCAGTGTCCCCGGTCATGAGCTGTGCACACCTTGGCCTTTGCATATGCTGGGGCTTCTGTATGGAGTGCCCCTTCCACCCCCACGCTTCCCTGCCTGGTGGAATCCTACCAAGCTCAAATGCCTCCTCCTGGGGACTCTCATCCCAGAATGTGCTCCATGACCCCTGCTGCCACAGCTTTCCCACCCTCAGCATGCCATGTCAGAGCCGGCTCCTCAGGTGTCTGTCCCTCACCTGGTCTGGTGGGACTTCCTTGAAGGCAGGGGTGTCCTTTATCACTCTGTCCCTTCTGCCTCGCACATAGTAGGTACTCTGTAAGGACTTGATGAATGAATGGACATCAGGTTCTGTGGGAGGCAGTAAAGAGATGGAAGCTTCTAGCCTTAAAGTCTGATTGTGGTAGAGTGTGATTGGCACCATAATAGAGCTTGCAGTGTGAACCCAGGTAGAAAACGAGTCATTTTATGGCCAAAGAAGGTATGGGTTCATGTCGCATATGGCCTTGAAAGGTTTCGGGGGTTGGTAGGCCAGAGAAGGGGTGGGTGCAAAGGGCAGGGCCCTCTCTGGTGCTGGAGAGCACAAAACTGGTCAGTTTTGGTGAAAGTGTGTGTGTGTGTTTGTGTCAGCGTGGCAGCAGAGGCCTTTGTGGTGGGAATTAGGAGCAACGTTTCCAACTGAGTATATTACTCTCCAGGGAAAACGATATTTTTAAGTAAGGCTTTTTTTTGTGTGTGAGGAAGATAAGCCCTGAGCTAACATTCATGCCAATCTTCCTCTTTTTGCTGAGGAAGACCGGCCGTGAGCTAACATATATTGCCAGTCCTCCTTTTTCTCCCTAAAGCCCCAGTACATAAGTGTATATCACAGTTGCACATCCATCTAGTTGTCATATGTGGGACGCCGCCTCATCATGGCTGGACGAACGGTGCGTCAGTGCGCGCCCGGGATCCGAACCCGGGCCACCAGTAGCGCAGCGGGTGCACTTAACCACTAAGCCATGTAGCCGGCCCCTAAGTAAGACTTTGCAAGATCAGCTTGGTAAACCTTTCTGGCTGTAGTCTTTCTCTCTCTCTCTCTCTCTCACTCCCTCACTCTCTCACTCTCACTCTCTCTCTCTCTCTCTCACACACACACACACACACACACACCCTGCAGAGCAGAGGGCACTTGTGTGTTCTGGAGGGGCTCCAGGAAGTTGAAACAGAGCCCATTTCCCAAGAAGTAGGCCATCAGGTAGGCAGGAGGTGCTGAGGAGCCAAGTAAGTGATGAATGATGCCCGTGACAAAGACAGAGGGTCATAGAATGTCAGAGCTGGGAGGGATCTGAGAACTGAGAGGTCCACAGAAGAGGAAAGGACTTATCCAAGGTCACTCCAAGGTCACTTCCAGCGCTGGAATCCAGGCTTAACTTTGGGTCTCCTGGCTGTAGATCCGTGGCCTGTGCCTGCCACACACGTTATTCCTTCCTTGCTGGGGAGACGGGCCATATAAAATGTGCATATTCAGGAAACACTGTGTCACCTGATAGCCAGAAAACTTCCTCAAGCCCCATCCCACGTATTCCTGAGGATTTTCAGGGTCTTCCATTTTCCTGGCCACATCTGGCTTCCAATTCTGCTCTCCTGGCTTCTTGTATCACTTCTCACAGTGCCAGTCTCCACTCAGTCTTGACTGCTCCTTACCCCCTTGTGGTCGCTCCATGTGTCCGTCAGGTGGAACTAGATTCTGCTGCAATTACAAACAGCCCCCAAGTCTCAGAGGCTTAAAACAACAAAGAATGCTTTCTCTCTCACACTGTGTGTCCATTGTGTGTTCTGCTCCACAAAATTCTCACTCAGAGTCAGGGACACAGGCTGACGGGGCTCCCACCATCAGGAAATTCACCAGTCCCAGGGCAGGGGAAGGAATGTGGCAAATGATGCCTGACAACTCTGCTCAAGTTTTATTGGACACAGCGAGTCACATGACCGCACCCGACTTCAGGGCCCTGGGCAGTACAGTCCTGCCCTGACCCAGGAGGAGAACCAGAGTATCCAGGAAAGCCCTAATGACACCCAGCTGGCTCTTCCTTCACTCCCCAAGCCCCCAACATGGGCCAAGTATGGACCAGACTTTCTGAAAGGCTTAGATGCACTCGAGGGGGTTTCCAGTACTGAAACAGAAAACAGCTGAAAGCTGAATAGAAGACATCCTTGCCCTCCTGTCACTCAGCCTTTCCTGCTACAGGGATTTCTTGCTGACCTCCTCTCCTCACGCTGGCCTCTCTCCACACTCTCCCAACTGCCATTTTGGTGGTGGTGGTGGGGGTGTTCATAATCCCTTTATCTGCCAAGACCCTCGCCTTACATCCAGTGATGTGCTGGAGCTGGCTCACACCAACTTGCAAGTCGGTTGTGAAATTTTCAAGAATCTTGCAAGCTTGTTATTCACTCTTTGGTAGCTTAAAATGGGCCAAGGTAGGAATGTTTACAGCATGGAAATTGGCCAGTGCTACCAGTCAGAGTTTTTCTTTCAGAGAGCTGGTCATTAATCCTTTACCAATATACCCTTGTCTACACCTTTTTTCAGGATCAGCTAAATACTTTGCTGGGCCCAGTGCAAATTGAAAATGCAGGGCTCTTAAGAATTTCAAGGCAACAACAGCAGAGCCTTAAACCAGGCATTAGGCCCTTCTTAGCAGGCTGTGCACAGGTCAGACATCGAGGACACTGCCCTGTCTCTAGTCCCTCTATAACCTCTACACTCAGAGCCCCCACCAGCAGCCAACTCTCCCTAGAGGTAACAGGAGATCACACCCAAACAAAAGCAAAGTTATTAAGCAAAACTGTCCAGCTCTGCTCAGTCTCTTCTCTCCCATCTAAAGAGTCCTCTTGGGCTTCATCTTTTGTAACCAAAAAGCTACAAGGACCATCTAAAACAAAGGGAACATCCTCTTCTGAGAAGAATCCTTCCCTCCTCTAGAATCCTCAGTTTGGCACCATTTCATTGTTTTAATAGTTATTTTTCTCCCATTTATGATTGGAAGTAAGTTGGGACGGCTCAGGCAGCCCAAAGGGAAGGGTAGGAATTTAGAGGTGGTCATGGTATTTTCCTGGCTTGGGAGCACTCAGAATCCTGGAAGGCTGACTCTGCAAGAAACTGCACAGATCTTTAGTTCAGGGTTTGTGGTAAAACTGTAGCCTTGGGATCATGTTTACAAACCAACTTTGACATGGAGAGGGCCACCTTGACCCCTCCCCAGGCAGCCCCTCTGCAGGGCCCACTCCATGCCTTGAGTCCTGTTTCCCATGTTCCTCCTGCCATCCCCACCCCTGCTGCCCTGAACTCAACACCCTGTTGTACTCTGCATCTTTGTTCACATCATCCCTTCTGCTCCAATTCCTTCTATACTCTAGCACACATGTTGAGTCTTTTTTTTTTTTTGTGAGGAAGATCAGCCTTGAGCTAACATCCATGCCAATCTTCCACTTTTTGCTGAGGAAGACTGGCCATGGGATAATATCTGTGCCCATTTTCCTCCACTTTTATATGGGACACAACCACAGCATGGCCTGACAAGCGGTGCATCAGTTTGGATCCCGGGCCGCCAGCAGCGGAGCTCATGCACTTAACTGCCACAGCACGGGGCCAGCCCAATTGGGCTCCTGTTTTGTCCTTCAAAACCTCTGGGTAGCGCTTGTGGATTCCATGGTGAGACCCTCCCACTGCATTAGGGGCCCACCTCTGTTCTGGCCTCACCTTGTTGGAGTATAAGTTACCTCTGTGGGTTTCTGACCCTTTTCTTAGGCTGGAAGCTCCTCCAGTGAAGGGATCTGACTTATCCCCCTCTGGCTGTCTCACCCATGCCCAGCATGGTGCCACCACACGAACTCCATCAGGACATGCTGACAGCATTGGCACAAAGGGAGACAGAGATGGGCATCTCTTAGGCTTGGAAGAGTCCAGAGGGAATGGAGAAGGAAGGAGAGAGAACTGAGTTGTGTGGCAGCTGTTTGAAAAACAGGAAGTACAGAGATCTTTAGCAAAACCTTGACTGCTAACAAAAGAGAGAAAACCATGGACTAATTCCTCCATCAATGACTGCACCGACTAAATGCATTCTGGATTAAAGACACTGTCTCCAGAGAGGGGACTGTGGTGGGGCAGGAGCGAACGAGCAGTGCCGCCGAGGGATGCGGCAAATGAGGGTTTGCCTCTGATGGGCCAAGAAGGCCAGACTGTGGGATGGCAAGTGGGCAGGGCTCAGCTGAGACGCCAGACATTGAGCCAGGTTGGGTAGCCAGAGCTGGACTCTAGCCAGCGAGTTGGGATAATAAGCCGAAGTCCCAACTCTCCATGGTCATCGTTGACAAGGGTCAACTGAGCAGGCCTTGGACGTCAGCCAAGCCAACCTGGATCCAAAGCAAATGCATCCTCAGAAGGAACCTTCAGGATAAGGGAAAGGCTGTCTCTGTGATCTCAGAGGGGCTGGGGTTCCTGCGGCCATCCTGACATTGGCTCCTAGCAGGGGTGGGCCGTGGCCCAAGGCTTCTGCAAGGTCTCCAAGCTCACAGCTCTCCAGAGCATTGCCCACCCAGCACAATCCTTAAATCAGACTCCCAGACTGCCAGTGTTGCCTGTGCAGGGAGCAGAGCATCTGACCTGACTGCATCTGGTTTTTGCTCTGGTCCCTGGGGAGTAGATGTCCTGTAGATGCCTCTGAGAAGAGCGCCATCAGTTTTACATACAGACTACATTTACCCACACACCCACACCCACACGCATACCCCACAATCCTAAAGAGAAAAAGGCTACCACGTGCAAATCCCAGAACTGGCAAAGAGAGCAGACTGGCATGGGGGTGATGACATCAGGGCAGTGAGGGTGCTGACTGGGCATCCACGTGTCTCTGAGCTCTCCATGAGCCTGTGTGTGAGTCCCTTAGCTCTTTAGAGTTCAGATCCAAGAACAGCCATTATTTCATGTGCCTAGGTTCTCAGAGAATGGAAAAAATAGAAAAGCCTGCATTGACACTGAATATTTCTCCATTAGATATTTTCAGCCGCTCTTCAAGCACAGGCTGGTGTAGTTTTAGCAACCCGGAAGTGGAGAGTGGCTAACTGTCCCATTTTGCTTTCAAAGTGCTCCATTCGGTCAATTGTCAGAGCCCATTCATCCTGTGCTTCAGCAAGTGGCCTTGAGGGGACAAAGCCACATGCCCTGGAAAGGGAGGGGAGCTGGCTCTGTGGCATGTTTGTGATTTCCTGAGCTACTATCTTTGGACGTGTGCCACACAGCTCAAGGGTGTCTCTGTGCCCACTAAGCACGTTCCACCCCTGCTCTTGTTGTACTGAGAGAGTGAGACCCCAGGGTGGGGGTTTGCCCTCAGGGCACAAACTGCTGGGAGAGGAGACAGCCCCGTGGCAGCTCACAGAAGAGGAAAGCACCAGGGGACTCCAACAGCCAAAGTGCTGGGTCATCATAGAGGGAGGGAGCAGAGAGCACACGTGGAGAATGGGACTAGGGAGGGGCATCTGATGTGGCAGAGAAAGACAGAGACCACTGCAGGGATATGAGGACAGGCTCCTACGCTGGGGCTGCCCTGACTCCCGGGGGCTTCACTCTTTCTCTCTGGGTCTGTTTTCCTGTCTACAAATGGGGTGCACGACAGAGTCCCTTTGGCTTCCCCTCTGTCGTTCAGCTCAAACACCAGACACATTGGGGTGGTTCCCAGGTCTCCAGGGTGGTAGGAGCTGAGGGTGATGAACAAGAACAGAGGAGGAACAGTTGGGAGGGGAGGGGGCTGCAGGAAGTCTCTCTGGTATCCTTACAGCTCATCCTGGGAGAGGAGACTCGGGCTGTGTTCTGGAGCTGGCTGGCTGGGGAGCATGGGCGGGGAAGAGGGTGCTGGGAGGGGAGCCACGGCAAATGTGGCTGCCAGGGGTGCTCAGAGGCCCATTGCCCAACCTGGTGCTAAGCTGCCAGTGAGAAGGCTTGATACCCAGGGCTCTTTAGGTGGTGACAGGGCATGTGCTTGGGAGAATCTGGGTGTTTTTGCTTTTCTAAGTTGTCCCCCCAAAAGGGGGTGGTCGAGAGGTAGTCTTTACTGAGCAACTTCTCTGTACCAGGCCCTCAAATTGTCCCATTACTTACAGGAGTGACGTCATTTCACCTTCATATTTTACAGGAAGGACCTGAGGTTCAGAGATATTAGGCATCTTGCTGGAGGTCACACAGCTGAGAAGCAGGATAAGGTGGATTTGAGCCTGATCTGTGTGGGTCTCAAGCCCTAGCTCTTTTCACATCATCAGTGGCATTTCCTCTGAATTCTCCAGAGCCCTGAGTTCCTCTAAGATCCCTTGGGGTCACCGCAGCAGGTGGACACTGAGGGTGCCAGGAAGGCTGGCAGCGAGAGCAGCTCCCGTCCTCTGCCAGCTTCTGGGGCGTGTGATCCATGTTTAGAAAAGTCTATGTTTGGTTTAGTGCTCTGCTGTCACCATCTTGAAATTTTGTCATTTTTTAAGAAGGGGTCCTGCATATTTTCTCTGCACTGGGCCACAAGTTACATAGTCCATCCCGCTGATGGGGTTTTCACATAAGGTGTCACTTGAGAAAGGCTGCTCGAGTCTCACCGGTGGTGGCAGCCCCTGCCCTCTCCCTAGTCCCCTCAGCTCTGCTGGACTTGTGGGCGAGGCCTTGGAGGGGCAGGAACTCCGTGGCCGGAGCTTACCCTGTGGTTCCTCTGTCAGTGAGGCCATCGTGTGTTTGCACCAGATCTTTACCAAGGCCTGAAGACCTGCGTCTCCAGCTGGCCCTCTGGGATCTGGGTGAGCAGGCAGCCCTGGCAGAGGTCCCCAGCCCCACCTGCACCAAAATCCACCTGAGAAGTCCCTCTCCAGGGCCCACTCCTCCAGGCTGGCAGCACTTCCATCCTCCCGGGGTGTAAAACACACCTTAAAACACACAGAATCCCTCAGAGGGAGCAGAAGAGGAAAGACAAGTTGGCAAAAGCTGTTTTTCTAGGAGGAAGTGATATATTTTTAGTTCCTTATCTACTTTTCCCTTTTAAAAATTATATATATGAACCCATTTGAGAAAATTTGACAATCTAGAGAATCAGAAAATGTTCAAAGCTATATCAACCATAGTTCTCCTTCCCAAAGATAACCACTGTAAACACTTTGTTGTGTTTTCTTCAAATTTTTTTCTATGCACAGACCTTGGGATGTTCCCCCCGCTTTATTTACATAATATCACATATATGAATGTTGAATTTGAATCTTGATGTGTTTGTTTTTTTACTTAATATTATAGCACAAGTGTTTTCTCATGCTGAAAGTATGCTTTTTGATGGCTGTATGATCCTCCAGTACCTGTGAGCATGCCATCATCCATGCAGCCATCTCCCATCATTGGCTCTTAAAGTTGTTGCAAATTTTTGTTACTAGAAACACTCATCTCTGCAACTGAAATGTTCATATGAGAGAGCGTCTCCTTGGGACAGGTTTCCAAAAGTAGAATGACTGAAACAAAAGGTAGAAGCACGGTCAAGGCTCCCACTCCTTCCACCCTGCATCACTGCTCTCTGAGCTGACTGCACCGCCCTGACGGCCCCGAGGGCTGCACAGTAGGACCACCTGCATCGCGCCTCTCCCACACTGAGTGTGACATTTTGTTGTTCACTTCCCTAAGTCAGAGAGCCCCGCTTTTCCCCCAAGGTCACAATGGGAAGCGGCCCTAGAAAGACGAGGTCTGCACTTCCTGTAGTTGCGTGGGTGAAGGTGCCGTCCCGTGGGTAGTGGAATGCCCTGTGTAAGCTCCCACTTAGAGTTTATTGCAAAGGAGGCATGTTTTTCTTTAATGGAGTTTATAAGCAGAGGTTTCAGTGGACCCATCCCTGCCAATCAAGTACTGAAGGGCAGGTTTGGGGAGATTGGCTGGGCTTTCGGGAGCTGGAAGGCAGGGTATTGTGTTTCCAAGAGGTTGGGACAGAGCAGGCCAGCAGCAGACCCAAGTTGCTGAGCCTGGGGAGGTGTGGAAGGACAGGGACAAATGGATAAAGGGACAGACAGCTGAAGGGACGTGACTCGGGAGGGCATGTCTTGTGGAGGGAAGCCCTGGAATGGGGGACTCAGGAGACCTGGTTCCAGGCCAGCTACTGACTCACCTTATGACCTCGGATGGGTCACTTCTGTCACTGGTGGGGCACTCTGGGAGGGAGGCCTCTTGGGGGAGCCAGGGCTGAGGGGGATGTGGAGCTGCAATTCAGTGACCACAGAGGCCTCAGCTGAACCCCCAAAACTCCGGAGCTGGGTAGCCCTTCAGACCCTTCAGGCGGCGAGGCACACCACAGCACCCACAACAGCCCTCTCCGACCTTCCAATACACAGGTGTCAGACAAGATGGGGCCCCATCTCTATAAAGATCTGTGACTCTGATGGTGTCCTGATGCCTGGGGCCAACTATCTGGCCCTGGATAGGGCAGTGGTGCCAGAGTCATCCTCAAAGGCAAGGGTGTCTCTGGGTGGGAGCTCTGAACTAGGTCTTGACCTCTGTGGGTGGGGTTGGGTGACCAAGGGCTTGTGGAGCCACTCCTCGTGCAGACCCATTAGACATCCTGCTGCCCATGGTCAATTTCTATCAGGAGTTGGTCTCCAGCTACCAGTACAGCCTGCAGATCTTGGCCCACTGCAAGCAGAACAGCGACGTGACTTTGACAAGCTGCTGAAGCACTATGAGGCCAAACTGACTGCAAGGAGAGAGTTCTGGAGATCTTCCTCACTGACCCCATGTTCCAGCTGGCACCTAGCCCTGTCCTTGAGGGCACATGCCTTGGGAGCCTTCTGGGGGTCCATGGCAGTGAGGGCCCCAGCTGGGAGCAAGCCACAGCTGGGGGCACCATGGAGCCATGGCCGGGAGAGCCCAGACCCTAACAGGCCCCAGCTCTGGGCTGCCTGGAGAATGGGGTTAGAGCCAGCCCTTGACCCAGCGGACCGCAGGGCTGTCCAGCTCCACAGAGCATGCAGTGTGGGAAGGTGAGGGGGAGCTCCTGGTACTGAGCCCACCTCCAGGCCCTTTCTCCTGCTGGCTTAGAGCATCAAGATCTGGGCTCTTGCCCCAAACAAGACCCTGGAAGATCCTCCACATTAGAGTCTGAGATCAGAAGTGCTGTGGGTGTCCGTCCTCATCCCTGCTCATGGGAGTGCTGGTTGCTGAGAGAACCATTCTCCGTCCACTTGGCCGTCCTCTCTACATTACTGTTTTCTCTCTGACTTACTTCATCACTGTCTCTCTCCTTGCCTCTGTCCCTGTCCCCCTGCCTCTCCCTGCCGCAGATTCCCAGGCACATTCTGACACTGCACGAGCTCCTGGCCCACTTTTCACGAGCACATAGAGCCAACAGACTGGACGATGCCAGGGCTAAACTGGGGGAGCTGTCTGGGTGAGCCCGGCTCCGGGGTGCCCCCATCAGTGGAAAGGCCAGGGCTAAGGATGCTCCCCAGCAGGAGTTTCCTGAGCCCCAGATGCTAAAATATCATGTTCAGGTTAGGATCCCAAGGGGTGGGTGTTGGGGCACCCCCAGCTTGTCCCACCTGGAAGCAGGGTCTCCGGAGCAATCTGAGGAGTTCACAGCTCAAGCTCAGGGGGCAGTTGGTGGGATGGTGTGGGTGGTGTGCTGTCCCTGGCACAGATGGGGTTCGAGGAAGGGCCCTGGGCACTCACGTGGGCCCATCTGCCAGAACAGGGATCCGCCCAGGGACTCGCAGGCACTCTGCCAACTTCCCCTGTTCTCCAGTGTCAGTGTGTCACAACCTGTGGTATAGGAGCCCCAGAGGGGGTCCTGGCTGATGGGCCTTCATGTGCCCAAGGGTGCAGTCACAGCAGGCAGTGTCATGGATGGACAAACGCCTGACTTTTCCAGTGTCAGAGGCCCCAGCCCTCTGGTCAAGGCCCCTCCGCTGCCCCTCATTCAGTCTCCAAAGCCCAGGGGGATCCTTCCTCTGCCAGGGCAGAAGCAGAGGGACCAGGGAGGAGGCGCCTACAACAGCCCAGGCAGCAGTTGACGGTGGCCTGCACCAGGTGGTGGCAGTGGAGGTGAGGATGAGGTTCAGATTCGAGGTGTGTTTTGAAGATGGAACCAACAGGAGTTTCTGATGCATTAGATGTGGGGAGAGAGAAGATGGGAGGCAAGAGTGATTCGACAGTTTTTGGCTGAGCAAGCAGAAGGTTGGAGTTGCTGCTAACCAAGATGGAAAAACTGGCAGGATGGGCAGGTGTGGAGGGGAAATCTTTCTTGCTTCACTGGATCTTGACTGGGGGCATGTTGAGCTTGAGATGGACAACAGTGGTGGAGGGGACAAGATGGAGGAGGGCGTTTGAGTCTGAAGTGTAAGGGAGTGAGCCATTCAGGAGCCATCAGCTCAGAGATGGTATTTAAAGTCACAAGACTGGTGAGATCACCAAGGGAGTAGGTTTAGGCAGGAACGAGGTGCGTACCAAGAGCTGAGCCCTGGGGTCTGCACCTTATGGAGGCTAAGATATGATGAGCAGCCTTGTACTCAACGATGGGCTGCCAGAATCTGCAAAGGAGGGTCGGTCTGCAGCATGTAGGGTCCAGTACCCAGCCCTGCCAACCACTCAGTGCCCTAAATGGCTTCCCGAGTCCAGCAAAAGGCAGCCAGTAGGGCCACGTCTCCCAGCTGGGCAGAGGGAGGACCAGGCTGGACTAGGGCAGGGCACAGGCCGCGGAGTGGGGGTTCATTCAGGGAGCAGATGTAATCAGAGTGTGTTTGTAGACTAACAAAAACCATTGTGGGGTGGAGACCCCAGTCCTCTCATGACCCAAGGAGCCAAATCCTGCACACTTCCCCAAGGAGAAGACTTGGGACTCCAACGAGGCTCCTCATCCCTGTGGCATGCCCTGTACCGGTGCGGGCCATAGCAAGGAAGGCACATGAGTGCCAAGGCATTTATCCTAAGATCCCGATCCCCTTTCCCGAAGCCTACTCATCTGATCACCTGATCACCTGCATCTGGCCTGAACACAGCCCTAGTGGCACAGAAGAGGGTTTTCCTATAGCCCTGACAGCAGCCCTTTCATCCTCCTCTCTCCCTCCCTTGGGGGACTGAGGAAAGCTCCCAGCCCTGCAGGAAGCCATCAGATAACAAACCCTCCCTGGCTGTGCTCAGAAACACTCCTCCCCTGGGGCTGACTCTCTCCTACCTCTGGCCTTTGTCCCGCTTTTTCTCCTGAACCTCATCTCTTGGGCTCACTGTAACCCAGGTTGTCAATTCCAGCTGCCCCGGCAGACTGCGGCCCTGGGAACTCCTCCCCAGCTGCGTGGACGGTGTGGCTCTCAGCACAAAACCCAGCCGGGGCTGGCAGGAGTCCTGAGCAGCTGCAGCTGGCACATGTCTAACAGTGAAACTAGTGTTGCTACTGTGGGATCGCCCCCTTGTTTGTAGCAAATACAGCCCTCCTCAGCAAAATCTCCACCATCGTCAAAAGAAATGGTTCTGCTTACCTTTGTTAACTTCCAAAAATGAATCCCTATCCAGGGAACTAGCATATCCTTGAATGGTGCCTCCCTGTGCCCCGACCCTTCCAGAAGAGGGCTAGGGACTGGGCTGCTGAGAAGAGCATTGCTGGGAGGGAGGGACTGAGGATTCTAAGGAAGAGACTCCGTCTCCATGCCACAGTCTGATAGCCAGAAAACAACGGGTAATAATAGTTGGATAATAACACCTTTGCAACCAGTGATACTAGCAACAGTGATCACGGCCCTTTACTCAAGCACCTGCCGTGTGTGCTGGGCCTGATGTCAGCACGTGAAATGCATTCTTTTCCATCCTCACTCCGACATTCTACAGGTGAGCACACTGAGGATCAGAGGGGCCCAGTAATTGGCTCATCGCTGAGTTCGTTAATCACCGATCCAGCTCGACCAGTGTCATCTCTCTTTGCTGGGAGGGTTAAATTGGACAGTGTCTACTAGAGAACTTTGGAAGCCATGCATATTAAGCAGCCCTCTTGGTGATCTGGTCGTGGTTGTAGAATTTGAGGCATCAGCAGACAAATAAGACATTTGTGCTTTTCTTGGACTAAGTGGGGTACTTTCTCCAGATGCTCATCCCCACAAAATTACTCTCTTCCTAAGACTCCTGAAAACCCACCAAGGCTCTTAGCAAAGTTGGCAACTCACAGGCCTCTTTTCCCACCAATGCTATTTTTTTGTGTGTGAGGAAGATCAGCCCTGAGCTAACATCCACGCTAATCCTTTTTTTTTTTTTGGCTGAGGAAGACCGGCTCTGAGCTAATATCTATTGCCAATCCTCCTCCTTTTTTTCCCCAAAGCCCCAGTAGATAGTTGTGTGTCATAGTTGCACATCCTTCTAGTTGCTGTATGTGGGACGTGGCCTCAGCATGGCCGGAGAAGCAGCGTGTCGGTGCGCGCCCGGGATCCGAACCCGGGCCGCCAGTAACGGAGCGTGCACACTTAACCGCTAAGCCACGGGGCCGGCCCCACCACCAATGCTATTTTTAAAAAGCAGTTAAATGGCGCCACCTCCTGGAGGAGGGGTGTTGCGGCAGTCATAACAGGACAAATAGGAGAGTTGTCCTTATTCTCACATTAAGGGACAAGTTGTGTCTTGCTCCCACCAAACATGCTGGAGCCTACGGGAGTCAGACTTTCATTGAGCCAGCTGGATTGCCAGGTGCTCCAAAACTAAGCCATTCCAGGACCTGAACATTAAGGAAGCAGCTATATAACATGCATTGGGGGAGGGGTGGAGACAGTAAATGCAAAGGCCCTGAGGAAGGATGGGTGGGTGGAGTTCTATGGATGGAGATAAGGCCAGTAGTGGTGTGGGGGGCAGAGTAATGAAGAAAGGTTGTTTCCTATACTCCTGTCCTCCCAGTTTTGCCGTCTCAGTTCCACGTGGTTCAAACTTTTAAATCAGACCTGCTTTCTAGCTGTTAATCTCCATTTCCATTTCCAACACCTGTCTCCTTGGGCTATCAAAAGGATGATGTGATACCATGCCCATAGAGTGCCCGGCAGAGCGGGCATTCAATATGCATGCTCTCTCCCCCTTTGTGACCACAGGCTCCACCTGAGAATCCTGGGTGCCAGGCCTTCTTCCTAGGTCTGGCCAGAGGCCCGGCATTCCTTTCTCCCTGAGAGACGGGGGCAGCCTGTCTCTGACATTTTCTGTCCCGACAGGATAATGTACAATGAAGTAAACAAGACAAAGAGCATCCAGGAAAACATAGCCATGGAGGGCATGATGGTCGAAGGCTGTGAGACCCTCCTGGACACCAGCCAGACTTTTGTGAGATGGGGCATGGCACCCTGCCTCCCCCAAATCTCAAGGTAGACCCCAGCAGTGGTGGCACTTGGGGACACCACCAGTTCGTTTGGCTACTATGTGCCAAAACCTGCCAGCATGATTGTGGAGTATTCCAGGGCTGCTGGAGGAATGTGACAGCTGTATGTAGATGTCGGTATCTGCACACATGGATGCAGATATTACTGGTTTTCACAGTTCCCTTCTCTCCAGATGTACACATGATTCTTCCCAGATGCCCTTGATGTGTCTGTGGATGTCATAGTAAACACTGACATGTCCTTTTGGGGAGAGAGGAGTGGAGGAGAAGGACAGATACTGATTGGCCTGGTGAATCACAAGCATGTTCAGCATCCGAGGGGAAGTCATGTGGGTCAGTCCCTCTGTCCCTTGCTCATCATCCTTAGCCCCTTGTGGGAGGCCGTGATCACAGCGGTTCTCACGGGTAGGAGGTTGCCTTCACCCTCAGCCTCCACTCTCCTTGGGAGCGGTGTTTGAGAGGCACAGCCCTGTGAGGGGGCAGCTAGAGGCTGTGACTGAGGGGACTGACTTCCAACTCAGAGACGTTAGTGCCGCAAGGAGTTTGAGGGTCACCTCTTCAGATTCCACTTGCTGTGGGACCCTCAGCTTCTGCTTGCATGCCCCCGAGGTGACCTCCACCTCAGATGGGCCTCCTGAGTTCCTTCTATCCAGCCCTGGGACTCTCTGAGCAGAGGAAAGGCTCGCCAGCACTTCCTGCGGCCTGTGCAGCTGCCTTTGGCCCCTGCTGCCCTTACCAAGGATATCATCGACTTGGAGTTTTGTCCCGAGCCCCTCTGTGTGGCCCCCTGTAACTTTTCCCTAAGCCGAAGCTGTGATCTGCTGGGCCCAGAGCCAGCCTCCCTGTGTCCTGGCTTCCCCTGAGCTGCAATGGGCCACAGCTGGAAAAGGCCCAAAGAATGACCTCTCCTGGGGTGGGCAGTGTCACCACAGTCCAGGAATCTGCTCCATTGCCCTGAGCCTAAGAATTTCCTTCCCACCTGAGGGGCTGGGGTACACGTGAAGACCAGAGAATGGGGCCCAGCAAGGTTCCAGGCAGTGACAGATGTGGGCAGGAGGCAGAGTGGTGGCCCAGAGCAGGCCTAGGGAGATGGAGCGTCAGGGAGGGCTTCCTGAGGAGGCATCACTGGAGTCGAGTCTTGAAAGGTAAGTAGGCATGCACAGGGTGGATGGCATGAAGGAAGGCCCTTCCAGGCCAAAGAGCATCACTCAGGAGCCACAGGTAACTTGCCCTGGAACTAGAGTGGGAGCAGAGAGGGGAGGCGATGGTAAGGAAGGAGAAGTGCTGGAGCAGCCTGCTGGCGGGCCTTGAAGGCCTGAGTCCTGAGGACAGTGAGGAGCTGGCGGAGTAAGTGGGGAAAGGAGGCCTGGAGCACGTCTTAGGGGAGCTGGGATGGCAAATGGGTTCATCACTGCCCCCTGCTCTGCCCGGGAGTGGCTTCCGTGTGCAACTTGTTGAGGACTGGGGGCTCTCTGGGCTCTGCAGCCAAGCATGTCGTGACTGATTGGTGATGTCTGCTGTGGCTGTGTGTGGCAGCAGGTGTCCTGTGTCTCTTGCTCATCCCTCTGGGCCAGAGCCAGCTCCACACTTGTCCAGCCTCCTGCCTTCCCCAGACTCAGCCCTAAAGAGGTACAGCCTTTTAGATACAGGATACAACCTTCCTTAGAGAGGGAGTACAAACAATACGCTAGTTGGCCTAAATTCAGCCACCAATTAAGAAAGCCTTCAGGTGCAACAATATACTTATCTTAATTTCAATCTCAGAAACTAACTCCTAATCTAATACTGCATTAATCTATTAATTCATAGAAGTAGTACTGTTACTATGAGGAACAAGAATTATTTCTTCTTGCATAATCTTAGAACAGATAGATAATCACCGAAAGTTAACAATAAAATAAATTCAACCCAATAATTATTTATTACATTAACTGTTAACCCAACACAGGTAGGCATTCAAGGAAAGATTTAAAAAAGTAAAAGAAACTCGGCAAACACAGCCCCCACCTGTTTACCAAAAGCATCTCCTCTGGCATTTCTGGTGTTACAGGCACTGCTTGCCCAGTGACACGGTGTAAAGGCCACAGTGACTGGACCCTGCAAAGGCAGCATCATCATTTGTTGTCTAAATGAGGACTTGTATGAACGGCCACTCGAGGGTTTTACTCTCTCTTACTTTTAATCAGTGAAATTGACCTTTCCCTGAAGAGGCGGGAATGACAAAGTAAGACGAGAAGACCCTATGGAGCTCCAATTAATTTAAAAAAATCAAAGGTAAGCCAAATCAAGGGATAACAAAACTTAAAGGGACTAACAATTTTGGTTGGGGTGACCTCAGAGAAGAAAATAACCTCTGAGTGATTAAAATCTAGACCAGCTAGTCAAAATATTTTATCACTTATTGATCCAAAATATTGATCAACAGAACAAGTTACCCTCGGGAAAACAGCACAGTCCTATTTTACTGTCCATATCCACTATAGGGTGTATGACCGCGATGTTGGATCAGGAGATCCCAGTGGTGTAGCCGCCATTAATCGCTCATTTGTTAAACGATTCAAGCCCTACATGATCTGAGTTCAGACCAGAGTAATCCAGTCAGTTTCTAGCTATTCCATATTTCTCCCAGTACGAAAGGGCAAGAGAAACAAGGCATACTTTACAAAAGCACATTCAAACTAATAGGTGATATAATCTTAATCTAATATATATATGTATATAGACCTGCCTATAAACAGGGTTTGTTAGGGTGGCTGATTAATTGCATAAAAAGTAAACCTTTATACCCAGAGGTTCAATTTTTCTCCCTAACAGCATGTTCATAATCAATCATCTTTTGTTAATTGTCACCAATCTACCTTCCATAGAATTCCTTACACTAATAGGATGAAAAGTATTAGGTTATATATGACTATGTAAAGGACCACACATCATTGGCCCCATGATCTGTGGAGACACCAGTATTTATATCAGTGTCACAAGGCCATCAGCTGGAGTTCACATTGGAAAACGTACCCGGGAAGACACCCTACGGAGGACCCATTAGCACACAACTGAACAAGTAATGTGGACTTTTGTCGATGATCATTTGAAAACGTAACTGGGAAGACACCCTACAAAGGATCCACTAGCACACAACTGAACAAGTCATGTGGACTTTTGTCAATTACCTAGTATTTAAAACGGGAGGATAGGGCTGGCCCCGTGGCTGAGTGGTAAGTGCGAGAGCTACGCTGCTGGCGGCCCGGATTCGGATCCTAGGCGCACACCGACACACCGCTTCTCCGGCCATGCTGAGGCCAAGTCCCACATACAGCAACTAGAAGGATGTGCAGCTATGACATACAACTATCTACTGGGGCTTTGGGGGAAAAAATAAATAAATAAAAATTATAACAAAAAAATAAAATGGTAGGATAAAGATGCAGGATTCTAATGGGTTCATGGAAATGCTGAATGCACAATTCAGAAACAAGGAATAATCGACAAGGTAAATCAACTCCAATAGATTTATAATTGCTTACTTGTACACAGTAAGAGTTTTTGCTGAACAATTAAGTATTCATGTATTTGTCTTGATGAAAACATGAAACTTTATGTTGAATAAAAATGGACCATTTTCCTGTATTAGTACATTACTACTCATCATTTAGTCATTTCTATAGTTAATGGAGTTATAAACATAATTACAAAGGCATGCATCCATCAGAAAACAACTATGAGTGAATCTGGAAATTGTAGGGCCAAAAATAATGTTTTCAATATTATGTATTAGAACATGTATATACATAACAAGGATGAGAGAAAACTCTGATTAAAGGAGATTAAAATGTAATCTAATCTTAAAAGAATAAAAAGAGTGTCAGTCCTGGGAGACTGGGGATAGGCAGTAAAATTTCACAGAATTCTGAGACTGGAAATGGGCCATTCCCTACCTTCATTTTTTTATTGTCGTTGCCAAGGGAATTTTTCCACCAAGAACAGAGAGATGGAGGGGAAAGAGGACATGGAAGGATATTGCAGACATGGGAAGGGTTCCATTTTCAGGACACCTTAGAGCAGTCAGGTGTCCATATTCTAGGTCATGTAACCACAAAGAATTTCCCCTGGGAGATGACTTCTGTAGCTCTTCCCTCCAAATTTCCACTCATTCCTCCTGGTGAGATCATCCTAAATGAGAACAGGCTGGGAGAAACACAGAGCTGCCTGGAAAAAAGCCTATCTTGTAAATTGACCCTGCCCTGGAGCTGACTGGGCAGAGGGCAGGAGCTGCACGATGGATACCGACTCCTCTTCAGTCCAGGGACTTTCCTTTATTGCCCTTTGGGGAATACACTGACTGTAACACTGAGGTTCACTGAAGGCCAATAAGATCTAGTGTGAGACTAAGTTGTCAATAAAGCACTTGACGCAACATGTTTTCATGTGTATCAATATGTGCATAACTAGGGAGAAGGGCCTTAACATCTTTATGATCCTTAAGGGAAATTTGACTCACATCAATTTAGGAATGATTGACAATAACGTGTCATGTAGAAGAAGGATCGTCAATCTAAATGAACTTATTCACACAGTCAGTGTCCTAGTCAGTATGGGATGCTGTAACAAAAATATCATAGACTGGGCACTTTATTTATTTATATTTTTCTGAGGAAGATTCACCATGAGCTAACATCCTTGCCAGTCTTCCTCTATTTTGTATATGGGTCATGCCCACAGCATGGCTGCTGATGAGTGGTATAGGTCTGTGTCCAGGAACCGAACTCAGGCCACCGAAGAGGAGCTCATTGAACTTAAACATTAGGCCATGGGGCAGACCCCTAGACTGGGCATCTTTGGCTTTTGTGTGTGTGTGTGTGTGTGTGTGTTTGTGTGTGTGTGTGTGAGGAAGATCAGCCCTGAGCTAACATCTGATGCCAATCCTCCTCTTTTTTGCTGAGGAAGATTGGCCCTGAGCTAACGTATTTGCCCATCTTCCTCTACTTTTTATATGGGACGCTGCCACATCATGGTTTGAGAAGTGCATCAGTGCATGCCCGGGATCTGAACCTATGAACCCTGGGGCCACGAAGCAGAGCACCCACACTTAGCCACTGCACCACCGGGCCATCCCTAGACTGGGCACTCTTAACAAGAGAAGTGCATTCCTCACAGTTCTGAAGACTGGGATGTTCAAGATCTAGGTTCAAGCTGAGTGGCTTTTGGTGATAGCTCTCTTCCTGTTTTGCAGAAGGACAGCTTCTTGCTCTACCCTCATCTGGCAGAGAGAGCTCTGGCCCTCCATCTCCTTGTAAGGGCACTAATCCCATCATGGGGGCATCACACTCATGGCCTCATCTAAGCTAATTAACTCCCAAAGGCCCCACTTCCAAATACCATCACGTCGGGGATTAGGATTTTAACTTATGAAATTGGATTACATAGACATTCAGTCCATAGCATTCATGAAACCAACAATTAACAAATATTTATAGAAGTCATACAGCCCAAACTGAAGAATGTTCTGGAGATCATGTGGCAAATGATACAATGTCTTTCCCTTCATAGAGTCTCCTAGTGGAGGCAGTAAAAATTAACAGTCAAAGAAAACTTGTGCTATTTAAAAGCTAACATAGATCAATTCTGACAGACTGTACTTACAATTGTCTTTTGGTAAGACAGGTCTGATTATCAGAGTCCAGATTAAGCAAATTCCCCCGGGTGAGGGCATGTCTGGCAATCTCACCCAAAAAGGCTCTTTCCTTTTTGAAATTTTATTTCATCTAGTCCTGTTTGCTTCCACATCCCTTTGGTGTTTTCAAACATACAGTATTTATTAAATCAATGTTTAACTGTTGCTCTGCCTTTACCACATCTGACTGGAAGCAGAAGTTACTGAACTTGGCTGGAACCAAATTTCAGTTCATTTTTCCTCCTCTTTCTGCTCAGACTCTCTTCTCTCACCATTGAAATAGCAAATGCCTTAGGGGAGAAGCCGCATGGAGCTGGTGCTCACAATCTTGTGTTTCCTTTGTCTCAGAGATTGTAGACCCCCAAGTCCTGTCTGCACAGGATGTTCTACAACCCTCCAAACAGCTGTTGTGTGCTTTGTCCAGCTCTTATAGCTGCCCAAGAAAAGCTACTCAATAAAAGTGGAACCTGGGGCCGGCCCCGTGGCTTAGCGGTTAAGTGCATGCGCTCCACTGCTGGCAGCCCGGGTTCGGATCCCGGGCGCGCACCACTTCTCTGGCTATGCTGAGGCCAAGTCCCACATACAGCAACTGGAAGGATGTGCAGCTATGACATACAACTATCTACTGGGGCTTTGGGGGGAAAAAATAAATAAATAAAATCTTTAAAAAAAAAAAAGTGGAACCTGCAGTAATTTTATCCTGAAATGTTTTAAATATTTTAAACCAATGAATATTTGTCATTTTTCAAGGAATATTTCTATAATTTTATAAGAAACATTTAAATAGGAATTTTAACAGCAATAATGGCTGTTCTTTGGCCAGAATTCCATGTCATTAATTGTTTGGAATTATATCTAAGCTTTGATGCACTCTCTTCAGTGCCTTTTAAAATATCACTGTTCCTTACATTTAAATATCTTGTGATGGGTTTGTATCAGTCACCTTTTTTGTACCATTTCAGATCCTTTTGGGTCCTCATACCCTTGAGTCATATGTCATTTAGCAACCAGCTTTGTAGGTATCATATTTGCTTTATGCAAGTGCCTCCTGACAGCTCCCCACATTCTTTCCCTGTGCCCTCTGCCTCTCCCTCTCGCCCTGGGGTGTCCATGTTGATGCTGAGGTGTGAAAAACCTCTTGATCAAGCCCACTCGTGCACAACCACGTTCCTTGTTGTGTGGATGTGTGTGTGTTCAGCAATTCTGTATGGTCACAGGGTGCATGGCTATTATGGCATCTATGTGAAAGTGTGTTTTGTTGATGTGTGTGTGTTTAGAGAGTTCAAGTCACTGTGGTCTCTGAGACAGTGAGTGGTCTGTATGTGTCTGTGTTTGTGTGTGTCTTCTGAGTATCAGTGTGCATTATCGTGTAGTTTACAGTCTGAATGCTGCTGGTCATTTGCAAATAGTGTGTATGTGGGTGTGGGTGTGTGTTGTCAGCATTTCCACATGTTCAGAGGATGTCTGTCATTGTGGGAATGTGTGGAATAAGTACGTTGTTAGAGATCAGTGTGGGCACCAACATTGTTTGCCTGTTACTAGTTCAACACTCAACACCCCTGAAGAAACATTGAGTCCAGACATTCACAGGCTCCATCAGGCCCACAGAGATCCTACTCAGCTGTTTTCTTCCCATCACAAACATATGAACAGGTAGCCAAGGACCACTTGATATTTGAGGAATTTCTCTAGCATGAAAGATGGAGCAAAAAACACATACACTGAAGTGAGGGACTAAAGGAGCAGCAAGGAAATCCAGAGATCATAGTGAAACTTCAACTGCATATCTAGTAACATCTTCAAAACAATTAGAGATGGGCCAGTCCCATGGCCTAGTGGTTAAGTTCAGAGAACTCCACTTCAGTGGTCCAGGTGCAGTTCCTGGGCGTGGACCTACACCACTCATCAGTGGCCAGGCTGTGGTGGCAACCCACATACAAAATAGAGGAAGGCTGGCACAGATGTTAGCTCAGGGTGAATCCTCCTCAGCAAAGAAAATAAAAAAGAGAAAACAACCAGTAAGTGTATATATATGTATTGATGTTACTGCACAATATTGGGGTTCTCTTGCCCAATGCACATTAAAAAAGCCAATTATTCTGGCATCAGCTTTTGGGAAATGAAGTGTAGCTTTATTTTGTGAGATTGATCTGCAAGGAGACAGGGGGCATGTGTCTGTCTCAGATCTGTCTCCCTGATCCAGGGCTTGGGGCACAATTTATGGGATGAAGGGCAGGGTGGTCTGACATGTGGAGGTACATGATTGGAAGTAAGGAGAAGTGAGGGAATTGATGATCTGCACAAGCAAAGTCAAGCTTCATGGCTCTTCATCGGATGTGTGTTCACAAATTGGCAGTGTTACCATGATCGGAGAATGGAGTTTTTAGCTCCTTGATGTCAAAAACGTCACATATAAAGCATTTGTGAACTCCCAGTTGATGAATTGGTGGTCCCAACTGGTCTGAACTGGACGAGGGGTCTCAGTTCCTGAAAGAAAACTCTTAAATACTCTGTTGATAAGATGGGGTCAGTTTAACTGGTCCTGGAGGGCCCAAGGTTGTGTTTGTATATGCGTATGTATGCATATGCATGAGATTATCTGTATGTGTGTTAAATGTACAGTATACACAAAGCCAGGCTCTAGTTAAAGTGGTCAGGACAGATTTTAATCAGGCATATACCACTGTAATAGGGAAGAAGGAACAGGATGAACTGAATTCAATTTGATTTGTACAGAGGTGACTGGGCATTTGAAAGGGAGAATGAGGAAGCAGGCAGAGGAGTGAGCAGGGGCTCAGTAGAGTCAGGGAGGGAAAAGTTACAGAGTGTTGGTCAGTGCAATGTGATCTGGCCAGTTGTGTCTGCTAGTTGGAAATGATCAAAGTTTCACTTCTCTCCTCTCACAGAGTCTGGGAGACAGACACCCTGTCCTCCAATGGCTCTCAGGACCTTGAGAAATGCACTCCTGAGTTATAGGAGACACACATACAACTCAAAAGGACAGAGGAAAGATTCACAGTTGTAAGCACTTTTGGGTAAATGCTCTAAGAAAGGAATGTCAGGGTCCAATGATCGAGTGTTGGCCAGAACAGTCAATTCTTATGGCTGCCTTGAGCTTTCTCAGGCAGGCACTTTAAGGGGGCAGTGGTCATCCTAAGGATGTGGATTTGAGCTGTTAGAAACTATGTCAGTTTTTAAGTCTTATAAATTGTGTGTGGGGAGGTGAAATCCTTTGTGCTGAGAGGCTGTAGTTATTATAGGCCAAGATCGAGGCCTAGACAAGAATAGGGCTCAAAGGAGCCTGGCTTGAGTTTGGTCAAGTACAGGAAACTATATATATAAATAATATATGTATATTTTTTGAATAATACAAATCAGTATATTGAATAATATAATATATTGAATTAAATATATATTTAATGAATATATAATGAATGTGTATGTTTATATATTTTTGAATTAAATAATATAAATATATATATGATTTAAAGGAATATTGACACATAATAACAGAAATTTACAGAATTCCTAAAAGACTTCTACTCTAGGTTCAGGAAGCTGAATACATCTCAAGAACAATTAAAAAAAAAATCTAGAGCCAGATCCATCCAGGGAAAGCAAAGAACACTAAATAAAAAAGAAGATACTCAAAGCCCCACAGAGGAACAGAACACTTACGGAGACTTACATTTAGACCTATGATACATTTCTTAACAGTGGAAGACAAGAGAGAGTTGGATTAAATATTCAAGGTACAGAGAGAAAATAACTTTCAGTGTATATCCAATCAAACCATATCTCAAGGACTAGGGTGACTTAAAGATATTTTTATGGGAACACTTACTAAGAGTATTACCACCAACAAATGCTCATTAAGGAACTTCTAAAGAATGTACTTTAAGGGGGTCAGCCACCTGGTGTAGTGGTTTAAGTTCAGCACACTCCGCTTCCAAGGTCTGGGTTTGTGGGTTTGGATCCCAGGTGTGGACCTACACCACTCATCAGCCATGCCATAGTGGCGACCCAGATACAAAATAAAGGAAGATTGGCAAAGATGTTAGCCCAGGGCTAATCTTCCTCAAGGAAAAAACTTAAAAATTATAAAAGAATGTACTTTAAGGAGAAAGAAATTGATAGAAGAAGAAATGCTAAGAGGTAAAAATGGATCGTGAGGATAAAAATGGTTACACATCTGAATAAATCATTGAAAGCATGGCTTAATGAAACAATAATAATATTGACAATGTATAACTGATGGAGTTAAAAACTAATGACAAGGGAACTTCTGTTTTAGAGGAGACTAGGACAGGAAAGCACTCTTGCTGCAAAACTGGACAAAGCCAAATAAATCATAAATATATTTTCAGAGCATCAGAGAACTTCAGAATCAACCAACTAAAATTCCAAAAAGAAGAAAAAGTCTTTTATGTGGGCAAGGATTTTTATCTTTCTTTCCCCTGCAGGCGTTTTCTGATTCTGGGTGCCTGCTGAGGATCTGGTTTGCTCAGTCAGAGCCTCGGCTAGGGAAAAGAGAAACTAGCCAAACTTGTAGTGATTCTGCAGGACTGGTGTGGCAGAGGAAACCCGAGGGCTTTCAGACACACAACTGCTCTTATCACAGCACCTGTACTAAGTTTTGGTGCCACACAGGAATCTGGGGAGCTAGGCCAAAAGCTTCCACAAAACAAAGTGAAACCTCCAGAAGTGGTGGAAGTGGCCTAAGTCAAACATACTGCTAGTCTGACCTTCAGGGAATTTGCCATATTGTGAAGCGATGTAAGGTAGGAGGCTGCAGAGCTGTGCTGAGATGTCTGAAGGATGTAGCTGAATTTTCTGTGGGCTCCCAAACCTGAAGAGAGAGAGATCTACCAGACTTAGAACCAGACCCCTGTGCGGGGGAGGGGAGCACAGCAAACAGGAACCGGGGAAAGCGGAAGGGCTGGGTTTACTAAAAGTGAGACCCAGCCCCAACTCTGATCAACGTCTGATTGGACTCAGGTGATCCAACCTCACTCTGTTTCTCAACGAAGGACAATAAGGTCATGTGGAGCCTCTCGAGTTACGTTACACAGACGTTACAAAGACACTGGTGAGAGGATGGAGAAGGCAAGCCACAGACTGGGAGAAGACCTTTGCAAATCACATATCTGACAGGACTATAAAGAACTCTCAAAACTCGGCAATAAGAAAATCCAAGTTTAAAATGGGCACAGATTTGGACACTTCACCAAAGAAGATACACAGATGGCAAATAAGCACATGAAAAGATGCTCAATGTCATTAATCGTGAGAAAAATGCACATAAAAACCACATTGAGATACTGCTACGTACCTATTGGAATGACTAGAATTAAAGAGGATGAACATACCAAGTGTTAATTTAGGGTGGAAAGTAACTGGAACACTCCTACATTGCTGGTGGGAAGACAAAGTGGTTCAGCCTCTTTGGAAAACAGTTTTATTTATTTTTTGTGAGGAAGATCAACCCTGAGCTAACATCCATGCCAATCCTCCTCTTTTTTTCCCCAAAGCCCCAGTATATAGTTGTATGTCATAGTTGCACATCTTTATATTTGCTGTATGTGGGATGCGGCCTCAGCATGGGCAGAGAAGCGGTGCATCAGTGCATGCCCGGGATCCGAACCTGGGCCGCCAGTATTGGAGCGGACGCACTTAACCACTAAGCAATGGGGCCGGCCCCTGGACAACAGTTTTAAAGTGGAGTTTGTTATGCTGCTGTAACAAATCAACACAAATTTCATGGCTTAAAACAACTCAGATTTATTGTTTTACAGTTCTGTAGGGTAGCAGTCTGACACGGGTCTCCTTGGACTAAAATCAAGGTGTTGGCAGAGCTAGGTTCTTTTGGGGGGACTGTAAATGTTAATCAATTTCCTAGCCTTTTCAAGCTTCTAGAGACCACCACGTTCCTTAGCCTATGGCCCCCCTCCTCCACCCTCAAGACCAAGAACTCTGCACCTCTCTTGCCCTGCCTCCCTTGTTGCATCTTTTTTCTACTCGCCTGCTTCTCTTTCCCTTTTAAGGGCCTTGGTGATGCACTGGGCCCACCTGGATAATCCAGGATAATCTCCCTATTTTGAAGTCAGTTGATTAGCAACCTTAATTCCATCTGCAAACTTAATTCACCTTTGCCAAGTAAACTAATGTATTCCCAGGTTCCAGGGATTAGGACATCTTTCTGGGCCATGACTTTGCTACCACAAACAGATTTTAAAATAAAGTTAAACATACACATACCATGTGACCCAGCAATTCCACTTCTATGTGCTTACCCAAGAGGAGAAGACTAATGCTCACACAAAAACTTGTTTGCAAAGATTTATAGCAGCTTTATTCATAGTCAAAAAAGACAAAACTGAAAATAACTCAAATGTCCTACAACTGCTGGATGGATAAACTGTGGTACATTCACACGATACTACATTCAGCAATAAAACAGAAGGAACTGCTGATACAGACAACAACATGGATGAACACTAAAATGAATGTATTGTGCTACATGAAAGAATCCAGACTCAAAAGACCACATACTGTAGGATTCCATTTATATGATATTCTAGAAAAGACAAACCATAGGGAAAGACAACAGATCATTAGTTGCCAGGGGTTAAGGGTGGGGGAAGAGTTTACAAAAGAGCAGCTCAAGGGAGTTCTGGGTGTTGGACCTGTTCTGTGTCTTGATTTTGGTAGTGGCACAGCTCTATGCTTTTGTCAAAACAGTTGTACAAAGAGGAAAACAAATACATCATTTCTCACTCATCAGATTGGCAAAACTTTAAAAATCTGACAATCCCGATCTGACAATTCCCAGGGCAAGGATGACTCAGACACTGTTGGCGGGAATGGAAATTGTTAAAACTTCAGAGGATGATTTGGCTGCAGCTCGTCAAGTTGCAGATTCACATCAGCCCCTTGTCCAGCAATCCACTCACAGGCAGGTTTCCATTCTAGGGAATCCACGTGTGCTCGAGGAGACACACACAAGTATAGTCATTAAACATGGTATGGGAATGAGTTAATTGTGGTTAGTAGTTATTTAAAAAAGAAGGGAAATATGCATATGGGAAAGAATCAATCCTGCTGGCTACAAATGTGATCTGGGAAGGTAACTCATTGGTTTTTCTACTTAATAGTACGTAGCACAGACAGCACTGTACTAGGAATCTGGAGACAAGCATCTGAGCATATAGTTCCAACTCTGCCACTAAGTAGCAGTCAGACTATGGGCAACTTAACTTGAGAAACCTCACTTTCCATTTCCTGGAAAATGAAGAGGTTAGGCTCGACAACCACTAAAATTATTTCCAACTCCACAATTCTATGATTCAATAAGTCAACAATCAAAAATTATAGTCCAAAGTACCTATGTTCAGAAACTGTTTTTCCCAGATACCCTGAAACTGGAAACTATCAGGGAAATAGGATATCTTAAAATATTGATACATAAAATGGCCCAAATTTCTTGGTACGTCTATGACAAGCTGTTTAATCAAGATCGTAACTCAGAAAGAACATATAAACAGCGAAACCTACCATATTGACTTGGGTCACCCTCAGGAAAAACATATGTCCTCTCCCATTTTAACATTCCAAAACAAATTCACCATACTAATGAGTCCATCTTGTCAAGTTCAGGTCTGTCTAGCCAAAAGTCATTCATGTATATGGTAAGATTTACTTGATTTTTTAACAAAGATAAAAAGATAAATGGCTTTTTGTATTTTTGCCTGTTTCATCTATAAAGATCTTACATTACAATTTAATAGCTTCAGCCTGCTACAATAATTTAAAGAGCCTTTTGAAACTTGTAATATGCCATGTCCAACAGGATCTAGTAAAAAAATCAGTAGTTCACAATCCAAAAATGCTTATTTAGATTCATTACCAACAATACTTACACTTCAATGACACCTATAACCAACATGTCATTTGTTCCTACTGCAGAATTTAATAGGTTGTTAAATTCTGGTATCATCCAAAACTATAATTAGGCTGCTATCAATAAAATGTATTTTATTAATCAGAGATATTAAAACTAATGATTAAACTATTAAACTAAATGATTAACTAAATATTAAAACTAATGGCAACTAACGATCTGTTGTCTTTCCCTATGGTTTATCTTTTCTAGAATATCATATAAATGAAATCCTACCGTATTTGGCCTTTTAACCTTTCACCCTCTCAGCCAAATCAAAATTTGAAAATTCTTGTTCTATGAGCTTTCCAAATCTAAATTCTTACAATTCTAAATGAGTATGGAGACAAAACACACACTACATACTACTTCTAAAAACCTCCTCCTTATCCGATTTTAAATTTAGCACCCACTGCCAAGAAAAACCTTTCCACTGAAAACAAAATTCCGTACACATTATGTCAATCATCAATTGATCAGTCATCAGTCTATGTTAACATATGGTGAATTATTATTAGGAAGCTACATAATTTTCACCAAAGACTGTTTAAAGCTCCTTTCATTAAATGCAGTTTACAACAATTCACAGGCTTCAAAGTTCACCTTGCAAATATAGAGTCAATTATCAGAAACCATTAATGGGATTAGGCTTTTCTATAAAAGTGGTCCCAAGGAAGTAGGAACGTTTATTTGTTTAAAGAACGCAATGAGGAGCCCAATAGCCTGAGCTGAGTCAGGCAGAGGATCGCAGACCACAGTCCATCTTCTGAAGGAAAGTGTTCACCCCGGGGATGTAGAGACCTGGCCTAGACGGGGCCCCCAGGGGCACGAACTCAAGGGCGCGAGCAGAGGGCTGGCGACTCCCTGCCGCCCCCTGCACCTCCGCTGGGTGGGCAGGAGGCCCCGCGGGGGTGGGGCCCCTCCAAGGCAGAGGGGCCCGCCGGCCAGGCGGCGTTCCTCTGCTCCTCCAAGGGACAGAGTTGGGCTCCCCCGCCTGGGGCAGCCCGCCAGCAGCCCCGGCCCCCGGCCCCATCCGCCGACCCCCCCCACCGCGCTCCCGCCATCTGCGGTGGAGATCTCCACACCCAGCCCGCCGCCCACCGCCTACCTCAGCGCCGCCTCCTGCCCAGCGCTCCTCCACACTGCAGAAAGGAGAGCTCCCCAGCGCTGAAAATCCTGGAGGAAGGATCCAGAAACCGCCCATCCCCCCACACAAACCTCCGAGGAGGCCACCTCCGCACCAGGGACCCCGCCTCCAGTGCACGTTCCCCGGGGCTCTCCAGCTCGCCACCCCCTCTGCCGCTCTGAGAGCCAGTCCTGCGCATGCGCGGCCTCCAAGGATACAATGGGAACCTCTGGGGGGCACCGGGAGGGGGGTGGGGTGTGGGGTCCAAGGTGTCCCTGAGAGGGAGAGCGGAAGCGGGCTGGCTCTCTGCAGTCCTTGACTCTGCTCTACCTGGATGACCATCAGCTCCTGGAGAAAATCTGCCTTCCCTTGAGGCGGCTCCTCCTGTCCTGAGAAGCACGTTACATGATCTAACATTTGTTTAAAAAAGAAGAATGACATCCTTAACACCTGATGTGTCGTGTCCCCAGAAGAATTCTCTGCTTCCCCAGAAGACTAGACAGCGAGCAACTGGGACTGAGTTCTGACCTAGGAAGGAAGGACACTGAGGGCACAGCTGTCTCCCCTCTGCTGGCTCCTTCCCGTGATCTGTGGCCATGATGGGGACACAGCTTTGGGGACTCGTGCAGGTGACAACGCTCACATGTTTGCCCACCATATTACATTTCTTATGATTGAGTGGTTAAAACGGGAGGCTAGCTGTCTGCTTTTCCGACAATTTCACTTGCAGAAATGTCTTTGGACAAAGAAGTTTGTTTTCTTAATTTCTGATTTTAGTAATCAATAACAATAGTTAAAATACTTATTTTCTTAATCTCATTGGCATGCTAAAACAAACAAGTCACTTGGTTTTCACCAAATTGGCCACATTTTCATTAAAACTTTGGAAGTATTGCTGTTTGAGGTAAAGAAAGCATTTGGGAAGAACAATTACCCTTGGATAATATCTTCCCAGATAAATGTACAAACACATAGTTATGAGCCGTTTTGAGGGGCCTGGGAAATCCAGTTTGAGTTCTACAATGGATCATCTGAAGTAAGGTTAAATTAGTAATTTCTGAGGAGTTTGCAAGTAAATATTCACGTCGCCTTCATCAAATAGGTCTGGTGATTTAAATGAAGGTTGAGCTTAATGATAAAAGTTTTAAAGAGGCTGAGAAATGTTAAGTAAATGCACTTAAAACAAAAAGGTGCAAATCAAAGTAAAGCCTGTCATTATCCTCTTTAAAACAGAGTCACAGTAGCAGTATTGTCAAGGTATGAGAAGGAATAGAAATGCTTTATAAAGTCAATTCTTCACTTCTAAAGGACCTAACGTGACATTCTAGAAGTCTCCATAGTCTTTCACTCATCTAGATAAAATTGCTCAATTTATATTTTAAAGACTAATGAATCTGAGGGCAAAATATTCAAGGTCAGTGTTCAATTGTTTTTCATTGTTGCAAAGTACATGGGTATAAAATGTGTCTGAAATCCATGGTCTTGGAGAAGAAAAATATATAGAACTTATTTATCACTCTCGCAGCATGTCCTGACTTAATCCTACAAATATCCCAAGAATAAAGCCTCAGTGAATTCCATTCTGTTCTTAAATATGACATCTTTCATTTCTAATGAATATTCTCAAATTAGGCTCTAGCTAGTAATTATGTTCCTGATGCAAATAGGAAGTAAAAAAGAATCCATGCTTGATTAACTTGGGCTCAAGAGGACTACTTAGAACCAAAATTTGTTTTTTGCTTTGTTTTTCTTTATCGATTTCTTTCTTTCTGCTCAGCGGAGTCAGCAGATAAATGACACAGAAAGCTGAGAGACTGGAGGGCAGGGTCTTGAAGAATGTAGGATTTCCTAAACTTCCAGATCTTTTTTATCTTTAAAATTCTGTGATTTTTGCTATTTATATAGGGGTTCATTTTTTTCATTATTTCTAATAGTGATCATAATAGTGAGACTAACAAAACTTAGCACCTGTGGAACATTTTTCGTCGTAAAAATTTACGTCATTCTGACAACTGTTAATATTTTAAAAAGCCACTAAGAGCTAATCTGATGCTCAGAGGATTTTTAGGGTGGTGAGATTGTTCTGTACATAATGGTGGCTACGTGTCACTATATGTGTGTCAAAACCCATGGAACTGTACAACATAAAGAGTGACCCTTAATTTAGGGACTGTAGTTCATAATGTGAGAGATCAAGATTTGGCCACCCTGAAATCTATCTCTTTACCTTGGTTGTTTTCTCTGAGGACATTTGACCTCCCCCACTAACTGCCTAAAGAATTTGACGTAGTAACTCCTTCCTGGAACAGATCTTCTATCTGATGGCTGTAATATATTGTAAAATAGATGTTACAATAGAAAAGGCACCAACAAGCCCATCTTATCAGAAGTTCTGTCTCCAGCCACACTCTTTGGATGGCCCTGCAAGGAGTTGCCAGACAGACATTTACATTTATAAGGGAAATCTCCATTTGTAAAGGTATCTCCCTCTCTGTATTTGGGAAGAGGGGGGATGAACTCATTCCTAGAAACTTATCAATGTGAAAAGTGAGGCCTTAAATCTGCATAACAGCCTTACTCTTGTTTACTGTGCTTTAGTGGTAATCTCCTGTAACTGACTCCCCCCACCCCCAACATCCTCCTTTGTCATTAGCTCAACATGGTATGTAAAACGAGAATTTCTGCTATTGTGTTGAGAAACGCAGTGTCCCTGCTTTCTCCCATGTATACATGTTATTAAACTTGGTATTATTTTCTCCTGCTAACCTGTCTTGTTGATTATTTGGGCAGCCATAAAATCCTTAAGGAAAAGGGCATAGGGGGATTCTCCCTCTCTCCCCACACCTGCAATACCTACACATTTGGGTGAATTCCTCTCTTCCGAGATTCCCCCAAAATATTTCGAGGTTCCTTGTACCTGCTACATAAGTGACATTCTTTACTTATCCAGTAAATGCTGCTTGGAACATTGAACATAAGGTACCAGGCCAATATTTCCACATGGCTTTATTCCATAAAGTCCAATCTTCATTCCTCTAAACTGTATGGCTACATCGCAAATATGATGTTCCAGTCACAGCCTTGGTAATATAACCAGTGTTTCCAATTGTGTCCTGTTATAAGGAGAACAGATTCTTATTGAACTTATGCGAATAACTATATTGCCATGAAAACAACAATACTTACTTACTAAGAGTTTTTAAATTCTGGAGGGATCAGGTAGAGAGAAAAAGAGAAATATTTTAATATTGCTTACAAAAGTATCATTTAGCAAATTGCTATAAGTCATAGCTAGCTCAGGAGAAAAGAGAAAAAGTTTTCCTTAAATTTGAAAAAACAAAACATTAAAAATTCCACAATACTTCAAATAAAAAATCATAAAAATTATAATCATCCTTATCAGTTCATTCAGTCCTGTGTAATCCATTTTTGATCCCAATCTTTTGTTAGTGGCCTCATGAAGTCATCAGTTTCTCCATCAGATTTCTGTAATTTCTTACCCAGTTCAGTTTTATGATCAGCAAGTTTATCAGAAGCCTGTACTCCAGTGTAACTGTCACAGTCCTTTCCATGAATTTTTCTGAAGTTGAAACATTTTGCAAAAGCATTAGAGCAAAGAAATAAGTCTGCAAACAAGACCTCAAAATGGCAATTGACAAAGAAATTTGGTTAATTTTGTGACATACGACACTTTAAAATAATAATAACCAGAATTATGACTGATAACCAGGACAGATCAGAATTTCAGTAATTTTATACAATTTTAAAATGCCTATATCAATAACATTTACCCACAAACTACCACCTAAGCATGTTTATCATCACTTGTCTGACAATGCTTCCCATGTAGTTTAACATACTGAGTAAGCCTAATAAGTTTAGTATCTTCCTCCTTATAGGAAGAGAGCAAATATCTCCAAAATAGGATGAGAAGAAGACAACATCAGTTGTAGACAGCTGTCCCAAGACTCCAGACCAGGACTGTATTCCCAACTTTACATCCACTCATTTAAACCTTTGTTATGCTTAAACTGTATACCTATTTTATAATTGTTACATTTAAGATTTTCAGAATACTATCATACTTAAGGAAAGTGATTGATTTGGAACAGACTGGTCTTAAAGTCCAGGCATTTATCGGGTGGCTCCTAATAGAACTTAATGGTTATATAGAACAAATCTCTGGCCTTGACTACTGGCCTGATGGCTAAAACACTGCACCCGATCTTCCCTTAAATGCAGCGAAGGATTCACAGTGACAATTGCTGCCAACCTGCCGCTGCTTAAGGCCAGACGGGCTCATTCAGTGTTCCCCTGGTATGACCACCAAGCAGCTAGCTATATTTGTTCCTTTTTTAGGGCTAAATGGTGTCACATCACATACAGAAGCCCTTAATGACAGTCAAGCAGGAATTGCCTTATTAAATACTAAAATGTCTTTAATAAAAAGACTGTCCTTCAAAATAGAATGGCCTTAGATATTTTAACTACATCCCAAGGTGGTACATGTACAATCATTCAAACTGAATGCTGTGTTTTTATACCTGACGAGTCTTCCAATGTGTCCTCTCTGCTAAAGCCCATGAAAAAGCAGGTGAATGCCTTAAGCGAGCCTGCACCCGGTCTTGAGTTGTTTGGTTGGCTCCCTTCTGGTATTGGTTCCCTTTTTCCATCTGGATTGCAATTCCTATTTCTATTACTTCTTGGAATTCTTGTACTAGCCATAATATTTAAACTAATTGCTGTTTTCTTTACTCAGTGCTGTGAGACTGTCATGTGAGCTGGAGTAATGAAAGCTGAGGTGGTCGATTGATCTTATAACCTTGGACCAACTTCCTTTTTTCATAGGGACTATGCCTAAGAACTCATTTTACACTAATCTTTTCAAAGATGTTAAATTATTATCATTGTTACTGTACTTGTTCTATAATTGTGAATAGCGTAAATACAAGGATTCATAAAAAGCACAGATACAATGTTTGTGCAACAACCTAAAATTAATCCAAAACCCATGAAATGCTTCCTCTATTAATATATATATCCCTCTTTGCTTGTCCACTATATCCAATTAATTCCCCCCAAGGTGGACAATTGGGCAAATAAATGAGATAAAAGCCTGGCACCGAGGGACATGAGGGACCCAGGGCAGGCAGCAACCACTCTGGGGCCGAGGGACAATATTTTGATCATCAATGCTTTCTATCAAAAGATTATAGATCAAAAGGGAGAAAATGATAAATAAATGGCAAGCAATAGGATATATTGGAACATATGAGGAAGCCGTTTGGGGTAAAACAAATTTGGCCTGGGTTTGTTTTTCCAGAAGGGCCTGTCACCTGCGTTGTGTATCTGCTTTGCCATGTCCCAAAGAGAAGAATAAATGCCCTTAAGATAAGGATTCAACTTCCCCCTCCTTGGCATTTCCTTAAGGATAAGCATTTCTCCCTAGGCTGGGATTTGACTGCTGCACTGATCCTGTGACCACCCAGCTCCAGACAACAGACCTGACACCAGCCACGCCCTCCCCACTGTGTCCATCAATAGCTATTCTGGCAGGGCAATCTGGCAGGGCGATCTTGTGGTTATTGTGAAAGGGACATTGCAATCTGATGTGATACATGCTCTTTGATGGTATATAACAGCTCTGTACACTCCACTTCTTTGGTACCCTTCCTTCTTTAGGGAAGGAAGGCCCTGGGCCATGGTCCTCAAAAGTTGGTTCATAATAAACTCACCCCAATTTGATTTATAGATTGATTATAGATTATTTACGTCGACATGTTTTACAAGTAATATCTTGAAAGGAAAAAACAATAAAGCAGCAGCCCTGCATTACACATGAAAGTTGTGCTCCCCCTGGAGGGAAAATGAGGATACAACATTGGTCAAGTACTTGATTTTATAATCCACTGGTGCCTTTCAAAAATATAGCTTTATTATTGTAAGAGTAAAGATATCCTTAAGAATAGTGCCACAAAACAGGTTTTCCCAGCTTCTTTTTGTCAACTATGAGAGTGACATCAGCCTGGGGCACTTGAAGAGGCATGGTGGACTCAGCTGAGGGCTATTTAATTACTGTGAGATGATTAGCCAATAGCAAATAAGATGCAGAATGATTAAAAAGAGTTAAAGGGACATAAAGTTGGAAATAATTAGGAAAAATAGTGCCTTCAAAATATCCTCTCATTATTTTTATAGCATTTTTTTTGAGGCATAACTAGGATAGTATGTTAGATTTTTCTAAATCCTTATCTCCAGGACATATATTACTGAGTTCTTCATTAAATAAGATAATGCCAAAGAAAACCTGGACAAAAGTATTCTGTACTATCAACAAGGACAAAACATGTACAACATTGCTCTATATATTAAGATTCCAGCTGTAATAGTTAAGATATATATTCATGTGAGTAAAATTATAATGAATTTCTATTTTTCTCAGGCCGTGAACCATGGTAAAATATATAGTAATAAGCAGAAAACCTGATGAACTAGGTGATTTAAAACACCTGATGTTACAGCTTGGCCAATCAAGGTTGAAATAGATCAATTTAAATTTCACACCTTCTGCTTTCCTTGTAGCCAGTGAAGTGTCTGGAAGACCGAAAGCACATAAAATTAATTGAGAGTTAAGAGTATTTGGAAGCAGTTGAGGTTAAGCCCTCAACAATGGTGGCCCTTACTTCTGGAGCCATTGACTCTTTGTCATAAGTTTATTGTATAGACGAGTTCTCTCCTTAGATGATTTGTGTATGTTTCATAGAAGAGAGACAGGGCAGGAGAATTAACTATCACTCCACACCGGTTGTGGAGTGATATATATTACCTCATGCAATTCTTACAGTAATCCTTTAAAGTAACTATTATAATTCATATTTAACTGATAAACAAAACCATGTTTAGGGGCCTGCCCTGTGGCGCAAGCGGTTAAGCACACGCACTCTGCTGCGCCAGCCTGGGGTTCACCAGTTCTGATCCTGGGCGCGCGCCAATGCACTGCTTGGCCAGACATGCTGTGGCGGCGTCCCGTATAAAGTGGAGGAAGATGGGCACGGATGTTAGCCCAGGGTCGGTCTTTCTCAGCAAAAAAAGATGAGGATTGGCAGAAGTTAGCACAGGGCTGATCTTCCTCACAAAAAAAAATAAAAAAGACCATGTTTACAAAATTGATCAAGGGTAGAGGGAAGATCTGAACATCAGTCTGTTGGGTTTTATGCCTCTATTCTCTCCACTGTGATAAAAATGGTACTTCAACATGGGTACTCACCATCTGGCTATTTAATACCAGCTCCTGCCAACATCATTGGATGAGATGAGATGAGAAGTTTACTTCCAAAGTTATCCTATTATATTTAAACTATACTATTTATGAGTCAAATGTCAAGTCATATTTTAGAGGCATAGAGAACAACTGATTACTTCTCCTACACATTTTTCAGTTTTATTATAACTTTGTTGTGCCACATTGTGTCAACTTTGTGTCAACTTTACCAACTTTAGTGCTTCACTGTTCTTTTTTAAAACACTTACAATTTCATTTTCCATGTAAAGCACCTTGCTGTTTTCTTCTTAGTCACTAGATGGCAGTTCTGTATCTATGTAAATTACCACTGCAGCAGGAAACAAGAGGTCTTAAGCCAGTTTGCTCTGTACAAATGATGGACATAGGAGGATTTCTGGTCCATCAAGGCTGCCTGTGTTATTCTGTGGCAGTAACAGGGATGTCCAGGACTGCTTAGTCAGAGGCATGAAGCAGAGTCAGAAAGCATCCTCTAAGTTCTTCTTCAGATGTGAGTTCAGGCACTTACCCTCTCACCTGAGCACACTGGAGTTTATTGAATGCATTCTGACTCTTACTCTCACCCTCTAGTTAATAAGTCTGGGAGATCCATACCCCTAGAAAAAACACACGACTCATAAAGCCTTTTCTCAACTAAATGGAGTTGAGGGCTATGGTGCTGCCCGAGAGTCTGATGCTTAAAGCAAACGCAGCTGGTGCTCATATGGAGGGAAAGAGCGTCAGCTACACCTGAAGCGCTTTTATTGATGCTCCTATGGAATGAGCAAGTTTAAAATAAAACCACATTGCTTAAACCTCACTAACTGATTATTTTATTTTCAAGTAATATGCTGTGAAAATCTGCTATGTCTAAGAAACTATTTCATAAAACTGAAACAATTCTGTTTTTTATTCTCTGGTATTTGAAATACTATTAAAACTGTAACTCCTTTAACATTCTACAATATACAAACAGGCAAATATCAATTATATTCTCTAAAAATGTTTGCTCCCATGTTAAAGATTAATATATGGTAGCAAAACGGGTTACCACCCAGTTTTTAACTAATTTTTTGCTTTTGAAATTACATATAAAATTTGTGTTTTGAAGTATTTTCCTAAAACTCAGCAACTTTCCGATATAAATAGACTAGTTGACAGGTAACTAGAATGAAATTTGATCTTTAAAACTCTAGCTTTGTGTAAGAATTGATAATATCAGGCAGTTGAAAGTTGGGTCTCTCCACATTATGATATTTATTAATTGTGAATAGCCACATCTATTACAAAGTGCTGAATAATAAAAAGAAATTAAACAATATCAGCCTTCTCTCACCCCACATGTACAGTTTATATGCAAATAAACCCTCAAAGGTCAGGAAAATGCTTATGATTTCAGCTAACTGGTAAAATACTATCTCATTCCAGTTTTAACCTCATTTGAAATTGACTTAAAACTCTTCTCTTAGGATCCTGCTCTGATCAGTGCCCCCTGGTCCCCTCAATGTCTCATTTGATTGCAAACCTATCTGAGGAATTGAATATTCTTTTCCATTTGTTCTCTATAAGGTATCTGTGATAGTGCTTTTTATACAACGACCACTCGGTACAATTTATTATTAGTTTCAGAAACATCTTTGGCCGGCCTTGTGGCTTAGTGGTTAAGAGTGTGCGTTGCGCTACTGGCAGACTGAGTTCGGATCTTGGGCGCGCACTGACATACCGCTTCTCTGGCCATGCTGAGGCTGCATCCCACATACAGCACCTAGAAGGATGTGCAACTATGACATACAACTATCTAGTGGGGCTTTGGGGGAAAAAAAAGGAGGAGGATTGGCAATAGATGTTAGCTCAGATCTGGTCTTCCTCAGCAAAAAAAAAGAGGAGGATTAGCATGGATGTTAGCTCAGGGCTGATCTTCCTCACAAAAAAAGAGAAACATCTTTATTTAGGAACAAATCAAGGAAACAGATGTGAGGAATGTGGGGTAGCCTAGTTGATGGTGCTTGAGGGATTCTTCACGTGAGTCTCAGCATAGAAAAATTTAAAGAGTAAAGCAGCATTGGTCAGATCAAAAGTGTGGGGTGAACATAATTCTGAAGGGATAATTATGGAGAAGTAAAAACAAGAAGCCACTTGAATTGCATTGGAAGGTATTAGACACATCAAAGGGCTGGGAGAAAACCTTGTTTAATGTAAGTTCTTTCTAAACTCTAAGGCAAAAAGTAATATGAATTTACATGGTAATTATAAACCACAAAACAACAATTCACAAGACAAGTAAACAACTAAAGTAGAAACCAGAATAAGAAAAATAGAGGTTAAAGAAGAGATGGAGAAAGATTGTTGGGGTCAGAAAACATGGCTTAGTCATCCTTGAAGTCTCCCTCAGACTCTGATCATTCTTAGTGCTCAGTAAACACTTTGAGCCCATGAGCCTGGGGAGGGGCAAAGTGAGAGGTGGTTGGGAGGGGAGACAATGCAAGGATACCCTTGTGGAGGCACTGACATTGAAAATCAGTGACATTTTGCCAAGGTGTTTACCATAATATATTAAGGATTATTCTGGAAAGTTAAGGATTTTCCTGGAATGTACATTTTCATTTTATGGAAACTCCAACTAGCCCAGAGAACGATTGAGACATTTCAGCTTTAGAAATAAAGAGAGGGGCCAGCCCTGTGGCACAGTGGTTAAGTGCCCGTGCTCCACTGTGACAGACCCGGGTTGACAGGTTCGGATCCTGGTGCGCACCGACATACCGCTGGTCAAACGATGCTGTGGTAACATCCCATATAAATTAGAGGGAGATGGGCACAGATGTTAATCCAGGGCCAATCTCCCTCAGCAAAAAGAGGAAGGTTAGCATCAGAAGTTAGCTCAGGGCTGATCTTCCTCACAAAAAAAGAAAGAAAAGGAAATAATGGGAAAATTTTCTGTCAGTTTTAAGAATGAAAACCAGTTAGCATCTGGAAAACAGTTGCAATTTGAGATCAGAATGTGGAGAAATAATTAGATGTCACAAGTTGTTTTTGCTTTTCTCTAGGGCAGTAAGGCTTGCAGGGGGAATGAAGTTCCATCTTTGCTCTATTGAGTTTGAGAAGGTGTAAAATTCATTTGTTCTGGGCAACACTGTTGACCTGCGGAGAAAGACAAATGGTTCAAGCAGCTAATCTAAAGGCATAACCTATATGTGCAAGGTATTTGTGGTAGGTATTGAAGGAAATACAAAGAATTATAAGGTTCCAAGCTCCTCCACATACATGACATGGCTTGCAAGATGTCACTTGATTCTGCCAAGGTATTTAGTGTATGTTGTATTAGAGAACCTAAAAAAAATGAGAATGTTATCGAGAAATTGTAAATAAGGACAGCTTCTTAGGAGAGGTGGACTACATCAAGTCCTCAAAGGGACCACTTTTGGGTAGGTGGAGGGAAGAAAGTGTGAGGATTTCAGATGGGGGAAGAGAGGAAAGGTACAGACGTAGAAAGGAACATGGCATTTGGGCATGGGGGTGGGGAGGCCATGACAGGCACAGTCTTCCCGTGACTGAGAGGCAGCTCAGTTTCCTCCTCCAGGAGCCCAGCACTGCTTCCCACCTCCTGGCCTCCTCCACCTGCAGACCCCCCGCCTGAGCCAAGGCCTATCTTATCTGGATCACTGCCTAATCTCCCAACAGGTCCCTTTACTTCCAGTCTTAATTTCTTCTAATCTTTCCTCCACAATGCCTCCAGAGTTACCTTCTAGAATCTAAATTTGTTTAAATGTGACATCTGCTTATACTATTTCAATGACTGCTCAGAGCATTGGAGAGAACATTCAGACTCCTGAGCTGGACACGCAGGCTTTCCCTTGCTGTCCTCATCTTTAGCCTCATCACCCACTGTTTCCTACATGTTCGCTTTGTTCCAGCCTTAAAAATACCCCCATATTCTGAAAGCTTTAGCATCCTTTATATCTGCCTTTTTTAGGTGTGTCTACTGCACTCCTACCCCTTGTTTAATCAACTTAATTCCTATTTCTTAATCTAAACTCATGTCAAATATTCCTTCCTCTTGGATACTTTGCCTGAGAGGTCTCCATCTAGAGACTCCTTTTGATGTCCCCACTCTGGGACCCTGTACTTATCTGCTTTTCCATAACTGTTGTTTTATTCATGTCTCATAGACAGTGAGCTCCTTCAAGCTGAGACTATCCTTCTTCTTGATAAATAAATGGCAAGCAGTGGGATACATTGGAGCATATGAGGAAGCCATTTGGTGTAAACCTAATTGGGCCTGACCTAGTTTTTTATAATTTTTTTCCAAAAGGGCCTGTAGCCTCTGTTCATCCATTGTACATCCACTTTAAGTGATTAACATGTCCCAAAGACAAGAACAATGCCCTTAAGATGTAAATGCAACTTCCCCCACATTGGCATTTCCTTGAGGATAAGCATTTCTCCCTAGGCTAGGATTTGATTGCTGTGCTCATCCCGTGACCACCCAACTCGAGACAACAGCCACGCCAATGGAGACAGCAGACCTGATATCCACTGTGTCCATCAATTGAGGTGCTGACAGGTCAATGTCGTGGCTATTGTAAAAGGGACATTGCAATCACATGTGAACATGCTCTTTGATAGTATATAAGCACTGTGTACAACCCACTTCTTTGGAGTGCTCCATTTCTTCATGAAAGGACTCTCCCGGGCTATATGGTCTTCAAAGGTTGGCTCGTAAGAAACTCACCCCAATTTTGATTAATAGATTGGTTATGGGTTATTTGCATCGACATTTCTTGGTGTAATTGCGGCAGGATCTCAGAGAAACCCACCGGATACCACCTGGATTCTACACTGAACTGACAGTTGGTACCGCAGGGGCACTTTGAGCCCCACCCGGATCACTGCATTCTTCAGGTGACCCTGGTGAGTTCTCCTGAATCCTGGACCTCTTTATTTTAAGTTGATGGTCCAAGAGTTTATTTGAGCTGTTTTAAGATATTAAGACTAGAGGCTTTGAAGGGTACCAGTACATTTCCTAGGTGGAGAAAAACCTAGGGGGAATTTCCCAGGCCAAGGAACTTTAGGGGAAGCTTGGAGTAAACTGGGTTGGTTGTCCTTTTAATTTGGCTTTAAAATTGGAAAGAATTATGTTTATAAGGTCTGAACAAAACTGCTTGATAGAGAAATGAGAGTCTGATCTTGTTCAGCTATGAAGAAAAGAGACATGGCTCCTCCTGGCTGAAAAGGCGTTTTACAGGTGACTGAAAAACCTCAGTAGGCGTGTCAGAGGTGAACCTCACGACGTGTAGCCGTCCTATAAGGCATTCCATTATCATTCACGTTAATTAATTATAGCTTCGTCCGGGGATGCGCACATGAGGGTTGGTCACCCGAGCTCCGAACCGCCACAGTGGTCCTAGACTGCCAGCGGGAGAAACCTAGACAAATAAGACAGTGATTACGACATTCCTTTAGGGAATAACACTCAAAGCAGCACACTTGTGACCCACTACACAGTTCGAGAAGTTGTTCAGACTTTAGAAAAAACAAACGAACAAACAGAACTAAAAATGGGAAACCGTGCTTCAAAAGCCTGCCGGCTTCCAGATGGACAACCCCCGACGGGGACTCCCGCTGGTTTCACGTATAATGCATACGGAAACAATGCTTGCAAGTATTTAACTAAATGGGAAAGGTTAACTAAGGATGACTTAGGTCGTAAATGGCCAAAATGGTGAACGTTTGACCTCTGAAAACTACTGTATTTGCGCGCCCATGTTGAAAAAGCCGGCGATAAAACCAAAACAAAAGAAGGGGAAGATTATTAGGATTGGCATTTAGAGGCTTCAAAGTGTAATAATGATAAAATGACCTCTTTACAGGAGACTAACCGTAAACTGACTGAGACTATTTCTGAATTAAAGAGAGATAAGAAGTCAGAAGCTGTCCACCCCCCTCACCTCCTCTACCTCCTCCACTACCACCGCTTTCAGCACCTCAGAGCTCATCTCCTTCTCCCTCAGCACCCGTGTATCCTTTCCTTTCTGAGCTTCCGTACCCTGACCTATCCACTTCACCTCCTCCTCCCTCACCTCCTCCTCCTCCTTCACCTCCTCCTCGTCTCTCACCTCCTCCTCCCTCTCCTCCTCCTCCTCTCTCACCTCCTCCTCCCTCACCTCCTCCTCCTCCCTCACCTCCTCTTCCTCCCTCGACCCCCCCCTCCCCTCCTCCTCCTCCCTCACTTCCTCCTCCTCCCTCACCTTCTCCTCCTCTCTCTCCTCCCACACCTCCTCCTTCCTCTCCTCCTCCTCCCTCACCTACTCCTCCTCCTTCACCTTCTCCTCCTCCTACACCTCCTCCTCCTCCCTCAACTCCTCTTCCTCCCTCTACTCCTCCTTCTCCTCCTCCTCCTCCTTCACCTTCCCCTCCTCCTCCACCCCTAGAGAAAACAAGAAGTAACTCTCAGGGAGCAGATACTGAAAGTCCTAAAGTTATAGTGGCTGCCTTTAAGGAGAAAACTGTTACTGGGTGAGGTGAGCCTGCTCTGTGTATACTCCTTGGACTAGAACTGAATTTAAGAATTTGACGAAGGACTTCCCAGGCCCTTTGCAAGATCCTTTAGAGTTTGCTCAAGAATTTGATTTTATTGTTAGAACATATGCACAGGATATTTAGATTTATATCAGCATGTGCATTTGCTGGTGTCTGAGAACAAAGCAAATGAATGGATAAAAGAGGCAGATTGGAGAGACCCCCTGGAGGATTTCCATAAGCATGAGGCTCACCACCTTAAGGAGTGTAGGAATATTGCTCGAAACTTACACAAAGCCATTTCAGTAGTTTTTCCCAGGAAGATAGATTGGGCTAAAGTCCATCAATGTAAGCATAGACCCGAGGAATCTATCTTTGATTATTTTGAAAGGCTTGAGAAAACCTTCAAACAGCACTTGGGGGTGGCTCCTGAATGTTTTGAGGGTCATTAAAATGATTCAATTTTCAATTCAATTTCCTTGGAAGGATTAGATGAGGAATTAGCAAAATTAGTTAAGAGACATGAACTGGATTGGACTTTAATGCACACTATGCACTTGTCACTATTACAGATAAACTATCTAAAACCCTCCAGAGGGCCGGCCCCGTGGCTTAGCGGTTAAGTGCACGTGCTCCGCTGCTGGCAGCCCGGGTTCGGATCCCGGGCGCACACCACTTCTCCGGAACATGCTGGGGCCGCATCCCACATACAGCAACTGGAAGGATATGCAGCTATGACATAAACTATCTACTGGGACTTTGGAGTGAAAAAATAAATAAATAAAATCTTTAAAACCCTCCAGCAAAAAAAGGCCACTAAGGTTATGAGTATACAGCTACAACAGCTTAGTGGCCCAACAAACGCCATCCTTTTAAAATCTAACCAGAAACGAAATCACCGTGTCTGTTACTATTGCAAAAATCCTGGTCATTTCAAACGAGACTGCCATAAACTCAAATGGGATTTAGGGGGTGACAACAATAAACAGGAATAGGGCTGCTCTAAGGATTATGAGAGGGCATTTCCCCTCCTCCTCACAAATGCCTTAGGGGAAATTGAGATAACTAATTGAGGAGAAACTTTAAAGGTCCTTGTAGATACCAGGGCTACCTTATCTGTCCTCAACCCTACCCTTATTCATTGCCCTTTCCCTCGGAGTAAACGGGCAGTTGAAATGGTAGAGGTTTCGAATTTTCCAATGTAGGTTTTTAAATCAGAACCAATAATTTTTCAATTAAGAACCATCACAGTAAAATGTGTTTCTCCTGGTTAAATGTGCTCCAATTCATTTGATTGGACGAGATCTTCTAGAACCATACAACGTCCATATTGCCTTTTCACTAAAGGGCGGAATGATTCTAGATTCAGAAAATCGGGATGCTGACCAGACTGTAATTGCTGAAAGGTTGATGATTGTGAAATCAATGACTCAAATAAAAGAGAATATTGATGACCTGTTATTACAAGTGCCTAGAGAATTATGGTCATCATCCTCTTTAGATATTGGGAAAATTAAATCAGCCACTCCTATTAAGGTGACTGTTGACAACCCTAAGCCTCTATCTAATATTCGGCAATATCCACTTAGACCAGAGGCATTAAATGGGATAAGCCCTATCATTCAGGATTTCTTGAAAAGAGACTTATAATTCCTTGTACTAGTCCCTGTAATACACCTATCTTGCCTGTAAAAAGCCAAATGGGAAAGGCTGGAGATTTGTTCAAGATCCGAGAGCTATAAATAACATCGTGATTCCCCGACATCCTGTGGTTCCTAACCCACACACTTTGCTCTCGGCCATTCCAACTAATAGCCGCTATTTCTCAGTCACTGATTTATGCAGTGCCTTCTTCAACATTCCCGTAGAAAATAATAGTCAATATCTTTTTGCCTTCACGTGGGAAGATCGTCAGGATACCTGGACAGTTATGCCACAGGCCTATACTGAGACGCCCACTTATTTTTCCTGGATACGCCAGGCTGATTTAGTGAATATAGATTTCCCTAATGACTCCACTTTAATTCAATATGTGGATGATTTCTCTTGTGTTCAAACACTAAGTTGGATTCTGAGAAGGACACAATTTATCTGTTGCAACAGCTAGCATCTAAAGGGCATAAAGTGTCCAAGGACAAATTACATTTTTGCCTGCCTGTTGTAAAATATCTAGGACACTTGATATCTAAGGATGGACTGTTGATTGATTTTGAAAGGATTAAAGGAATCCTGGCTTTTTCTCTCCCTAAGACAAAGAAACAGTTGAGGATTCCTAGGACTAACTGGATATTGCAGTAACTGGGTACCTAACTTTTCACTTATTGCCCAGCCCTTATATACATTACTAAAGTCTGACCAGCCTGATGTAATTGAATGGACACCAGAAGGAGAGAAGGCAGTAACTACCTTTAAGTCTGTTTTGGCGCAAGAACCAGCCTTAGGACATCCTAATTACAGCTTGCCATTTTTCCTCTTCATACATGAAGATAAAGGAAATGTTTTAGGTATCTTAACTCAAAAACACGGAGGTCGACATCGACCTATAGGGTATTATAGTCAGCAGTTAGACTCAGTGGCAAAAGGGCTTCCACCTTATATGAGAGCCATTTCAGCAGCAGCGCTCTTATGCAAGACCACTGAAGAAATAGTGATGGGGTCTCCTTTGACTATCTATGTTCCTCACTCAGTCTAATCTCTCCTAAAATCTCATCACACTCAGCATTACTCTGTCAGCTGACTAGCCTCCTATGAAGTTCTGTTGCTCTCTGCTCCTAATATTACCTTAGCCCGGTGTAATAATCTTAACCCTGCAACTTTACTTCTAGCATCACAAGAAGAAGATGCCCACTACTACATTTATTAACTAATTACCTACTTACTCCTAGGAATGATTTGCAAGAAACTCCCATTGATAATGCTGATCTAATTTGGTTTACAGATGGATCTTACTCAAAGGATGAACAAGGGTGTTATCAGGCTGGATATGCAGTAACGTCCTCAGTAGATGTAATTTACCAGAGATAAAGTCAGCACAGCAAGGCGAGTCAATTGCTTTAACTCGAGCTTGTCAATTGGCCAGAGACCAGGTAGCAAATATCGACACTGACAGCCGTTATGCTTTCGGAGTAGCACATGACTTTGGAATGCTGTGGAAACAACGAGGGTTTTTAACCTCTTCAGATCAGCCTATAAAGAAGGAGAAACAGGTTGCAGAATTATTACATTCTATACAGCTGCCGAGACAACTAGCGATTATTAAAATACTAGGGCATTCCAAATCTGATACTTTGGAAGCTAAAGGAAACAGGCTTGCTGATGCAGCTGCTAAACAAGCAGCCTTGAAGGCTCGCCCTACCCAGCCTCGAGAATGCCTGCTGCTTCCTAGTAACTCTGCTAACCCAGTAAAAGACTTCCTTCTACAGGCCCGAGAAGTGGCCACGTAAGAAGAAAAACAGATATGGCAGTCAAAAGGGGGAATTTTAGACCCCCCCTCACAGATGTGGTTTGGGCCCAATAGGAAACCCATAGTACCTGTTGGAGCACAATTGCCCCTGCTCCAACATATACACCAACTAACCCACTGGGCACCTGAAAAGATGATTTTATGGGGAAAACAATACTTTTGGAAACTTTCTCCCACAGTGGCCCATAAAACTTATACTCGTTGTGTTATATGCCCAAAGTAGAATCCAGGGAAACCACTTCATGGGTCACAAGGTCACTTTCCCCTTCCTAAGGGACCCTTTGAGGTATGGCAATTGGACTTTGTCTAAATGCCACCACCTCAAGGATATAAATACATCTTGGTAATGATCTGTATGTTCTCACATTGGGTTGAGGCCCTTCCTTGCAGAAGAGCAACGGCTCTAACAGTAGGTAAATTACTATTAGAGAGAATAATCCCTGCTTGGGGAATTCCTACCGAGTTACATAGCGACAAGGGAACTCATTTCACCAGACAAATAATTAAATCTATTTGTAATATTTGGCCAATAATGCAGCATTTCCACTTCGTTTACCATCCCCAATCCTCAGGATTGGTGGAAAGAACTAATAGCACGATCAAACTTCAATTGGCAAAGCTTTCAGAAGCATTTAATCTCTCATGGCCAAAAGCTCTTCCGTTAGTGCTCCCCAGTCTTAGATCTACATCATTTGGTAAATATCGACTGTCTCCTTTCGAAATAATAACTGGACGACCTATGCAATTAGATGAAGAAATGTATGAACCAACTTTACTTAAAGGAGATATTTTACATTATTGTCAAGGTCTCATTGAGGGTCTTAAAAGAAATGAGAAACTGGTAGCTAATTCTTTTCACAGTAAGCTCCCGGGAGACGAAGACCTTAAGGATCATGGATTACAACCTGGAGATTTTGTTTATTGGAAAAGACTCCTGATAAAGGACTCTTTGCAGCCCCGTTGGAAAGGACCATGTCAGGTGCTTTTAACCAATCCATGTGCTGCAAAATTAAAAGGCGTAGACTCATAGATTCACATTTCTCATTTAAAATAGTCTTCTCCACCTGAATGGACTTCAACTCCAGTCTCTGACACCCAACTTCGACTGACCAAGATGAATATCTCCAAACCATGATGAGAAGAAGATGACATCTGTTGTAGACAGCTGTCCCGAGACTCTGGACCAGGCCTGTATTCCTAACCTTATATCTCCTCATTTAAACCCTTGTAGTGTTTAAGCTTTATGTAATTGCTAAAATAATCAATTTCTAGATTGCCTTACCATTTTCCTACACCAATGCTTTACCCTTCAACTTTATAAGATAGATCAGAACCTAATTACAAAACCTTTTGTTGATTACAAAAAAAAAAATGCCATGCAAGGTTTCCCTAATGCTTTGTTTTTCCAGTCTACATCTGAATGGACCTCTGATGGCAATGTTTTTCTGCAGTGGGCACATTTCTTTGCTACACACAAAAATCAGTCCAATTGTTGGCTATGTGGCCAACTTCTGCTTTCTAACACCTCTGGGTTGTCTTGGTGGGTCTTTCCCTTTCGAGGCACAGATTGGAAATCTCTAAAGCAATTTATTGTGATAGAAAGATCTAGTTCTAATGTTCACAGTTCGTCTGATATTACTAATTATGATCCCGAAACATGGTCAATAGCCCATACTATTAATAATACAGGACACGGTTATTCTTTTTCTGTTACTCAAACCATCCAATTATCCGAACAAATTGCAGATAAACAAAAGAAACCAGACATTACAGTAAAAACTATGGAAGGTTTCACACAAATTTGGGATGGGTATGTTTGGCTTACTCCTAGCCATGGATCTTTAAACATACCAGCACCTTTATGTTGGGAACAGAGAAATCATTCCAAACAAAATCTACCAAATTACACTCTAAAGATGGGCTGGATATCCCCCGAGTCATGTCAGAATACTATTATACATAAAAAAAGTGATTGGTTTGGAACATACTGGTCTCGAAGACCAGGCGCCTATTGGATGGCTCCTAATGGAACTCAATGGTTATGTGGAACAAATCTCTAGCCTTGGCTGCCACCAGGATGGCTAGGGCGCTGCACTCTTGGCTTCTCTTGGATACAGGGAAAGATTTGACCAGAGCTAATATCTGTGGCCAATCTGCCTTTCCTTAAGGCCAGATGGGCTCATTCAGTGTTACACTGGTATGACCACCTAGCAGCTATATTTGCTCCTTCCTTGGGGCTGGAAGACGTCATATCACATATAGAGGCTCTGACAAAATTTACTCAACAAGCCCTTAACGATAGTCAGGCAAGAATAGCTTTCTTAAATACTGAAATGTCTTTAATGAGAAAAGCTGTCCTTCAAAATAGAATGGCCTTAGATATTCTTACAGCAACCCAAGGTGGTACATGTGCGATCATTCAAACTGAATGCTGTGTGTTTATACCTGACGAGTCTTCCAATGTGTCATCTCTACTAAAGCACAAGAAAAAACAGGTGAATGCTTTAAGCGATCCTACACCCAGCCTTGATTTGTTTGGTTGGCTCCCTTCTGGTATTGGTTCCCTTTTTCGATCTGGATTGCAATTCCTATTTCTATTACTTCTTGGAATTCTTGTACTAATCATAATATTCAAACTGATTGTTGTTTTCTTTACTTAGTGTTGTAAGACTGGCATGCAAACTAGAGTAATGGTGGCTCAGTGACTTGAGATGGCCAATCAATCTTATAACCCTGGACAAATTTCCTTTTCTGATAAGGACTATGCCTAAAAACTCATTTTAAACTAATCTTTTAAAAAAATGTTTAATTATTATCATTGTTACTGTACTTGTTCTATAATTGTGCACAATGTAACATAAGGGGCTATATATAATTAAAAAATATATATTTTTAATATAAAATAAAAATAAATATAATATAAAATATAAAAAAATATTTTTAAAAAAGTGCATATACAATGTTTGTGCAACAACCTAAAATTAATCCAAAACCCATGAAATGCTTCCTCTGTTTATGTATATATATATATATATATATATATACCTCTTTGCTTGTCCACAATATCCAACTAATTCCACCCAATGTGGACAACTGGGCAAATAGATGAGATAAAAGCCTGGCACTGAGGGACATGATAGACCCAGGGCATGCAGGAACCACCCTGGCTCTGAGGGACAATATTTTGATCATCAATGCTTTCTATTGAAAGATTATACATCAAAAGGGGGAAAATGATAAATAAATGGCCAGTGATAGGATATATTGGAGCACATGAGGAAACCATTTGGTGTAAAACTAGTTGGGCTTGACCATTTTTTTTTCCAAAAGGGGCCTGTAGCCTCTGTTCATCCATTATATACCCACTTTAAGCAATTAACATGTCCCAAAGACAAGAACAATGCCCTTAAGATGTAAATGCAACTTCCCCCACATTGGCATTTCCTTAAGGATAAGCATTTCCCCCTAGCTAGGATTTGATTGCTGTGCTCATCTTGTGACCACCCAACTCGAGACAACAGCCACGCCCATGGAGACAGCAGACCTGATACCCACTGTGTCCATCAATCAACGTGCCAACAGGTCAATGTCGTGGCTATTGTAAAAGTGACATTGCAATCACATGTGGTACACGCTCTTTGATGGTATATAACCACTCTGTACACCCCACTTCTTTGGAGTGCTCCAATTCTTCATGAAAGGACTCCCCCGGGCTATATGGTTCTCAAAGGTTGGCTCATAATAAACTCAACCCAATTTTGATTTGTATATTGGTTATAGATTATTTGCATTGACATTCTATTTGTCCCTCCAGTATCTAAACACAGTACCTGACACATTTGGGGCACTCAGAAAATGTTTGATGAGTGAATAAGTATGTGGGAGACCACACTTGGTGGAGCAGAAGGGGCTTTTTGGGGAGTGGTAGAAAATTCGCACACATTCCTACCGTAGTAGTTGAGGCTGTGGGCTTTGGACTAGTTTGCCTGGGCACCAATCCCAGTTATTCCACTTTTAACTGGGGAATATGTGCAAAATATTTACTCTCTGAGCGTTAGTTTCCTCATCTATAAAATGGGGCTACTGATAACTCCTGTCTCATAGGGTTTTAGTGAGATTGAAATGCATTAACTAATATAAAGTGCTTAGAAGAGCTCCTGGCACATAGTAGGCACTTAAATGTTAGCTGTTATGTTATCATTATTGCTCTTATTTCTGAGCAATACTCTGATTTTGAAAAGATGCTTTCATAATATAGTTGATCCTCATTATTTGTGGATTCCGGGTTTGCACACTTGCCCACTAGCTAAAATGAACTGGCAGCCCCCAAATCAACACTCTCAGGGCTTTCATGTCCATTTGCAGATATGTACAATGTGGTGAAAAATTTGATTCACTCGACATGCATGTTCCCAGCTGAGGGGAACAAGGTGACGCTCTGCCCTCTTGTTTCAGCCCATACTGTAAACAAGTGTCCTTCTTGCAGTCTATTTAGTGCCCCATTTCTTATCTTTTTGTGCGTTGTGTTGGTGACTTTGCTGTTTAATATGTCTCCCATGTGTAGTGCTGCAATGCTGCCTGGTGTTCCTCAGGGCAAGAGGCTGTGACGTGCCTTTACAGAGAAAGTACGTGTGTTAGACAAGCTTCTTTCAGTCACGAGTTACAGTGCTGTTGGTGTGAGTTCAATGTTAATATATCAACAATATATCTTAAATAAGGTGACTTTAAAGAGAAACACAGAAAACAAAGTTATGTATTGATCAGTTGAAGAAAATGTGACTAAGGCTTGCAGGAACCTAACCCTGCATTTCCCGTAGGAGCAGTGGGTCATATTCACTGATTCAGTGTTCACAGTGAATTTACAGAATGTCACACTGTGCATAATGAGAACTGACTGTATCTTACGTAATCCTCACAGACTCCTTTATAGTAGATAGGTAGGGAACAAGGTGTCCACATTTTACTATTCAAGTAAGGCTATTAAAGACCTTATGAGCCAAGTAGAGAATTTAAAATGTCTTGTGCTCACCATAAGAGCCATGAATTTTTTCTTTTTTTGGTAAGGAAGATCAGCCCTGAGCTAACATCTATGGCCAATCCTCCTCTTTTTGCTGAGGAAGACTGACCCTGGGTTAACATCTGTGCCTATCTTCCTCCATTTTATATGGGACGCCGCCACAGCATGGCCTGACAAGCGGTGCATTGGTGCGCACCTGGGATCCGAACCTGGGCTGCCAGCAGCAGAGTGTGAGCACTTAACTGCTACGCCACGGGGCTGGCCCCTAGCCATGAGTTTTTGAGCAAGGAAGAACTATGATGAACTGATGTTTAAGGAACAATTACCTGTCAAGAGAATGTAGTATTGAGAGGAAGAGGGAGAACTGAGCCGGAAAGGAGAACCAGCTGTGAAACTCTCCAAGTATTCCCATTGCTAGGTGAGGAGATTCAGAGCTAAGGTGTTGATGTGGTAAATGAAAAGTAGCAGCCAAAGGATGAAATAATGGATTTGGTAACCATATATAGGGTGTAAGTTAGGCTGTGGTTCTCAAAGTGGGGTCCCTGGACCAGCAGCATCAGCATCACCTGGGAACTGGGTAGAAATGCAAATTCTCAGGTGCTGCTGCAGACCTGCAGAACTGGAAACTCTGGGGTGGGACCTGGCAATCTGGGTTTCAACAAGGCCTCCCGGTGCTTCTGGTGCCCATCAAGTTTAAGAGCCAGGGAATTAAAGAAATGATTCCAACACGTCACCATGCCCAGGTAAGCCACAAGGCAGGGAGGTGGTATTTGTTTGGAGGATAAGACGCATTTTAAGTTTTAGGAAAAAATAGTTTAGCGTCTGTTTCATTTTAAGGGTTCCAGAGATGCCATTTTAGCTCTCTGCCTGTGAAGCTCTTTATTTCACAATATGTTCTCCTTTAGAGAGCCCTTGGTAAGTTATTTACCACTTACCACATGTTCTGAGAGTCCCTTCCTTCTTGAAATCCCCTTTCAGACTTGAATACGTACTTTATTTTTGTGCACAAGCTCCTCTATTTAAAATCTGGATTTCTTGGGCCAGCCCCGTGTCTTAGCAGTTAAGTGCGCGCATTCTGCTGCTGGTGGCCCAGGTTCTGATCCCAGGTGCACACCGACACACCGCTTTTCCGGCCATGTTGAGGCTGCGTCCCACATGCAGCAACTGGAAGGATGTGCAGCTATGACATACAACTATCTACTTGGGCTTTGGGGGAAAAGTGAATAAATAAATAAAATTTAAAAAAAAACAAAATCTGAATTTCTCTTCCTATAGGATCATGTATGCCCTACTGTCAATTTGGAATGCCATTGGTTTGTTCCAAAACCTTAGAATGTTTTAGAATTTAGAACCTGATGAATAGAGAATGTATAAGCTTCTGTGTAGGACTCATATTTTTTCAGATGTCTAGAGGTATCCCAACTTGCCAGTAACATGGCCTTAGATTTAGCGGAACTTGAAAATCCTAATATAGTAGAAAATGAATTACATCTCTCACATTAACATTTACAAAATAAATGATCACAATGTTGACTTACCAATAATGACTTTCTATATTCTAGGCTCTGAAAGTATCTTGCTTACATAATAAACATGATAAAGTTTCAAAGATGAGACAATTAACTTTTCAGCAAAAGCTTGACTTGAGTGTATCTTGGCTTCCTTTTTGACAGTTTTAGCCTTAATGTTACAGTAATATTTTCTTTTTCTGGGAATCAGATAACCTTGTATTTGGTGAATATTTTAATTTTTAATGGCCACTTGTGTTTTGTGATATGCACGTGTTCAAACAATCTATAAGAACTAACCATTACCACCCACATACAAGATTATACAGGAATGGAGGAATTTTGGCTGACTTGTTGTATATAACTGTTCAGCCAAAGCAGATGGCAGACTCTACCACTTACAGTGATTTAGGGGTTTGAAGCAGTATTTTTAAATACAAATAATCTCAAAATTGATAATATATAAAGTATATTACTTACTGTGTTAACTAACCAAAAGAGTTAAATTTGTTATCTTTCCTCCATTTATAAGGATGCACCCATTACATAGATTCTGTACAAAATTGCAAAGATCATTTTTTTGCTTTACAAAATTTATTTATTTTAATTTTCAATAGTGAGAACCTTAGTGTTGGGTAAACTGCTGCACAATTACTGGAAATGCTGAAAGTCTTATTGAAAAGCATAGAAATCTAAAGATAATGAAAAGTACATTTCTCCAATGTCAAGTCCCTTGAGGATCTGATAGGCCTCTGTCCAGTTGCACCCTGAAGAGATGGAAGATTAAACACCAGCACAGGACACAAGGGAAGAGGTTGCCAACTTGAGGGCTTCCCATGGACCACAGAGTGCCTGGCAGACTGTTGGAGATTAAATCTGGGCTTTGTCCATGGGTGGGCCCTGAGAGGAGGATTTTGCTTAAATGACCAGAGAATAGACAACCTTTCTTCTTTATAACAAGTAATACTTACCATGTAAATTTCTTTATTAATCTCTGAATAAATAAAAATTATAACCTGTGTAGAAATCAACTCTTACTGACAAGCCACGCAGCCTTCTCTGGAGACCTCAACAGAAAATGTCTCAGCTGACTGTGAATTGGTCTTCTCTGAAAGCCAGCCAGCCCTTCACTGATAGCCTTGGATGAGGAAGGCCAGATACAATTCTTTGAAGATGTTTAGCTGAATTCAGAAGCAAAAATCCTACCTCCAGTTGGCTCCTCTGTGAGAATGGATGGCCGGCCTTATTTCACAGGCGGGGCAGTTGAGGTTTCAGATGAGCTTAATTGCTCTGTTCCCCAAGTATGGAAAAGGAGGATTGTGACATTGATCCAGGGCTGAGATTTTGCAGATAAAGATAGGGTCATAGAGGGGAATAAATATTTCAGCAAATTGATTTTTTGTTCTCTACAGTGGAAGTAATTTAAGAAGCAGATTGTCTCTTAATCGAACTTCTCTTCCCTGTTCTCTATCTGTAATATCGCTGTAAAAATTCTCTCTATAAAAATTTTAGTCTTTTTCTTTGCAGTCTGTTTATTATCATATTTACGAATTCTTTGACTTCACCACCTTCTTGGCACCGCAACACTAGCCATTGTGATATTATCATAGATTCAGTTTTGCAATTTCATCCTCTTATCTCTATTTCCTCTGCCATTTTGTTAGTTTTAGTTCTTATTGTATCTTATGCTTGAAAATATTTGAAGCTTACAGAGTATATCAGTTCCTTATTTTCTCAACTTTTGATTATCTAAGTGGCCTCAACTATCACTCTTTTTTTTTATAATTTTATTTATTTATTTTCCCCCCCAAAGACCCAGTAGATAGTTGTATGTCATAGCCGCACATCCCTCTAGTCGCTGCACGTGGGAGGCGGCCTCAGCATGGCCGGAGAAGCGGTGTGTTGGCGCACGCCCGGGATCCAAACCCGGGCCGCCAGCAGTGGAGCACGCGCACTTAACCGCTGAGCCACGGGGCCGACCCTATCACTCTTTTTAAAACAGTGAAATACATAACAGAACAATACACTGTCATAAATTGACCACTTATAAAATTAAGTTCAACCTGAAATCCCTCCCCACTTAACAGAGACCATCTTTTATAATTCACCATGCATTAGTTTGGGCAGGGTCAGTTTATCAATGATTTTTGGATGTTTTAAACAATATGAGACAAATACAGTGTAAGCTGAAATTGTTAATCTTGCAGAAGTTGTAGAATTTCCTGATGGTTAGGGAAGTTGATGGCAGAGAACCTGAATCATATGAAAAGTAGTTGATTAATTACCACCTGACAGAGTTTGTTAATTTGGTAAGGATGATGATATGACATGTTGAAAAGATAACTTTGCATATCAGAGTATTGTCAGAGGCCACTGGGAAAATTCATAGTGTTCTCAAATACTACAAAAAAATGACCATTTTTTCTTAAAAGATGTCATACATGATGGCATCATATACTCCTGTCAGAAAATTTGCAATGAAGAAAATTAACACTTGAGTCATTTTAATTCTAACGATTTGTTTATGCTTACTATTAGGTTAAAAAATCTTTTTAGAAATAAAGTGATAAGTGATGTTCTTGCTTAATTTTTAATTTTTTTTAGGAAAAAAATTTTTCACATTAAAAAAATATTTATTTATATTACTTTATGTTGAATTTATTCCTGGGCCCAAAGACTTTCTTTTAATTCACTAACACCAATTCTTTTCAAACTATTCCAAAAAGTTGAAGAAGAGAGAATGCTTCTAAAGTCACCCTAGGGTGTTAGCACTACCCTGATATCAAAGCCAAAGACACTAAGAGAAAAGAAATCTACATGTCAATATCTTTGATGAATAGTGATACAAAAATCCTCAATAAAACATTAACAAACCAAATTCAGCAGCATATTGAAAGGATTATACATCATTTTGAAGTGAGATTTATTCCTGGAATGCAAGGATGTTTCGATATATGAAAATGAATCAATGTAATAAACCACATTAACAGAATGAAGGAAAAAAACACCTGATCATCTCGATGGATGCAGAAAAAGTGTTTGACAAAAGTAAACATGCTTTCATGTTAAAGACACTAAAAAACCCTCAGAGTAAAAGGAAGCTACTTCAACATAATAAAAGCCATATATAGAAATCCACAGATAACATCAAACTCATGGGCGAAATACTGAAAGCTTTTTCTCTAAGATCAGGAAAAAGGCAAGAATGCCCACTTTCACCACTTCTGTTCAACATGATATTAGAAGTTCTAGCCAAAGCAATTAGGCAAGATAAAAAAAGAAATAGCATCCAAATTGGAAAGGAAGAAGTAATATTATATTTGTTTACAAATAATATCTTATACTTTGAAACCCCTAAAAATTCCACAAAAAAAATTGTTAGAACTAATAAATTCTGCAGACTAGTGGAACACAAAATCAACATGAAAAAATTAGTTGTTCTTCTATACATTAATAATAAGTAATCTGAAAAAGAAATTTACAATCATTATATTTTTATTTACAATAGCATCAGAAAGAGTAAAATACTTAAGAATCAACTTACACAAGGAGGTAAAAATTCCAATGATGTTTTTTACAAAAATAGAAAAATCTATCCTAAAATTCATATGGACTCTCAAGGGACACTGAATAGACAAAACAATCTAGAAAAAGAAGAACAAATTTGGAGAACTCGCACTTTCTGATTTCAAAACTTACTACAAAGTAATCAAAACAGTGTAGTACTGGCATAAATAAACACAATATACTAACGAAGTAGTATAGAGAGCCCTGAAATAAACCTTTACATATACGGTCAAATGATTTTTGACAAGAGTGCAAAGACTATTCATTGGAGAAAGGATAAGTTTTTCAACAAATGGTGCTGGGAAAACTGGATACCCACATGCAAAAGAATGAGGTTGGACCCTTATCTCACACGATATCTAAAAATTAACTCAAAATGGATCAAAGATATAAATGTTAGAGTTGAAGCTATAAAATATTTAGAAGAAAACACAGGGAAAAAGCTGCATGTCACTGGGTCCAAATGCCATTGCCAACAATGATTTCTTTAATATGACAACAAAGACATAAGCAACAACAACAAAAAAAACAAATTGGACTTCATTAAAATGCAAAGGTTTTCTGTATCACAAGATAAAATCAACAGAGTAAAAAGGCAATACACAGAATGGCTGAAAATATTTGCAAATCACATATCTGATAAGGGATTAATAACTAGAATATATAAAGAACTCCTACAACTCAACAATAAAAAAAAACCCAATTTAAAAATGCACAAAGGACTTGAATACACATTTCTCCAAAGAAGATATAAAATGGCCAATAAACACATGAAAAGATGCTCAACATCACAAAGTATCAGGAAAATGCAAAAATAAAACCACAATGAGATACCTCTTCACACCCATTAGGATAGTTACTATCACAAAATAAGAAAATAACATGTGTTGGTAAGGATGTTGAGAAATTGGAACCCTTATACTTTGATGGTGAGAATATAAAACTGGAAAACAGTATGGCAGTTCCTTCAAAAATTAAAAATAGAATTACCATATGATCTAGAATTTCCACTTATGGGTTCTGAAATAATAGAAAATATATTTATTGGTGTCTGCCTCCAATTCCTGGCACAGAGCTACTAAAACCCTTGTACTTTCCTAAACAATAAGAAAACTTAGAGCATCTCTTGTTCTAATATTTGTCTTTGACCCATTCCCTGACACAGAGCTCCTAAAACTCTTGTAATTTCCTAAGTGATAAGAACACTAGGAGAATCTTTTGTTCTATTGAGGCAACTCTGGGTGGGCTCCTGGATGGGGGCTGGTCACCAGAAAGACCAAGCCCTCATTAGAAGCTTGGAATTTTTAGCCCTACCCCTTATCCTCCAGAGAAGGGAGAGGGGCTGGAAACTGAGTTAATAATTGATCATGCCTACGTGAGGGAGCCTCCATAAAAATCCCAATAGAAGGAGGTTCAGAGAGCTTCCAGGTTGACAATGACAAGGAGTGCTTGGAGAGTGGTGCATCTGGAGATTGCATGAAAGCTCTGTGCCCCTTCTCACACACCTTTCCCTATGCACCACTTCCATCAGGCTGTTCTTGAGTTATATCTTTTTATAATAAACTGGTGATCTAGTAAATGTTTCTCTGAGTTTTGTGAGCCACTCTAGCAAATTAATCAAACCCAAGGAGGAGGTTGTGGGAACCTCTGGTTTACAGCCAGTCAGTCAGAAGTACAGGAAACAGCCTGGGCTTCTAACTAGCATATGAAGTTGAAGTGAGGTTGGGTGGGTGTGCAGTCTTATAGGACTGAGCCCTCAACCTGTGGAATCGGATGTATCTCTGGGTTGACAGCATCAAATTGAGTTGAATTATCTGACGACCAGCTCGCATTCCAAGAATTTCTTGTTGGAGGTGTGGGGAACCCTCCCACATGTGAAAAAATGAATCTCGAACACCATTTATCGGTATACATCCAAAAGAAGTGAATGCAGAGGTATAAAGACATATATGTACACCCGTGTTCTTAACAGCATTACTCAAAATAACCAGAAGCTTGAAGTAAGCCAGGTGTCCATCAAAGGATGAATTGACAAAAAAAAAAAAAAATGTGGTTTATAACATAATGGAATACCAGTCACCCTTAAAAAGGAAGGAATTCTGGGTCTGGCCCAGTTGTGCATGTGGTTAAGTGCGTGCGCTCTGCTGCGGTGGCCAGGGGTTCACCGGTTCGGATAATGGACACGCACTGATGCACTGCTTGACAAGCCATGCTGTGGCGGCTTCCCATATAAAGTGGAGGAAGATGGACATGGATGTTAGCCCATGGCCAGTCTTCCTCAGCCAAAAGAGGAGGATTGGCAGATGTTAACTCAGGGCCCATAGTCCTCACCAAAAAAAAAAAAAAAAAGGAAGGAATTCTGACGTATGCTATGACATGGATGAACCTTGAAGACTTTATTCTAAGTGAAATAAAGCCAGCCACAAAAGGAAAAATACTGTATGATTCCACTCATATAAGGTACTTAGAGAAGTCAAATTCATAGGAATAGAGAGGACAATGGTGGTTCCCAGGGGCAAGAGGGAGGGATAACAGGGAGTTGTTGCTTAATGGGCACAGAGTTTCAGTGCAAGGTGAAAATAGTTCTGTGGATGGTTGGAAGTTATGGCTACACAATAATGTGAATGTACTGAATATCACTGAACTGTACACATAAAAATGGTTAAAATGGTCAATTTTATGTTATGCATATTTTATGACCATTAAATAATTAATTATTTTCAACAAATGAACGAACACTAGCTACATGCAATAGCATGGATGAATATCACAACCATAATGATACATAAAAGAAATTATATTCAAAAGGCTATGTATTGTATAATTCCATTTATATAAAATCCAAAAAAGAAACAAAACCGAGGTCTGGCTTCCAGTAATGGTGGAGTAGCTTGTTGAACTAACACTCTCACAGATAACAGTGATAAAATCTGCATAAAATATTTTATATATTTATTGTATATACATATTGTATATATATATATAGTATATACATATTGTATATATATAGTATATATATATACTTTATATATATATATTTACATAGACTCATGTATCTATATGTAATACACATACAATAAATGTGTATATGTGTGTATGTATAAATCTCTTCCAAAGCAAGCAGAACTGAGAGGGAGTCTTCCCTTGAATGATGGGAATTGCACCAGGAGATATTTGCAAGCTTGAGGCTTTTGCCTCAAAGCATTCCAAAATCTGTACTTGGCCCAGACAGGGGAGAAACTACAGTCTTACTTGTAATGTTAAAGGATGTATTTTGGGGCTGGCAGAGTAGCTGGAAAGTTAGGGGAGAAATTCTAGAAGGGAGGGAGCCACTAAGAGGAAAATCTCAAAATATGTATGAAAGTCTCCCCCCCACACACACCAAATTGGCAGATCTTTGAACAACACACATGCAGGGTAGGTCCCAGAGGGACTATTGTAAAAACAGCAGTTGGAAGATGAAAGATCTGATTGAAGATTTCAGCTATGCCCACTGTAAAGGAGATAGGATTGGAGTTTCAGTCCAGCCAAGTTAACTCCCTGCTAGAAAAATAACAACACTCTTCAGAGGAATACAATAGAATCCAAAGTCTCTATAACTATCATACATGATTTCCAGTACACAATTTAAAAAAGCATGAGATTTGAAGAAATAGGAAAATGTAATCCATATATGACCAAAAGCAGGCAGTAGAAACTATCCCCAAGTTGTTGCAATTAGCAGACAAGGATAAGAAATTAGCTTTTATAAAGATGATAATGGTGGTAAAGAAAAATATTCTCATAATGAATGAACAGATGTGGAAACTCAGCAGAGAAATGGGAATTATAAAAACGAACCAAATAGGAAGATGAAATAAAAAAAAAGTACTTTTGAGTTTACCAGTAGATTAGAAACAGTAGAAGAAACATGAAGACAGAGCAATAGAAATTATCCAGTCTGAAGAAAAGAATGTAAAATTTTTGAAGGAAAATGAAGAGAGCCTTACAACCTGTGAGATGATTGAGTCCCCAGCAGAGAGAGGAATGACAGAAAAATTAAATGAGACAGAAAGGCAAATCAATAAGTAATAACATAAAACTTCCAAAATTTGGTGGAAAATCTAAAATTTTAGATCTAAGAAAGTCAACAAACCCACAAAATAAAATACAAAATAAAACCATACCTCGGCACATGATAGTCAAGCTGTTAAAATCCAAAGATAAAAAGAAAATCTTGAAAGCATTCAGGGAAATACATACATACCAGAGAAGACATTACATAGAAGGAGAAATAACGTGAATGATGGATGATATATTATAAAAAAAAAATGGACAAATCAACAACAAAATCACATCTTTCAAGTACCAAAAGAAAACCCAAAAGTCAAAACAGGATTCTATATTTAGCAGAACTCACTTTCATAAAGGAAGCAGAAGCCACAACAAGATACCACACACCAATTAGATGCCTAAAATAAAAAAATAAAATTGCAAATACCAATAAAATTGCGACTACAAAGTGCTGGTGAGGACTAGGAGCAACTAGAACTGGGAATGCAACATGATAGTTGCATTCAGACAACAGTTTAGCAGGTTCTTATAAAGTTAAACATATACTTATTATATGACACAGATATCCCACTCCTAGGTATTTACTGAAACAAATTGAAAACTAATGTTTAAGGAAAAATCCTTGTGTGAATCTTCATAGCCATTTTATTCATAATTGTCAAAGATGGAAAGAAACTAAATGTCCTTCATCAGGTGAATGGAGAAAGAAACTGTGGTGCATCGGTACATTAGAATACTACTTGGCAATAAAAAGGATAAACTCTTAATTCACACAACAACATGGATGAATCTTGGATGCATTTCTCTAAGGGAAGGAAGCCAGATTCAAAAGGCTATATAGTATATGATTCCATTTATATGACATTCTAGCAAAGGCAGAAATACAGGGATGGAAAATGATCAGTGGTTGCCAAGGGATGGAGTGGGGGAAGGGGTTGACTACAAAGTGACAGCATGAGAGAAATTTGGGGGTGAATAAAACAGCTCTGTATGGTACTGTGGGGGTGGATATACGACCATAAAGTTGTCAAAACCCATAGAACTGTACACCACAAAGAGTGAATTTTACTCTGCAAATTTTAAAAATCAATCAGGATGCTAGGGAACTCAGATGGAATGAAGTGACAAATGAATCTCACTGTATTATAAGCATGTGACATAACCACACTGAAGGTGTGGAGATGAAAGGTCCTGACCTGAGTAACTGTGGAAGACAATGTTTTGACGGGATACTGTAAAACTAATGTACTCGACACAAACACTGTACTCTAGGTGGTAAATTTGTTTTTCATAAGGGTATGGATTAGCAATTCTGAAAGTAGTTGACACATTAGTAAATATATTGTAGCTAACTGGAGTTAAGTTTCTCACTGTTGGTGAAAGAAGTTACAAATAAGCAAAAGGAGAATGCTAGAATAAACTCTGTGGTGCTGGATTGGAGTTGGAATTATCAGTATGAATCCATGTCTCTTTTAATATATCTATCCAGATAGACAGATTGATAGATAGACTGATAGATTGATTGATAGATGTGTATACCTGAGTTTATATTCATACATACATTTCCAAGCTCTGCTGAGAGGGTCTAGAAGCAGTGACACCCTAGTATCAATGAGCACACCTAGCTCCCAGATCTTGGTTTCTAAATATCATTTTCCAATAAAAATAAGCAGGTTTTCTTGGAAAAATGGGTACTTCTAGGGCTGGAGATGGAAAATACAAGATGAGCCTGGAGCATCTTGTAGTACCAGGAAGTCTGAAAGTGCTTTGAAAAAAACACACAGAAAATGATGAGATGTGTCAAAAGCAATCAATCTGAAAGACTTCCCAATGGCTCAAGTTGGAAAACTGTGAGCAACAAAATAAATAATGGTAGCATTGGATTATTACCCAGAGAATAAAATAAATATCCATGAGTCTATACTGATATAAAAAAGATTAAATAAGAAAGAAAGAAAAAAGGGGGAAAAAAAGAATGAAAGAAAGAGAGAAAGAGAGGAAGAAGGAAGGGAGAGGGAGGAGGGGAATCTTCCTCACAGAATTCCAAATAATAACCGCAGCTGGATAGCATGAAATAGAAAATTGCCACTAGAACACCACAGTAATAATTACTGTGGGCAAGACTGACTGGTGAATGCAAAAACTGTGGGTGAAACTTAAAGAAGAAACAGTACATTTGCAGAACCTCAAAGCATCTACCTCCAAATACTTAACTTTTTTCTCTTAATTTATTTAAAAGTCCTATGACTATTTAAAGCAAAAATTATAACACTGTATTGTGGGATTTATAACATGGGTAGATGTAAAATTTATGAAAACAATAGCACAAAGGTCAGACAGAGTTAAGTGGAACTGTTCTGTAGCAAGGCTTCCATATTTTACATTGATTAAATTGGTGCACTATTAAGTCTAGGTAGGCTGTGATATGTTAAAGATGTATATTGTAATCTGGAACAACCACTAAAAAGTGCAAAATGTGTGTCACTTAAATGCTAATAAAGGAATCAAACAGCATACAAAAAGCTTTTGTACAAGAATGTTCGCAGGAGATGACCTGCAAGTCCCCAGGAGGAAGATGAGCGCACTGCGGGGCATCCACAGAGCAGAACGCCCTAAGCCGTGCCAAGGAGCAAACGCTGACACACACATGCTGGGTGAGTCTCATCAACCTCGTGCCGAGGGAGGCAAGCTGGACAGAAAACAATACACGTGGGATGATTTCAGCCAAGATGAACCTATGGTGAAAAAACCAGAACAGTGGTTGCCTCAGGGGAAGGAAAAAATTGCCTGAGAATGAACAGGAAGGAGTTTTCTGGGGGTGTTGGAAACATTCTATTCTTAAAGGGGTGAAGGTTATATGGGCATGTTTATTTGCCAACACTGTAGAATTGAGATTTGTGCCTTTCAGTGTGCGTACATCTTACCTCCACACACACAAAGGACTAAAAGAATAATAAAGTGAGGTGGGAATGGGATGGAGTGTGGATGAAATAAAAATGGCAGATGATTAGTAGTTGTTGAAGCTGGGTGATGGGCCTACTATGCTATTTTGTTTTTTTGTATATTGTTTAAATTTTTCTGGCATCCACAGAGCAGAATGCTCTCAGATATTGTTCTGTAATAAAACAGAAATTTTCTGTAATAAAACACTTGTATAAGAAGACAAACTTGATATACAGTGTTTTTTGGTAAGATATTGGTTACCTTTGAGGAGGAAGGAGGAAGAAAGGGATTGTCCAGGTCTGAGTGAAGCTGCTGCTAGTTCTTGGTCACACAAGTGTGTTCACTTTATAATAATTCTTTGAGGTTTACATGGATGACTTCTGCATATATTTCTGTACGCATGTTATACATCAATAAACATTTTAAATCCTGCATATTTGCACAAAGATCCTAACTCAATATCTCAGAATAACAGCAGGGTTTTGTTTTAAAGTGGAACACATTCACTCATGACATCATCAGATGGATTTTAATACTCCCAAGTATCTATTAATGCCCTCACCCTGTGTGGTCCCCTGGGTCTTTCCATTCTTGCCTCAATTTGGTAACTGGCATGGTTTTGAGATTTTATGATGTCATCTTTCTCCAGCAAGTTCCACTCCCACGATGATGCTCACCAAGGCCTCGACACCTAGCACAGTGCAGTGTTCACAGCATGCACTCAAGACCTGTGGGACTGGGTTGAATGAGGAACAAAACGAGGAGCACATGATGTTCGTAACTTATGTCTAGGTGCCATATCATGACTTAGGAAATTGGTAGGGTTTTTCGATAGATTTGCTATGCTTTCTAATTTTTCCTATTGAAAACAATGGGAAATAGGGTCTCAGAGTTCTTTCTCAGAGACAGTCTGACATTTCAGGCACAGATTACTGACAATTATTAATGGCATATGACTTTCCCACCTCATCTTAGTTTTAAGTTTTTAACTCCTTACCTCGGAAATGACATAACTTTGCTTCTTCTAAATCTTGTAGTAATACTGATGCTCCAGAAAGTCGGGCCACGGATATTCTGCTGTTGTGCATCCTCTCTGCAAAGAAGTGGAGCTGTGCATCCACCAGTCTGAGAAGCATGTGGTGCTGTAGTATTTGGAGTCAGAGTAGCTAAATGGAAAAATGACTTCAGAGAATTATCACCATAACCCCCAACAGCAACAAATTATTTTGCTTAATTATTTTGTGATTCTGAGGGTATATTTAAAAAGGGATATTAAAACTGGTTGCCAAGGAGCCAGCCCTATAGTAGAGCAGAAATTGCATATTACCTTCCTACACAAACTTGCCTAACATAGTGGGAAAGAGCAACGAGAAGTTTTGGTGCTGTTGCCTGTGTTAACGAGGCCAAGAGGTCCACACTGGGATAAAGAAGTCCAGTGAACAAGCCTGTGTGCAGCGTCGGACAAGGGGCATGAGTGTGGTTACCCAAAGTGGCTTAGGGGTCACTTACCAGTGCATCTGAGTTTCCTGTCTGTACAATGCAGGAATTGGGGCTGTGCACTGTGATGTTTTCTCCTTTTTATGACATGTCTCAGGGCAGTCCTTCTAAGATGCCTGACCAAGGTATGGGCCCTTCAGGTGGGTGGGGTCCAAAAGGAGGATCTCTGCAGCGACCCTGACCACGGGGTCCAGAGGGAGGATCATGGCAGCCTGGAGGGATGCAGGGGATGGTAGGACAGGTGGCCTTGAAAAGGCAAATTCCAGGATCCCAGGCACCCGGTATTTCCATTTTAGATATTGAATTTACTTTTCAAATACTGACCAGGGTGCTTCCAATAGGGCTGCAAGCATCCTCAGCAACAGCTAGTCTGGTGAGCCCCACCCCTACCTGAGTACCGGGCTCAAGGGATGCAGTCCATCCTCACTGCGCATACTCTGGGGGGTGCACAGGGCATGAAGGGTGGGTGTGGTATAGAGAAGAGGCGGGGTAGAGAGTGGGGTGGAGAAGCAGAGGATTGGGGCCCAGGGACGGAGGGACGAGGCAGGAATTGGGGCCCCTAGCTGTGCATGCTGGGAGCTTTTGTCTCTTAACTGCTCCCAGCAGGCAGCCTGAAGGGCTGCAGGACTACAACTCCCAGGATGCTCTGGGCACAGGGCGGTGCCTAGCCCTAGGGGGAGGAACAGGGTGGTGTGTGCTTGGCTGAGGGCAAAACCGTCATTGGCTGCAGACACTTGTCCTGCACCTGCTCCACGTGGACTGAGCCCCGGAGGGATGTGATGGGACGAGAAGGACCAGGGAGTTAGGAGGGTGTGGCGGCTGCATGGGCAGCCTCGGGCCTGCAGCGTGCAACTGCTTTTGTCCAAAGTTGAAGCCAGACTCATCCCTCTTCCACACCGCCTCCCTCCGTGGCTTGATTCCTCCTCCCACCTGCATGCCTGTGGGTCTTTCCACAGCCTCCTACCTAGTCCAGGGCCAGGTGCTTCTCTAAAATGCTTATGGGAACTGGTTTGACATCCCAGAAACTTTCCACTTTGCATGTTGCCCTCTGCCTTCTCCAGCCAAAGTGCCAACATTTCATTAGCTTTTGGGAGAAATTCGCCCTTGTGGCCCCTCTTACAAGCACAACTTAAGAGCTTTGCAGGGTGGTAACATTGGCTGTTGCTTGCCTTTTTTGCAGATGTGGAAGTTGAGGCATCCTTGAGGTTAATCACTGGTTTCCCCAGGATCCGCTAAGAGCAGAGGAGAACAAGCCAATTCCCAGGAAAGTATCTAGTAGGCCATTTTCACCAACCCATTCCAGTGCAGAGGCCTCTGAAACAGCATCCTTAAGATGAGAATAGCTTAAGCATTTTGCCCTTTAGATTGATCACCTAATCTCAGCTCAGGCCTGAGTGGCCAGTCTCTCAGAGACACAGGTGACGACTCTGATCCCTCAGGAAGAGACCGGTGGTCCACCTTTGGGAGACGGATGTGTAAGGTAGACAGCACTTGGGCAGCATTTGAAATTCGTCAGCTTTAACATCTCTGCTTTGGATTCCGGCAAAGTTCCCGGATAAACACGCCCAGGGATAGTCAGATGTACCGTATTCTTTAAAAATTGATTAGAATAGTGAAAGGAACAGAGCATAAAATAGCTTGCTTATTTGCAAAAGATGAAATGCAAGCAAGATCTTCTTGTCAATTTTTTTCTGTTTATTCTCTTGGCTGTACTGTACACTTGAATGCAGAAATAAAAAATTTGAATGGCCAAAATCTCTTTTCCTGAGATTGGTAAATTAATTTAAAAGTTCTATTGAAACCTGTGGAGGAGTGGTTAGCAGCTTTCACGACTTATGTCCTCCCCAAAAATCTGGGCATTGATCTACATGAAAAAAAGTCCTTGTTTATATTACACATCCCAGTAGGTTACATTTCCGATTCCTGAATGTGGGATATTATCAAAACAACTGAAAAACCTGGTCATGGAAACTGGACCCTGTCACTTTGTCAAGAATTTGCCTCTTTATGAATAAATGACACATGAATTCTCTAACATTTTTGTAAAATGTTATTTTGTAAAATGGACGAGAAACTCTGTGGTGTCTCTGAATGTGGCAAGACAGGGAATTCTCATTAGACCACATCCTCGGATTCTTCTCTCGTGTTCAATAGGCCCGGGTGATAGTCCGTGTGGTCAGGTGCAGCGCCGCTCCCCCAGCGCCCAGAGTTCCATCCTACTCTGGCCTGTGCATTTTTCAGGGGGTTCTGACAACACTCGTCCACAAGGGTTGGAAGGAGACATTGTAACATGAGGATATTCATCATCTTAAAACAAGAATTAATGGAGAGGAAAGTTTTGGGGTGTGTGTGCTCCGATGCACTGCTGTTGGGGTGTGGCTGCAGTGACCACTGTGCTCCCAGAGTCCCCACAATGGCTTTCTCAGAAGTTTGATCTCCTAGCGCAACCACAACAGCTGTTGACAGAGCTGGGCGCTCATCGTGGTTCAGTGTCTTCCATCAGATTTTGTGGCTCTGACCCTCCTCTGCTTGCCCCTTTCCTATTCCTATCTGCTGTGTTGATTGCTTTGTAGTTGTTTCCTAGGAGCCACTGTGTGTAACTGTATTTCGCAGTGTCTTTAGGGACCCACCCTCACTACACGAGTCATTGTACAACATTGACTTATCCAGGTGTAGCCCGTGTTCGTCCTCTCCAGTGGAGCTGTGAAGAACCCTGCTTAGTCAGAGCTCCTCTCATTCTCCTGCTGCTTACAAAGCTGGGCATCTCATCTTTGGTGTCATTAACATTATTCTTTTCATCGATTATTCTGAAGTCGGATACGACTTTGTTAATAATGTGGACACTGGCTGTCACAGGCACTTTTATGTATCTTCCCCAACAGCTCTGTGAAGTAGACCTGTGATCCCCATTCTACGTGGGGGGACACTGAGGCTCAGAGAGGTCGAGTAGCTTCCTTCACTTCACAAAATTTCTTGGTACATTTTGAATCTCCACTTGGAACTCCGCCTCTCAGGTGTGTTCCAGTTTATGCCTCTCTGCCAGCCTCCCCAAAGGCATACACCCCATCCTGAGTCCATTATCTGCTTGATGGCAGTCACCCTGCACAAACAGGCCCCGGGCAGGGAGTGGACTAGTTGGGCGTGGTCCTCCGGCTTATCCTGGGAAGGGTCTAGGTTTATTGCGAGAGCTGGAGCAGTGGACACTGACCGTCACTCACCTGGAAGGTTTGTTATGGAGAAATACTCCACTGACTTTTTGCGGGTGTCATGTCTTCTTTGTCTTCATTGCTCCCCTGGGCTTTCTCCTACAGTCCGTGCTGTGCAGTAACATACAGTACAGAGACTGGTGAACATAATACTGTTGCCCTGCACAAAATGGCCACATCACTCATTTTTCTAATTATGAAAGAAATACATCCTGTTAAAAATGTCAAATTACACAGATCTATAGAAAGCGAAACCCTCCACTTTCATCCTCTTCCCTGAAAACTCACTCCTCTACTCAGAGGGAACTGTTGTTAACAAGGTGGGGTTTATTCTTCTGGACATTTCCTATGTATTTATAAACACACATAAAGTTTTTTAACATAAATTACATAACTACATCGTTTTGCAATTTGCTGTTTCCCAAACCATATATCATAGACGTTTCCCGTTATCAGTGCACATCATTCTAACTTACCATTTTAAATGTTTTAGAGGTATTCCAAAGAACAGGAATACCATAATCTGTTTACTTCTTCTTTGATAGAAATGGGATTACATCCAGTTTCACTATTGTACATAACGCTGCAGTAAGATCATTGTATGGAATTTATTGCACTGCTATTCAACTGCTCAGTTTGCTTTGTTTCCTTTTAGTGAGAGACTATGATATATTTTTAACATTTTTATGGGAATTATTTTATAGGGAAATTAATTTTATCACTGAATAAATACATTTATGGGGAAACTGGCCTTCAAGGTCATCCATCTCAGTATTCTGGAGAAAAATCTTGAAACTTAGAAGGTATTATGCTTGCTCCATCACATTCTAACGAGTCATGTTAACAATTTAAAGTTGAATGTTTGAATAGCCTCTACTCTCTCTGTTCAGAAGGATGACTTTTTCTTGTCTTGAAAACTTCTGACTCCAGGGGCTCTCAGTTGGACTTCAGAGAGGATAAGATATTGGTGTCGCATCTGTTTCTCTTCAGCTGTAGGCTGAATCTTCCAAAGATCATAGAATTGAGCATGGTCCAATCGATATATATGATTTGGGTCAAAAATTCAAAGTAATGAACCCAAGATAGGAATCTATAACTTTGGTTCTTAATAAAGAATTTCCTTTGAGGACCTGCCCAGTGGCACAAGCGGTTAAGCGCACACACTCCGCTGCAGCGGCCCGGGGTTTGCCGGTTCAGATCCCAGGCACACAGCGATGCACCGCTTCTTAAGCCATGCTGTAGCAGTGTCCCATATAAAGTAGAGGAGGATGGGCACGGATGTTAACCCAGAGCCGGTCTTCCTCAGCAAAAAAGTGGGGGATTGACATTGGATGTTAGCTCAGGACTGGTCCTTCTCACACACACACACAAAAAAACAACAGAATTTCCTTTGATATTCTTAAGTCTCTGTGATTACTAGTAAAAACTCACCTATGGGTGAAGAGATTTGGTTCTGCTGGCAATGTCTGGCTTGAACATCCATAGTTAAGCCTGCCACATCTGTAGGTAGATTAGACTTGACCTCTTGATGACCTCTGCCCTTGGTCTTTGACCTGGGAAAAATAAGAATTTTAAAAAGCTGCTGTTATTAGCACTCAATGCTAGAAATGCCCATTAAAGAGTGAGTTTCATTTGGTAAACCAAAGGGAATATAAGCAAAACAATGTCTTTAATATCTATAAAATTTCAAAAAATTCTCATTTTTTAAAATGTAACTCTGTTTTTGCCACAGTGAAAACTGTGTATATATAGGAATGAAATATTCCTCTGTTCATTTCTTAAGTTGTTTCCATTGACTTGGATTTATCCTCTAATCCGTATTCCAACTGTGAAAGAACGTCTTGGTCCTTGAAAGAAGCCATTGAAATTTGATTTTCTTTTAGCTCGGCACCCTACAGGTTTGAGGAATAAATGATCATGTAATGATACAATGATTTTGAAATCTAATTGTAAATTAGAGGGGTGTAAGGGATGATTGAATGGTGTTTCATCCTCATGGTCGGGGTATTGTACACATGGACATGTAAACACGATTCAGAAAGCTGCTTCAGCCCCGTGACATCCCTGAGAACCACAGTTCAGGGAGGATCTAGGCACACAGCCATCTGCCTCGATCTCCTGGGTTACATGTAGATCCAGCTGTCTTGAAAGTGGCTTTAGAGCAGCTATCTATTTCTCCCCTTCCTTCTCTCCAGCTTATCTCAAAAAGTCTTGACTATCATATTTTAAAGTAAGACCAATTATAGTTATTTATATGAGCTTCTTGATCATTATTGCAGAGTAATAATCAGGCATACCATTAAATATCATTTAATTGATCTAATTAAATTTGTTGTACCTTATAATTGATTAGAACACTAAGTTTAGTTTAGAGTTTCATATTCACCAAATCTGTTAATCTACTTACAACTGCCATGTGCCTCACTCCTCTTAGAAGTGTATCTTTGGCCCATCACAAGATTTTAATGAATGAAATCATCATAAATTAAGATAATGTACTGTCTTTTGGATGATAGGGAGGCAGATGGGTCCATTTTGGAAATATGCCCATCTGTCTTTGCTCCCCATGGGAAGTTTCTGGTCACTAGGTCTCCAGGTGGCTTGCACAAGCCCTAGGTCTGTAATAGCTTGGTGCCTCTCCTTCTAATTGGGGTAGAAATAAAAGAGGTCAGAGAGCCTTATTAAAGTTTTGGTTGCATGAAGTCTTCTATGAAGACCATCCATGCATATTGTTCTGGGTAACTCTCTGTTCCTAGGACTACTAGTTACTTAAAGCGCTTGTCAGGAACTGTGAAAGGCCTGATATTTTACCTTACCTGCAAGTTAATAAGTCAGCCTACCATGGTCTTATAGATCTTGGCAAAAGACATGAGACCCATGGGTCAGAGACAAAGGACTTAATGTCACAGCAATAGCAGTGGCCAGAGTATCAGCATTTGCACCGGTTCACTAAATCCCACTTCCTACAGGGTGATACACAGTGGGCCGGGTGACATGCAGAGGTTTGCAAGAACTCAGAGCTTAAGGAACTCAAATCTTTGATAATGGGCAGGAAGTCTGCTGACCTTTGCCCCAGGGAGGGGTGTTATTTCTATTATACTGGGCAGTAAGCAAGCCTGCCCTTTGCTCCAGAGGAGGTCACTATTTCTGTCTTCCAAGGCTGACAGCTCTACACACATCCTTGAAAAGATAACCTGGTTTTACTGGCTTTCAAAGATAAGCTTGAATGAGAATCAATCATCATTCAGTTCTTCTGTTTCCTTTATTGAGATTGTGCAAATATGCTCTTTTCTCTGTAAAGTTCACTAACTTTATTCATACATAAGGGATGCTTTTGGTTTTATTTATTAAGTTGAAATTTTCTTATTAGAGCAAATGATGAAACTATTATGGGTTGGATCTGAAAGTATGCTTTTCCAAGAAAAGGTGAATGATCAGTGCTCATAGAACTTTGCCACAAGGAGCTCATAGCAACTTAAATGATTTTAATTTGATTACTGTTTTGTACAACTTTCTTCCATCTTACTTCATCCTCTCTGCTTCCAGTAACTCTCATATGGGAATGGGGCAGTTTCAGGGATTCACTGAACTCATTTACAATATTCAAATGGTTTTCTCTGTTATATTGTCTTTATTGAGGTAATGTTGACATACAACATTATATTAGTTTCAGGGGTACAACATAATGATTCATTGTTTGTATATATGTTGAAATGATCACCACAATAAGTCCAGTTAACATCCGTCCCCATACATAGTTACAAATTTTTTTCTCTTGTGATGAGGACACGGTGTATTTCAAGGTGCAGAGGAATCAACGATTATGTCTTACTTTTCCATATACAGCTTGATGGATTTGGACCTAAGTATACACCCTTGAGACTGTCACCACCATCAAGGCCACAAACATATCCATCACCTCCCAAAGTTTTCTCTCAACTCCTTTTGTACTATTATTCTGTGGTAAGAACTCTTAATATCTACTCTATTAGCAAATGTGACGTATGCAATACAGTCTTGTCAGCTGTAGGCACTATGCTTGTCCTACATCTCCAGAACTTATTTATCTTGATAACAGAAATTTTGTATCCTTTGACCATCAGCTCCTTATTTATCCATCCCCCCAGCCCCTGGTAACCACCATTCTAACCTCTGCTTGTATGAGTTTGACTATTTTAGATTCCACATATAAGTGAGTATTCGCCTTTCTCTGTCTGCCTTATTTCACTTAGCATAATGTCTTCCAGGTCCATCCATGTTGTCAAAAATGGCAGAAATTCCTTCTTTTTTCAAGGTTGACTAATATTGCATTTCTTTATCCATTCATCCATCAGTGACATTTAGGTTACTTCCGTGTCTTGGCTATTGTGAATTAGCTGCAATGAACATTAGAGTGCAGGTATCTCGTTGAGACCCTGATTTCAATTCCTGTGGGTATATACTAGAAGTGGGATTGCTGCATCATATGTTAGTTTTCATTTTTGGAGGAAGCTCACTGTTTTCCATAATGGCTGTACTAATTTACATTCCCACAAGGGTTCCTTTTCTCCACATCCTCACCAACATTTGCCATCTTTAGTTTTTTTGATAATCACCATCTTAACAGGTGTGAAGTGATAGCTCATTGTGGTTTTGATTTGCATTCCCTGATTAGTGATGCCGAACACCTTTTCATACACCTATTGGTCCCTTGTATGTCTTCACTGGAAAAAGTCTATTCTGGTCCATTGCCCATTTTTTAATTGATTTTTCTTTTTGTTATTGACCCAACACAAAAAAAGAGAACAAAATTTTCAGGCATTATGGGTGCTTCCCAGTTGATGCAGATGGTTTTGTTTTTACAATGGTACCAAAAGATAATGTTTCGTGCTTTTTCTTCAGCTTGTTATAAGACCAGCAGTAGCTACGGCATGGCAGATAATTGGGAACGTCTTGGTTTGGAGGTTTACAACATAAATGAGTGGTAAGGAATTTTTTATTATTCCAAGGAAAGTATTGAGATCATAGTCCATGGAATCCAGGATTGATAGGTGTAGGAGGAACTTAAGGTGAGGATCGGTGATCTGGCATTACTTCTGATCTTGAGGGACAGGTATCTACTGTATGAGTGTTTGAATAAAAGTATTAGAGATCAGGAATTTGTGGTGAGTGAATACGTTTTCTGAATTATTTACTTTTGACCATAACCGTTTGGATTATGTGAACATCTGGGATATGGGAGTAAGTCGTTAACAGGGGGTGGTTGATAATGTCACTATTGATTTAACTTCTATGAACACCAAGTGGTCAATGGATTAAGCAAATGAGTAGTCAGAAAACACAGAAATGGTAGGATTTGGGATTTAGTAAAGGTTTGGGGACCGACTGTCCTGAGAGGGAGTGTCAGGACTTGTGCGGTTTAGAGTGACAAGGACAAGAATATAATAGAAACACACTCAAACAGGGAGGGGTGTTAACAGGATGGGGGAGGAGAAATGATCTGGAGTAGCCTTGAATTTTGACCTTGAGCTTTCTGTTCTTGATGCAAATTTGCCTGATGACATCCCAGGACACAAGTCAGATCTATCCCTGGAGGACAGAGGGAGGGTGGAAGTACAAAACAACCAGGATAATTGTCCTAAAAAGTCAGGGTTCCTTTGTCATTTGACCCAATTTCATGATTTATTTTTGTAAGGTAAGAGGAAAAGAAGGATGATAGTTACGTCTTCACAGAGGAAGCAGTGTAACTATGGGAACCAGTCCAAACCAAAGCCTGGTTTAAGCATTTTCAACCCTTTGAGGATGTCCAGTGACATATTCAAGAGGCCGGATACTAGAATCCCATCCCATTCTGGCAGTGACGGGTCTCTGGGAGGACACTTTGGACCAGCCCCACCAGGTCTGCTGGCCCGAGAGACCGCGAGGACTCCAGGCCTGCAGCAGTGCAGGACAACTGGTAAGTCCTTTCAATCTTGCCAAAGCGTTGCAAAAACTTGCACCTAGTCACACAGGTGAATCCCTGCCAGGTGTGCTCGCAGGTGATCTGCACTCCAGGTCCCATGCCCACTCCTGCCGGTCTTCAGATTTGGCAGAGATGATTCCAGGAGCTGATCTGGGCATTCCACAGTTCCACTGCCAACAATTTCTGGCGACTGAGGAAGGTATCAGGAAGGAGGAAAGGGCAGTGAAGAGCACAGGAGAGAGACTGGTGGTAGCACTGATGGCGGACAGACTTGCTAGCGAGGCAGAGAAAGTGAGGGGCCAAGAAGGACGTCCTGACAGCAGATGAAATGGAGCAGGCACCTCAGTGAGGTCTCTTGGCAGCGTCCCTAATGTTTCCTTGCTTTGAGCTCTTGAAACTTTAAAACATACCAATACGTTTCTTTTATTAAACTCTGCTGCGTGAAATAGAAAATATAGACAGTGGTTTCTTTCTGAGGTGAGAGGTTGAGTTTCAGGTGAGGAGAGAAAGATCTTCTTTTTTCATGCTGTTCTCTCATTTTCCTTTACTATGCACATTATTTATTTTTACTTTCAAGTCAGCAGAGAGTTATCAACGTCACGGGATGATTCAGTTTTTCCCCACAGTCACAGTAAAACCTACTTAAAGTGGATTATTCTTTTTGTGTAATATTCCAATAGATTCCAAAATATTATTTCAAAAGCACTTCGATGTCTATGTTCTCAAATTAGATATTTACTTCTAAGTCTCCATTTTTATGTTCTTTGTTGCATGCTACTTCAGAGTTGCATCTAAGGAAATACCAGATTTCCCTCAGTTTTTTAGATCCATATGTGTTGGAAATTTGATTCATGTAGATGGACATGGCAGTTGGGGGATCGTGCTATTATCAAAAGAGGCCTTTTCAGCATCAGTAATCTGACAAGAACCCACTGCTTGTTGGGATTCAATTGTCTATTTGGGGGATCAAGCTTTCACTGTTGGCACTTCTCTTTCTCTTTGGAGGGAAAGTATGGCCTTCCCAGTTTTTTCATTACCAAACCACTTTCCTGGGTGGTTATGCTGTGTCAGGAAGGGCCTGGGATGCCGGGAACCAGAATTCATCCTCAGCTTCTGGCTGTCCTGAGAAGGCTTCCCTGGCAGAGTCCAGCCTGTGTGTCTGGGTGACACTTGCAGCCATCAGAAAGGAGGCGATAACTCACAAGTGCCAAGCGATTCATCTGGCCCTCGTCTTACAGGGTGTTCCCAAGGGAAGAGCTTCAAAATGCCACTTAGTAACCCTTTGAAAGCTTCTAGTCATGTGGTGGGTTCTCGGTGTGAGCTCAGAGCAGTGTCTATTCACCACCAGATGGGGAGCATTTCAGTATTTTAATTGGTAAGGCTGTGTTCATGTACGTCCATGGATCATCAGTTCCGTGGCATTCCCTGCTGGAGCCCCCCACACCCCCGTCATACCTGATCTTTCAAAGCTCCAAACAGGGTTCACACCCCAGCAGGTGGTTGTAATGTAACCACAGCACAAGACTGGGGAAAAAATCACAGACACCCAGGGTTGACACACTTTAAGGGCTTGGGCCCAGTTGCCCCATTTGGACGAGTTTGGAACACCAACACTGAGTGTGTAAACTTGAGGATTGTCCAAGACCATGGACCTCAGAAGAACACGGGCTCAGAAGTCACCTTGGACAGCAAGGGACAATGTGGGGTCACTGACTGGCCAGGATTATGGTCCCTTATCCTGGCAAAGTAGAGCTCACTCGGGATCCATCAGGCCAAGTCAAGGAGGAGGTTTGGGGCTTTCTAGGGAAATTCTGTCCTAAAGGGAATTGCATAAGGAAGGCAGGGGTGCTGAGAATCCTAGTTCACAGGGAGCAGTCATGTTTATGGAACGAGGCCCAGCAGTAGCCTTAAAAGCTGCATCACAAATCTTTCCTCCTGGATACAAATCAAGCAGGAAAAGGAATTCAGGGTCCTGGACAGGGATCCCAGCAGGATTCAAATCTAGGTCAGGGGTGAACATGGAGCCCCTAGAGCGTCCTCAGGAGGGAAAGTCCTGCCTGCCTTTAGTCCATCTGCAAATGAACTTCCGCGGGTCTTGTCCTCTCAACGTGCACGTTTTGATCTTTTTCCATTGTTTTCTCCACTTAGAGCTGATATATTCCCAGAGATTGAACTAGAAAACAACAAGTTCCTAAAATTTGGTCAAAAGAAACCTCAAGAAGAGAAGCAGAAAACATTCCCTCTTCCTCCAGAATTAGGAAGGCAGCCCCTGCCTGTGGCATGACATGGTCCTGCGTAGTGCTGTTTTAAAGTCACCCACATTTCAGTGGTTTTTTTCTCTGCCTGTGAAAGTACCTTCAACCTTTAAATCTCAGGAGAAGGGGTGGTGGGCCGTGTCTGCACCTGGAGGAGCTGAATGATACTGAAATGAACTGGTCCTCGGTGTTAGGGGGACTTGGGATTGTCCCCACTAGCCAGAGAAGGGGCTGGCCCTTCTCCCTTCTCCCACATACAATAAGCTGATGACCCGGAAGAGTTCTTGATTCAAGGAGAAATGTGAGATTCTGTGTCTCCCTCACATGCCTACAGAAAGTGACAGAACCACACCACAAGTTCCAGGCTGTAAAGGGAACAGGACTTTAATATAATATTCAAACATGGCATTTATTATTTACAACAAATAACTACTGTCCCTCCCCAATGGGTTCATAGGTGCTGGGGGATGTCAGGGAGCTGAGATGGGGTCGTCCTCTCTCTCTTGGGCTTCAGGGGACTCCAGGAATCAGCTTACAATGCTCCCCTTCCTGTCAGGTGGGAGGAGCTGGCCCGGTGCATCGCAAGCTTCCCAGCTGTGTCCCGGCTGCTGAGGATGAGGCTGTGATCGGCCACTGGTATGGGGCTCGGTATTGGGGCCTGGGGGCTGAGTAGAAGTGTCGGGTTATCTTGGGGGGCCTCCCTCAGAATCATGGCCACCCACCCTGTCCCCACTGCACTGGGTGCTGCAGACCCTGTGCTCAGTGCTGTTAGCCACCAGTACCCCATTTGTCCCTGCCACGGGAGCAATCGTTTACTATCACCTATTTCACAGAGGAGGAAACGGAGTCTCAGGAAGCTGAAGAGAGTCACCCCAGTCACAGGACTGCTCAGTAGTGGAGGTGGGATCCCAGTGCCAGCTATCGGACTCCCCAAGGACACGCTTAGCTCAAAGCTTTACTGAACTCCTAGGAGTCAGTCACCCCAGCCCAGACACTCACTCACCCCTGAACTTGATGATGGCCGGCTCTTCTTGGCCTTGAATATTCTGCTGGCCAACTAGATCTGGGGATCCAGCAGGCAGGACAGGCTGTAGCTACAGTACAGAGAGGCACCTCTGAGCCTACCAGGAGCCACACCTCAGGTGTCCCCCCACTGCCTTCCCAGCAGCTGGAGTCTGGGTGTCCCAGAGTTCGCCAAGCAATAAGGCCTGGGGCTGAGCAGGGGGCCATGGAGACAGGCTCTCTGGACTGGCCAACATGGAGAGTCCACCCCTGCCCTCACTCAACTCCTGCACAGCCTCAACTATCATTCTCGTTGAGCAGCTCCATGTCCTGGAATCAGGCCCCAAATCACTCCTCCAGCTCTGGTTGTAATTCTTTGCAACCACTGGGAGCAGCAGCATCTCCCTCATGACTCGGTATTCCTGGGACCAGAGGGAAGGAGAGGATGCACACAGGGCCTGGGTGGGGGATGCTGCAGGGGCCTTGTGGGGGGTGAGGGGTGGGGCAGGGGACCAGTCCTGGCAACGCTCCTTCCCACCAGTTCTATCCAGGCTCTACCTGTTCTCAGAATGGGAATAATCAGCCCCTCCTCCAGGAAGTTATCCTTGATGCCATCCTCCCCTCAACCAACCCGCCAATTGGATGGGTCTCCCACTTCTCTGTTATCGAAGTCTTCCACTCAATGTAAGATACAGGGGGTGGAACCAGGGACTGTTCTGCCCAGAGGGTCTCTGATTTCCACCTCCTTCCCCTCCCCTGCAGGGAGTGCCGCAGCTGCTCACCTCAGTCCCTTTCTTAAGGTTGATCTCATTCCCCTGGAAGGTGGAGAGCCAGAGTCCATCAGACAGAATGCCATAGACTGACTAGCCCCTTATGTCCACCCCTTCTCATGTTGCACTACTGCCAGGTCCCCAGAGGGGGCGGAGCATGCAGAGAAAAGAGGACTTGGACCTAGGCCGGGCTCTGGGCTCCAGAGAAGGAGGACATGGGGGGAGGCTGAGGGACCTGGCAGCACAACCCTCTCTGATGACAGATTTGGAGGCTGAGGCCTCAGGCAGAGGGGACTGCTCAGCAACTTATGTGCTGCCTGACTTGGGGGGGGCCGACCCCTCTCTCCCTCCATGGGCAGCATGGGAGTTAGAGGCTGAGTCCAGCTCAGATAAAACCTCACGCGGCTGTGCCATCAGGCAGCTCTGAGCTTCCCCAGCCTGGGGAACCGGAATGGGTGTCTCAGGTGGAGCCTCTGTTCACTCATCTCTAAGATGGGCCTGATGCCCCAGCTCCCAGGGGCCACTGCGAGGCTCCCAGGAGAGATGTGTCAAGTGCTGAGAGCTCGGAGCACATTTCGGGGGCTCCCGCATCCCAAGGTTCAGGATCGTGGTCCTTCCTGCCTGGCCTCAGGTTCACCCACCTCGAGATAATCACCCATCGCCAGACACAGCATAAGCAGGTCACCAAGGAAAGTGCCAAGATAGGGGACGACACCCTGTGACATTGGGGTGCGGGTGGGATGAGCCCTTGCTCTCAAGTCGACCCCCTGCAGACCCTCCCCTGAAAAGTCCACAGCCACAGCCTCCTGGCCCACCCCAGGGTTCCCACGGGGAACAGCCTAGGACCCTTAGCAGCCTCCCCTCAATTCCTCCTTGCTTCACACCCCAAGAACACCACACTCCTCCTCCTCCTCTCCCAGGGCAGGCTTCTAGCAAATCACAGGGTATGCGGTCCCTGTCCCTCCCCACAACAAACCCATCCTGCACCAGCTCTTCCAGGCCATCCCGGTCACTTCTACTGGGGGATTCGGACACTGTGGCACCAAGAGAAAGGGCCCTCCTCTCTTGATTTGAGGCCTCCAGCTGGGAGCGCAGAGCCCCTCCCCCACAGGCACACTCACCTGCTGCTGCTGCTGCTCCTTCTCCTGCACCCTCTGGGGGTTGATTTCCGGGGGGCAAACGTGGAAGGCCCCTCCTGTCAGGGTCGAGGACAGTGTCAGTGAGGCCATAGTCCCCTCACCGCATTTCTCTCCAGCACCACTCGCCTCCGACACTGGACATCTGACTCGAGTCAACTGGTACCAATGCCACTCCACCCTCCAAGGTCTTGTGATTCCAGAACAAGCCCAGTTTCAACTCTCTGAGTGTAAGCTTGGGCTTGCGTCCTGGACTCCCTGAGCCTGTTTCCTCATCTGGAAAGTGTGAGAACTCCAGCTACTTCACAGGTTCTCCTGAGGACTCACTGTCGCATGACTGTCATCACTGTTCTCGCCCTCACCCCTCCAGGGAGCAGGCAGAAAGCTCCCACATTCCTTTCCTCCCTCTTACCTCATCACCCCCATGTGAGGCCTGCACCACACGATCACCATCCTTCCATTTCCCTGATGGGGAGACAGAGGCCCAAACAGGGGCAGTGAGTTGCTCAGGGGCCACAGAGGAGAGGCCACTTGGCCCTCCCAGCCAGAGACCCTGTTCCAACATCCTCACCTAACCCCCAGCCCCACCACTGACAACAGTCCTGACCCCCGAGCTCTCGAAGCTTGGTCGTGGGCCGAGGCGTGGATGGAGAGGATGTGGTGTCTTGGGAGTCTGGTTGAATGGCTCCTGCCTGCCCCAGTCTCGTGGAGTGTCTGGCCCCCAGGCTGGGACAGAGGCAATGCCAAACCCTTCTCCTCCCCAAGGAACCACTCAGGATATTCCCCTGCACTGAACTCTTTCTTTATCCACTCAGAAACTGGACCCCCAAGGTGCCACCTCTGATCAACAGGGAAGGGGTGAGAGGACATTTTGCTTCCCTGTTTACATGAAGCTCCTAACTTCCTTTCAGCAGGATCCACTAAGAATCTATCAGTTGCCTAGGCGCTACTCATAAGCCACCTGGGGTATATGTCATTGCCAACCAGGCATTCAGGTGAGACTCCGTTGTTGACTCGAGTGACTGTTCTAGGCGTCCAGGGGGGGTCCCAGAACGCACACACATCTGTCTCTGGTCCAGCTGTTCAGATCCAAGGATGAGCATCTTGTTTGTCCACCTGGGCCAGGGGAATTCCCTGCTGTGCCCGTCCCTGGGGTAGGCAGTGTGCTCTCCCCTTGGAGACATGGTGAAGATAGAAGGAGCAGCAGGGGCCTGGCTTCCTGAGGACAGGTTTAGGCTGAGGGATAAACCCACCCAACCACCCAACAGCCTGGGAGAAGCTACATTCAGCAGGACGGAAGTGCATGGAAGCCAGAAATCTGCTGATGGCGCCAGCTCGGCAACTCGCCCTGGAACAGCACAGCCAACACCACTGTGTCCCATGACCAGGGCCTCCTGCCCACAAACGGCACCCCACCTGCCCATGGGCCAAACAGATCCCTAAGCTTGTTAACCTGGACAAGATAGATGGGAACGTTTCAGAGAAAGTTCAAGTGAGAAACTATCAAAACCACAGCTTGCCCAGTCCCCCTCCCCCCGTGGCCCCTCCTCTCTTTCCAGACCCCCAGCCTCCACTCTACCTTGGTCATCAGTTCTCTGCTCAAGGACTCGTCTTGGCTATAGTGCTCCTTAAGTTTTTCAGAGCTCTCCCTGAGGAGAGGGGAAAGAGGGAAGGATAAATTTAGGGATAATGTGAGGGGTCTGAGTGCAAATCCTTTTCTTTGACAACCTGAGAGATTCAAACTGCCTGGAGGAGTGCTCTCACTGGGCTCCTCTGAGGGCTAAGGTCTTGTGAGACTGGGAGGGGGCTCTCCTGTTGGTCACTGGGGTCTCCATTCCCCCGCTATACAGAGCAGCTCTCTTTTGACCACTTTCAGTTTCAACTGGGCATAGAGTTCTGTTGCTATAAACACTTGAAAATCTCCAATGTGGCTCAACCCAGTACCTGGCATTTAGAGAAACCGAATCCTGAAGCAGAATTGGTGCACTAAGGACACCAGGAGACTTAGAGACCCACCGCTGAGGCCCAGGCCCTGTTCCAAGCATTTGCTGCCACCCAGGAGTTCCCAGCTGACTGAGGGGCCAATGGCAGACATACGGGAGATCCCCCATCCACCCTGGTCCTCCTATGGAGAGAGGCCTACCCACCAGGAAACTTCCCCCATGTGTTCTTCAGGTGGCATATGGATGTTTTCTGCAGAACAGAGATGACAGTGCAGGGCGAGGAGAAGTTCTTCAGGATCTTGCACTCCTGGGGAAGGGAAGAGAATGAGCTGTGAGGTGGGGCGCTGGAGCCCTGCTTGCTCTAGCTTCAGTCCCCTTCTATTTAAATCTCCTCTCCTGGATGAGACAGATGCTCAGGGAGCCCCAGAAGGGCACATTTAGGACCCAAAGAGTAACACTCACAAGGAGGAGGATTTTAGCTCAACCCAGGGAGGGAGCCAGGTAGGAAGTGAGCATCCCCGCACTGGGACCTGGAGTCAAGGTCAGCATTCCCCTGGCAAGAAGGGCCTAGGGACTTGCAGGGGCTTAGACCACACACTGCAATCCTGGGACCTGATAAAGGTGGAGGCAGTTCCCAAGGCTCCAGAGAGGGGCTCCACTGGGCCTCCCACAGCACACCTGGGCCACCTGGATCCAGCGCTCCACCACCCTCACCCTGTCCTGGGCCATCATGCTCGGGTCCCCGAGGCAGGTGGTGACGACGAGGCTGGCCACCCTTCTGAAGTGGTCGATGGTGGCCCGGACGGTGTGTGCCAGGTGCTCATTGCTGGGCTTGTTCCTCTTGCCCCAGGTGGAGCCCAGGCACTGAGAGGGCACCACCTTCCGGAAGAGCTCCTGGGGAACAGGGGGAGTGTCACCCAACATTGCCACACCCCAGCTCTGTGTCCACATCCCCAAAAGTCCCACACAGGGGTCACAGTTTAGAGCTGGAGCTCAGGAAGCTCATGATGTGGCCTGAGCCTTGTGAGAGTCCCTGGCTTTTCTTCTCTGTCCACTGAGGGTACCCAGAGGATGACCCAGGACCCAATACTGGCAGGGAAGGGAGAGGGACATTTGCATCCAGCCCATCCTGGCTAACTCCAAGCTCCAGATGGTGGCTCACCTCGGCTCATCCCAAGGGGGCATCTTCCAACACACTGATCCCCCTCTGGTCACACTCCCCATTCTGATGCACATTCTCCCCTGGCAGCTACAACCACGGGCCTTGTCTGTCTCCCTTGTAGTGGAGTACACATCAGGTGTCTAATAAGTCCTGAGGCTGTTGAGCTTCCTGAGCAGACGGTTGGGCCACCAGGGACCTGGCTGCATACAGTGAGTTCCCCTCCACTACTGATGTGCCAGGCCCTGCTCACCCTTCCTTCTCTTCAAGGAGCCGGCACAGCCACTCTGTGCAGCAGGTCCTGTTAGTGTCCACCTCTACGCTCTGCAGGTGGAAAGCAAAGGCTTAGGGGTTCAGAAAGTTGCCCAGGTCGTATGGTTGGTAAGGGGTGGAGCCAGGATTCGGGCCCAGATCATAGGAGACTGGATGAGGTCTGGGGCAACGATGGCAGAGGGAAGGCCTACCCCACCCCGCCCTGAGAGCCCAGCTGCTCACCGCATCCATCACGGTCAACTGCTCCACCACCAGCTTAGGAGGGAAGGCCGTAGGTTGGGCTTCTTCTCACACTTCTTAGCCACAGGTGGAGATGGACTTCCCACTAGAAATGATGGTCCAGGTGACTCCAACTCAGCAGCTCCCACTCCTGCTGGAGCCCATGTTGGCCCTTGCTCCACCTCCAACACTGCTGGTGGAGGGGACACTGGCTCCAGTGCTAGAGGGTGTGGTGTCAACGGAGCTGGAGCCAGCTCTACCTCCACCACTGCCCACAGCTCTGCTTCTGCTGCTGGCTGGAGCTCTGGAGCTGACTCTGGAGCGGGATAAAGAGAAAGGTTCACTCACATAGCTGACTTTCCATGTGTCCTTCTAAATACAGGAAAGATCCCACTTCTCTTCCAGGAATAGCCAGCCTGCAGTCCCCCTTAGCCTCTGGCTCTGCCTCAGTGGCCTCCTAAACTCACAACAGACAAGGGAAAGAGGGTCACGGGAGCTCAGCTCTGAACCAGACAAGGTTACCTGCATGTACGTCCCCTTTAGCTTGAAAAAGAGACAGCCCCTGACTGGTCCCACCCTAGTTCTGGTCCAACCCCATCATCTCAAGGTCCTGAGTGTGGAGGCCCTCTGCTCCTGCTCTCATCTCAGAGCAGCACTGGATGGTGTGGGTGGCCTCATGTACCTGCTCCTTGTCTAGTGAGTTGGTGGAGTTGAAACCATTGGGCAGCTACTCGACGACCTCCTGAGTGGAGTTCTGCAAAGACTGCCTGGGAGCTGGGCCAGAGGGAATCAGGGGCTGCCTGCACACTGCCACTGAGGCCAACCCCCAAGAGAAAGTCTGCTCCTCAGTTCAGGCACAGAGGGCATCCTGGCAAAGATCTTTGGTCAGGGAGGGAAGGAAATGAAACCTCTAGGGCTCAATAATATACGAGTAGAGGAGCTCACCTTCTCATGCTGTCAGCCATGATCTGGGGTATGAACGTGACAGACCCACCAGGTTTCCGACACCTAACAACAAGCTCCTGCCCAGGAATGGCCTGTCCCACATACCCTGCCTTCCCCACTCCACACAGACACACAAACACACACACACACACTATGAGGGGCCTGGAGTGTGGGGTTGATCAGGTGGGATCACCGTTGTGTCCTGGCCTGCACTAGCCTTTCCTGGGCTCCCCCATGTTACCCTTCACTGCCTCCTGTCAGACACCCAGAGGCGTCAGGGATGAGGGCTGAGCCAACATCGGCAACAATCAAAAAGATTCTCTTTCTGGGTTTTTTTGAGGCCAGATCCTCCAAAAGTTTGGATACAACAACAAAACATTTTTGCTTCTTGGCTGTCTCCATTCAAGTGAGCTGGATGGGGGGCTGTGGGTGCCTGGTTACCAGAGTTCTAAGATCTGTTGAGGCCTAGGACCAAGGAGATGGGGTCATTTTTCAAGATTCCTTTACCTGGGACCCTTACCTCAATCAGATTTCTCCAGAGCTGCCCATTGAGCCCGGGCTGCTCACCCTCCTCTCTCATGTCACTTCCTGAACTGTACACAAGGAGCCTACACAGCCCTAGCCACAGTTCCCTGGAAACCTAACTCAGGTCCTAGCTTTGAGGAGACAGAGATGAATGCAGACCTCCTCTTTCTTACCAGTTCTGCATCCTGGGAAAGTCCCTGTGCCTCTCAGGTCCTCCCTAGTCTCCAAACCTGCACCATGGGGATCAGGCTAGAATCTACTTCCTAGGGACCTCACCCGGTGTATATGAGATAATATCTATTACCCCTGTGGGCTGGTGTCACATGTACCTAAGGCACAAACTTAGAGATGGAAGAATAACAAGAAGGGGTGACATGTAGCACAGAACACCACTCAAAACAGGCCTGGATTCTAGCAATGTGATATTGGAACAGTCACTTCCAACTTGGCCTCATTTTCAGGTCAGCATCATGAGGGGTTTGAAACTAACGGAAATTTAGATACTGCCTTCTGTGGCATAAAACCATTCAACTGTTTCCTGTTTTATGGAGAATGAGACCCAAGTGCCTCATCTTGGCCTATGAGGTGGGAAGCCTCCACAATGGTACCCAGTAAACCCCACCCATGGCATAGCCATCCCCGTGGAACCACTAAGTGGTTAGTAACTGGCTTATGAACATAATAAGAGCCAATGTGATGGGATGTCTTGTCTAAATTTTAACTACACAAGTCTCTCACTTCCTCTTACTCCCTCTCTCATGTTCCATCTCTCTCTCTCACTCTGTCGAATCCCTGTAACTGAGGAATCAAATACCAGTGTTTTGGGACTGCCCAATGTGGAGGCCTATAGAGGAGAGAAGCACGGGAGTGCCCAGGCCAACAGACAGAAAGGAACTCAGGCTCTCAGTCCAAACTGAACCCTGAAGGCTGAGAGTGACCTTGGGGGCTTGTCCTCCCCCAGTTGAGCCTCAGTTGAGGCCACAGCCCCAACCTGTTCAACTCAGTGAGGCAGAGGCACCCAGCTAAAACGTGCCTGATTGCTGATCCACACAAATTGTGAGATAGTCAACATTTGTAGTTTTGAAAAGCAAGGTTAGGGGCAATGAAGTCAGAGAGGGAAAGGTAACTGACACAGCCTACCAGGCCCTGGCCCTACCTTCCACCCCAGCTCCTGTTCTCTCCTCCCAGCCTCCCTCCAGCTGCACTGGCCATATTTCTGACCTCCTCTGGCCAAACTCACTTCTGCCTGTGAGACTCAGGACCGGTGGTGCCATCTCCCTGACACACTGCTCCCAGACCCCTGAAGGGCTGGCTCCCTCTTGTCATTCTGGTCCCAGCAAATGTCACCCTATTGAGGCCTTTCAGACCCTCCTACCAAGTGACGCCCAACCCTCCCTCACAGCCCCCTGCTGTGTTTCTCTACAGCACTTGCTGAGAGGAACTTATCCACGGCTCTCAGAATCAGTGACAAAGATGGAGAACTCAAAGGTTTTGCGGGTACCAATGCCTGTGTTTCTCATCCCCTAAGCCATCAGATGTCTCCTTTGGATCCCACTGCTGCCACCAAACTGGTACAAAACAAAATAAAACTGAGTAAATTTTAAACATCTTATCGGCTTTATTCAACAGTTCATGAATCAGGCAGCATCCAGTCTAGCAGAGAGAAAGGAGCTCCAAGGAGCTGTACAAAATGAAAGACTTTTATAGGCAGAAGGGAGCAGGAACAAGGAAATTACACTACACCAAAAAGAGGGTTGGTTACTGCAAGGTTACCTTCCTTTAGGGGATGGCAGGGCTCTATTAGGAAGGTGACCTACCTGCTGCTCATCAGGCGATTCCCAATTGACTGGTTTATGATTCTATTCCTGGGAGGGCAAAAAGTCTAATTAAATCTCGGCTTGTTGACGTGAGACTTAGGCTAAGTGGCTCTATTAGGGCCTGGTGTCTTGTTTTATTATTTTATTTATTTATTTTTTTTGTGAGGGAGATCAGCCCTGAGCTAACATCCATGCTGATCCTCCTCTTCCTTTTTCCTGAGGCAGACCAGCTCTGAGCTAACATCTATTGCCAATCCTCCTCCTTTTTTCCTTCCCCAAAGCCCAGGTAGATAGTTGTATGTCATAGTTACACATCCTTCTAGTTTCTGTATGTGGGATGTAGTCTCAGCATGGCTGGGGAAGAGGTGCGTCGGTCACGCCCGGGATCCGAACCCAGGCCGCCAGTAGTGGAGCGTGCGCACTTAACAGCTAAGCCACTGGGCCTGCCCTGGTGTCTTGTTTTAAACACATTACTTCTGCTGGTCCCTGATTTCCCCAGTTACACCCCAGCTGTCCCTTCATTGACCATTGTTGGTCACACACCCACTGCACCTGCCTCCAGTCCTTCCCCTTCAACACCGTAATCTCACACACAGCTCCTCCCGACACTATCATGACGTCTCCCACCACACGTCCCCTATACTTTCCACACTGCCATCAAGATGCTTCACAAACACCACAACCATTTATGTCCAATGGGCTTAGAGGTCTAACCGTGCACTGGGAATCAGGAGTCACAGGGTCTGTCACTTGGCCTCCAATCACCTACTGTACCCCAGCTGAAGGGCTTACCCTGCAGAGAGACTCAGTTGTAGCCAACTCCATTGAACAACATCTTTGCCCCAGGCTTCCTTCAAAATGCTCCACCCACTTTCTGCCCCAACTGCTCCTTGAGGGATCATTTTGGGGTAGGCTTTGAGGCCACCTTGGTGATTTTGTGCCCAGGCCCAAACAGCTCTTGGCCGACAAACACTTTAACCATACCCCCTGAAATCATATACCACAGGTAGCCAGTGAATGGGTGCAAATTATTTTACCTCAAGACACCTAAGGAATATTTTACACCAGGAGCATCCACTTTTGGGTTTTACTGTGGTCTGATATCACAAGGCTCTCATCCAGTGAGCTTCTCTCTTCCCCAGCCCTCTGAGCAGCTTTCTCCAGGCTATATTGTGCAATGCAGTATTGTTTCTCTCTCAGCCTGCTTCTCTCAGGTCGCAGGTCCCCTGAGTTTCCTGCCCTGACAGGCTACCAACAACCCATAGAAACAATGTCAGTCCTATAGCACTGGGTTTTCAGTTCTACTAGGATTGACTGACTGGACTGGGCACAGGTGCGGTGGCCCTACCCACACAAAATCAGGAAACTGAGGCAACTAAGAAGTATCAACAACCTTAACAGAACATGGACAACAACTCCATAAGAACATATCCTAACCCCTGAACAACACACTCATGAGTCTCTCGCCTAAATGGTTTTAGAAAATGGCCTGGCCCTAGACTGTCTATACCGGCCAAGGAAGGAGGGGTTGGTGCCTTTCCTAGAACCACACTTGCTGAGTGTACATCAACAGAGAAGTTCAAACCTACCTCCACCAAATGGCCCAAGAGGTTAAAATATTGCATAATATTACCCAAATCTTTGAATAGATACCAAAGGCCCCCGAGATCACTGACCTATTTTCATGGCTGGTCTCTCCAAGTTGGGGACAATGGAAATGGACTGGATTTTAGACTGTTGCTTGTATAGTCATAGGATTTGTTACTATAGCCCTCGTCGGATGTTTACTCTCTTGGCTACAACTTGCCCTACCCCTAATAACTCCATTAATTACACTTATTAAATATACCAGGCAACTTAAAATTAACCAATACCCTGATTAACTTAAAAAATTCAAAATTTTTATGTGGAAAATCTGCTTAACATAGAATACACCGTTTTAAGCATTTCAAAGTATACATTTCTGTGGCTTTTAGCACAATGATTATGTCGTGTGGCTATCACCACTATCTAATTCCAGAACATTTTCAACACCCCCAAACAAACCCATACTCATTCACAATCTATTTTCTGCTAACCCAAACCCATGGAAACAACTCATCTGTTTTCTCCCCCTATGGATTTTCCTATTCTGGACATTTCATTCAAATGGCATCCTGTTATCTATTGCCTTTGTGGATGGCTTCAGTGAGCACACATGTTTCAAGATTCACCCATGGCCGAGCATGTAGCAGTACTTAATTCTTTTTTATGGCTTATAATATCCTATATTATGAATAGGCCACATTTGGTTTATGCAGTGATAACTGGATAGAAATTTGGGTTTGTTTCACTTTTGGACCATTGTGAACACTGTTGCTTTGAATGTCTATGGGCAAGTTTGCTCTTTTGGACATATCTACCATGGGCCTCTCCAGGTCAATGGTAATTCTAAGTTTAAGATTTTAGAAAATGCCAAGCTGTTTTCTGCAGTGGCTGCATCATTTTACTTTCCCACCAGTAATGTATGTGGGTTTCCCTTTCTACACATCTTTACCAACACTTGTTATTTTCCATTATGTTGAATATAGCCTTCATTTTGAGCGTGAAATAGTATCACATTGTGCTTTGAATTTGTATTTTCCTAATAATTAATGATACTGAGCAACTATCTTGTGCTTATTGGCCATCTATGTATTTCCTGGAGACATGTCTATTCCAGTTGCTTACCCCGTTTCATTGACTTGTCTTTTATAATTGAGTTCTAAGAGATCTTTATATATACCCAATATAAGAGCCTTCTCACGTATATAAGTTGCAAATAGTAGGAGACTTCAAAGACCACTTTTAACGGATAGAATATCCATACAGAAAATCAGGAAATAGCAGACATGAAAACATTAAATACTAAATGGACCTATCAGACACACACAGAATATTTTACTGGACAGCAACAAAATGTACACTCTTCTCAAGGGCACACAGACTATTTTCCAGAACAGATCACATGTTAGGTCACAAAACAAGTCTTAACAAGATTAAAGAAGACTGAAATAATACCAAGTAACTTTTCTAAACACAATGGCATGAAACTAGAAGTCAATAACAGAAGGAAAACTGGAACATTCATAATATGTGGAAGTTCAACAAAAACTCTTAAACTTAAAAGTAGATCAGGGTGCAGACAGGTGCTGTAGCGGTTAAGTGCATGTGTTCCGCTTCTGGCGGCCTGGGTTCGGATCCTGGGCACGCACCAACCCATGCTTGTCAGGCCATGCTGTAGTGGCATCCCATATAAAGTGGAGGAATATGGGCAAGGATGATAGCTCAGGGCCGGTCTTCCTGAGCAAAAAGAGGAGGATTGGCATGGATGTTAGCTCAGGGCTGATCTTCTTCACACACAAAAAATGTAGATCAAAGAAGAAATCAAAAGGGAAATTAGAAAACAGCTCAAAACATACAAAAAGAAACAATAGGGACCGGCCTGGTGGCACAAGCGGTTAAGTGCGTGCGCTCCACTGCGGCGGCCCGTAGTTCGCCGGCTCAGTTCCCGGGTGCACACCAACGCACCGCTTGGCAAGCTATGCTGTGGCGGCATCCCATATAAAGTGGAGGAAGATGGGCACGGATGTTAGCCCAGGGCCAGTCTTCCTCAGCAAAAAATAAAATAAAATAAAATAAAAGAGGATTGGCAGATGTTAGCACAGGGCCAATCTTCATCACACACACACAAAAAGAAACAATATGGGCCGGCCCTGTGGCTTAGCGGTTAAGTGCGTGCTCTCTGATGCTGGTGGCCCGGGTTCGGATCCCGGGCACACACCGATGCACCGCTTCTCCGGCCACGCTGAGGCCGCGTCCCACATACGGCAACTAGAAAGCTGTGCAACTATGACATACAACTATCTCCTGGGGCTTTGGGGTGAAAATAAATAAATAAATCTTTAAAAAAAAAAAGAAACAATAAACACACCAAAACTTATAGGCTGCAGCAAAAGTAGTATTAAGAGGAAAATTTAGGGCCGGCTCTGTGGCTTAGCGGTTAAGTGCGCGCGCTTTGATGCTGGCGGCCCGGGTTCGGATCCCAGGAGCGCCCGGAGGCACCACTTCTCCGTCCAACGCGAGGCCGAGTCCCGCGTACAGCAACTAGAAGGATGTGAACCTATGACATACAACTATCTACTGGGGCTTTGGGGGGAAAAAGCTGAATAAATAAAATCTTTAAAAAAAAAAAGAGGAAAATTTATAGTGATAAACTTGTACATTACAAGAGAAGAAATATGTCAAAGAAACAACCTGACTTACAACACACAGCATTAAAAAAAGAAAAAATGAAACCCAAAGTTAGCAGAAGGATGGAAGTCACCAAGAGGAGAGTGGAAAAAAAATGAAAGACAGTATGGACGATTAATAAAAGTAAAAGTTGAGTTTTGGAAAAAATAAAATTGAGAAACCCTTAGATAAAATATCTAGGAAAACAAAGAAAGATGACTCAAACTAAATCAGAAATGAAAGAGGAGGCATTGCAACGGATGCTTCAGAAAGAAAGAGATCAGAAGAGACTATTCTGAACTAGTGTACACTCATAAATTGCATAACCTAGACAAAATAGATAAATTCCTAGAAACAACCTACAAAAGCTGAATCATGAAGAAATAGAAATCTTGAATAGACCAGTAACAAATAAGCAGATTGAATCAGTAATCAAACACCTCCCAATGAGAAGGGACTTCTCCACTCTGCCTGACCTTAGCCAGCCTGCCCCAGTGCCAGGCTGACTCCTGTGAACCTAGCTGGCTCCCTGCAGGCTTCTGCAAATCCAGGCCCCTGGCTCACCCTGGAGCATGCCAGCTCTGGTGGCCTCAAGCAGCATCCTTGACACCAGGCTCCCACCAGGCTCCTGGGAACCCAGGGCCCCATCTCAGCCTAGGAGCTGCCATCTTAAACAGCCCAAGGTGGCTCTTGTGACCACAAGTGGTGTCCTTGGCACCAGGCTCCTGGTGGGCTTTGGTGAATCCAGACCCTGGCTCACCCAAGGTCCTGCGTATGCCAGGCAGCCACAGGCAGCATTCACAGCCACAGGCAGCTTCTGTAACAGGGCAAACCCAAGACCCCAGTGGGCTCCCACAAACCCAAGACCCCAGGTCACTCCAGCACTTGCTGGCTCCAGCAACCCAGGTAGATTCCATGACACCAGGCTCCCAGGGGGCTGCTGGGAACTCAGGCCCATGGATCACCACACCACCTGCCAGTTCCAGCAGCTGTAGACAGCTCTTATGGAACGAGGCTCCTTGCAGGCTCCCACAAAACCAGGCCCCCAGTTTACCCAGGTGCTTGCTGACTCAGGCGGCCCCAGGCAGCTCCCATGGCACCAGGCACCGGCAGGTTCCCATGAACCCTGGCTTCCATCTTGATCCAGTGCCTGCTGGCTTCTGCAGCCTCAGGCAGCTCCTGTGGCCCCAGGATCCCAGCAGGCTGCCAGGAATCCAGACTTCTGGCCTACCACAGCACAAGCTGTCTCTCGTGGCGCCAGGCTCCTGGCAGTCTCCCATGAACCAAGGCTCTCAGCTCATCCCAGCACTGGCGAACTCTCATGGCCCTGGATGACTCCTGTGGCTGCAGGCTCTCAAAGAGGACCTGCCAAAACAGGCTCCAGTGGGGCTACTCATGATCTCAGGGTCCCAGCTGTGCCCAGGGCCAGACACAATACCATAGACCCAAGCTTTCCACTCACCCCAGTACCAGGCTGTCCAAGGACTCCAGCAGCAAGCTTGCCCCTGGACACCACCAGATGGCCTACCCAGGACCCCTAGATGGGATGACTATGAAGGCTTTGGTTTGCTAAAGCCATTCTGTAAAGACTGGAAGAGGTGCCTACTTCCTCAAATTTGCAGACACCAATGGAAGGCCACAAGGATCATGAATAATCAAAGACTCATGACACCACCAAAGAAAAAGAATAAAACTCCAATGACCGACCAAGCAATGGAGATATAGGAACTATGACACAAAGGCTTCAGAACAACCCTCTTTGAGAAATTCATAAAACTCTAAGGAAACATAGATAGACTACTAAATGAAATAAGGAAACAGTGCATGAACAAGTGAGAAGTTCATTATAGAAACAGAAATCATTAAGGAAAAACAAACAGAAATCCTAGAATTGAAGAACACAACGACTGAACTGAAGAATTTAATAGAGAGGTTCTAAATCAGATTCAACCATGTACAAGAAATAATTAGTGAACTAGAAGATGTGTCGTTTGAAATCATCCAGTCAAAGAAACAAAAAGAAAAACGGTACTGCATAGGAATGGGGAAAGGCAGTGTGAATTATGGGATACCATGAAAAGAAATAGATAAGCATTATTAAAGTACCAGAGGAGAAGACAGGGATAAAGGAAAAGAGTGTTTACTTAAAAAAAAATAGCAGATTGTATCGCTATGAGTTTCCCTCTCAGGACAGCTTTTGCTGCATCCCATATGGTTTGATATGGCATGTTATCATTTTCGTTTGTTTCCAGATAGTTTTTGATTTCTCCTTTAATTTCATCAATGATCCATTGGTTGTTCAGTAGCATGTTGTTTAATCTCCACATTTTTGTCACTTTCCCAGTTTTTTTTTCATGGTTCATTTCCAGTTTCATAGCCTTATGGTCTGAAAAGATGCTTGTTATGATTTCAATCTTCTTAAATTTATTGAGGCTTGCTTTGTTTCCCAACATATGGTCTATCCTAGAGAATGTTCCATGCGCGCTTGAGAAGAATGTGTAGTCAGCTGTTTTTGGATGGAGTGCTCTGTATATGTCTACTAGGTCCATCTCGTCCAGTTTTTCATTTAAGTCTAATATTTCTTTATTAACTTTTTGTCTGGATGATCTATCCATTGCTGTAAGTGGGGTGTTAAGATCCCCTACTATTATTGTGTTGTTGTTGATTTCTCCTTTTAGGTTTGTTAATAGTTGCTTTATGTACATTGGTGCTCCTATGTTGGGTGCATATATATTTATAAGTGATATGTCTTCTTGATGTAGTGTCCCTTTTATCATTATATATTTCCCTTCTTTGTCTTTCTTAACCTGTTTTATCTTGAAGTCTACTTTGTCTGATATGAGTATGGCAACACCTGCTTTCTTTTGTTTGCCATTAGCTTGGAGTATTGTCTTCCATCCTTTGACTCTGACCCTGTGCTTGTCTTTAGTGCTAAGATGTGTTTCCTGAAGGCAGCATATTGTTGGGTCTTTCTTTTTAATCCATCCTGCCACTCTGTATCTTTTGATTGGAGAGTTCAATCCATTTACATTTAGGGTAATTATTGATATATGAGGGCTTAATGTTGCTGTTTTGTCACTTATTTTCTGGTTCTTTTGCATTTCCTTTGTTTCTTGTCCCATTTGTTTTGGACTGCCAATTCAGTTTGGTTGTTCTGTCTTATGATTCTTCTAGTTTTCTCTTTGTTTATCATATGTGGTTTTGCTTTGATTATTTGTTTAGTGTTTACCTTGAGGTTTGGGCAAAAAATCTTGTGTATGAGATAGTCCATTATCTGATAGCCTCCTATTTCCTTATACTAAGTCAATTCAGTCACTTTCCTCTTCCCCTTAAGTGATACAATAAGTTAGGAAACAGATCTGTTGACAAACACAAAAAAGCTAGATCTAGCCTCAGCCTGAGGGACAACAACATAAGAAACTAGTGGAGAGGAAACATTCTTCTCAAACCACAATGAAACAGTCACCACAATGGACTGTGTGCTAAGCCACAGTGAAATCTCTAAAGAGTCCAAAAAGCAGAAATCTATAAGTAACCATATTACGGGACCTTAAAGCAATAAAAATAAAAAATAATCACAAAATATTGGCTCCCCTCCCCCAACCTATCCACTTGAAAATCTGTCCACACCCTTCTAAATCTCTCAGGTTACAGAGGGGATCCAGACAGGACAAACTCTTTAGAAATGAGCAGCACTGAGAGCAGCATGAGGCAAATCCATGGCGTGGAGACTAAGGGACAGAAGAGACACAGCCTCCACTGCAGGTATCAGGGAATATCAACTCTACACGAAGAAGCTGAGCACTTCCCTCCAGGAGCCAGAATAACACCACAATAAAACCAACAACAGCAGAATGAAGTGAGGATTCACGAGGCGGGAAAAACAATGCAGACCTAAGCAATGGAGTTAAGGGCTGGCTCTCTGGAAAGACCTGTAACAGTGAGAAACCTTGCGCAGTCTGACCAAGAGGAACAGACAAAGGCACCAAACTGTACCATCAGGTACAAGAAACTACCGAAACTGCTTTAACGTGATAGGAGAACATAGTGGATAACTCTGACCAAGACATCAGCGGTCCTCAACTGGAGCTGTCCTTCCACCAGAATGCATCTGGAAACACGCAGGATGGGTTTTGTTTCTTGTTTTGTGTTGTCCTAACCATTGTCACCCGGGGGTCTCGGAGATCCTGAACAGCCAGTCACATAGAGCCGTTTCCCTCCTGAAGTGTTACTGACATCTGGGAAGACGAGCACTGATCCAGATTAAATGAACTATGTGGTAGGGAAATGTTTTCCATGGATGTATAACAGGCAAAAGATGGTACCCTCAATACATAAGGAATATCGAGAAACCAATGTTTACAACTACTAAACTGTAAGAGAGCGGGAAAATCAGAAACATAGCCAATAAACACACCAAAAATATATCCAACCTATTCGTACAGGTGGAGAAATATGCATGTAAAGCACAGGGAAGAGTTGAGGAGATTACACACCAAATTTTACTACCAACAAGGAATAAAAGTTGGGAGGTAGGTGAGAAATAGGAGTTTTTACCACTTCTTACCTTATATATTTCTGTAGTGCTTTAATATTTACAAAAGAGAATGTACTCTACTCAAAAAGATGTTTAAAATTTTAAAGAAATTATTAAAATGTTCAAAATGACTTCAGTTCATGGATATTCATTAAAACACGAATGGAAAGAACCTCCCCATGACTTTAAGAGTCTCCTATAACTTTTCTAATAGTTACTATGTCGATTTTATTTCACATTTAGATCCTAACTCATTGGAATTTACATTTGTGTGAGGGATGCAACAGAAGCTGATTTTCTCCTGTTCAAGTGGAAAAACAAGGATCCAGGCACCGTTCATTGTGTAGGTCTGGCTTTCCCAGCAGACCTGCAATGCCTCCTTTCCCAGCGGCTAAACCTTGACAACTACCGCTGCCTCTCGAGCACCCTAGAACTGGCGGGGTGAGCTCTGCAGCCTGGGCTCCCTGTCTGCAAGGGGCAGCTACCAGCAGAGCCTTCTCCCAAGACAGCAGCAGGCATGCTGCACAAAGAAGTGGTCAGTGGCAGTCTGCTGCATAGCAGGAAACCCCTCATGATGAGCAGGCAGTGGGGGAGCCCCGAACACGGGCACTGACCTCGGCGGGGGGCACCAGGCTGCTAAGGCAGGGAGCCCCCTCCCTTCAGCTCGTCCAGCTCCTCCTGCAGCGTGTGCACCTGGCTGTCGGCAGCTGCCCCTCTTCAGCTCGCCATTCTTCTCCACCTGCTCCCACAGGTGGCACCCATGCTCCTGTTCCCCCGGGAGCAGAAGCAGTAGGAGTGCAGCGAGTTGAGGAGTTCTTGGGCCCCCAGTGCTGACAGGATGACCTTTCTGAGAGACGTGGGGCCGGTGTTGCTGTGCTTGCTCTGCACAGCTTCTGTGTCTGGCTTTAAGGTGACATCTGTTGGAGGGTGGAGGGGCTCTGGGAGGCTTTCTGAGGCATCATTGTGAATGATGAACTTGGGGGTTCTGGGCCAAGCCCTAGTCAGGCACAAGGCTGGTCCCTCTGCAGCTGGGCTCCACATCTCTCTTCAACCTCTTTCGGTCAACAGCCTCGTGGGGGACAGATGACCTTTCTCGAGTGTGCTCTGAGAAGAAAGTGTAAGAAAGTTGCCAGCCAATAAATCTGCACACCCCAGATCCTGAGGGATAAAGTCACCCACGGAAATGCCACTCTTACCTAAGAGACCCTGGCAGGGAAGAGGGGGGTCTCATTGTCAGCATCCATAGCAGACATGTTTGCATCTCCCTGGCTGCCTGATGCTGTGGAGGCCACACTGTATCCTGGAGTTCCTTCCAGAGACTCTGCACCTGCTCCTGACTGGCGGCTTCCTGGGCAGCCCTGGGTGCAGGTTCACCCTGCACAGTGGCTCGCTTCAACTTGCGGGAGCCCTGCTAGGCCCTCAGGTTTTCCCTCAAGGACAACGATGAACCTGCAGCTCCTTTCCCATCTGCTTCACTCGCATGTTCCTTAGGTCCCGGTGGCCTTCCTGGTGTCCTTTCTCCTGGGGCAGCCACGGACTTCAGCCCCCCCTTCTCAATCAGGTGGAAGATGGAGGGCACGGCCATGGCTTGAGCATGTAATACTGACCATCCAGCCTTTCCAAGAGCTTTTTTTGGTGAAACGTTCACTACAGACGAAAGAATGCTTAGTGGGGTCCAGTCATCCCTGTGAACAGCTTTTAACCACTGAACCAGACATTGAGCCCTTTATGTGGAGCCTGCAAGGATAAATGAAAAAGTAACTAGAAAGAAAGTATTAAATGTCTACCCCTAAAATAATCAAGTATAGAAACAAAACAAGTGTTTTTGGGAACACCGACACCTGTAGCCAATTTACCCATTTAAACCTTTAGTAAAGATTTAAGAAGCACCTTCTGCTTGCAAGTTATTACTGGAATAGAAAGATGAAAGACCCACTGTCTACCTTAAGAAACTGACCATCTAAGGCAGAGGAGGAAGAAAGGTGAATACCTCCTCCCAGGCTGTGGTAAGTGCCCTGTAGGGACACAGACACTCGGGCAGATAGCACAGGATGGCATCAAGACAACAGGAAAGGCTTCAGGAAGCCTCAGAAATAGTTCCTAGAAGCTCATGGCTACCCAACCCTCCTGCTGTCCATGGGACGCAGTGCTAAAACGGCGAGGGTTGGTCCCCCTATTTCAAAGCCAGGCCAGGTGTCGGACAGCAGAGCCTCCCAGGCACTCAGCGGGGCGTCTGGCCCCAGCTCTGCTCAAGTAGCTGAGGTATGCAGGACTGCAGCCAGGAGAAGGTCAGCCCCAAGGGTTGTGGTTGCGTGTTCCTCCTGTCCTCCCCTTACCAGGAGGAAAGCTGTTCTCTGTACAAAGCAACAAGCCCCTGCAAGGTACTGACCAAGACACTTCATCATCTCTTCTCCCCATTAAGGTAAATTCTCTATTTAGACCAAACTCTGCACATGGGGGTTTGGGGGGTCTCTCTCAAGGGCTTTCTGCTCCACCTGAGGTCATCTAGCCCCCCTGAGTCCGCTGTGGACCAGACCAGGTGGATACTAGGTCCTCAGGGAGTTCCAAGCAACATGACCTTCTAACCTTTCTCAATGCTTTGTGACTAGTTACCAAAGGACCACCACCTCCTTTGCCCCCAGACCACGTTAAACAATGACACATGCCAAGAGCCACCTTCTCTGCAGGGCTTTGCCTCATTCTCAAAAACAGTAACAAAACTTATGGGACACAGGCTCTGAAGGAACTGTCAAGAAAGCAGGGTGGCTGACCTCTGAAACAAGCTCACATTACTAGTTCTTTGGATAGATTGTAACAACTTCCGACTTAGAACAAACCACTGTAAACCTTCAATAATTCTACAGACAAGTGGCATTCAGCTCTTTCAAAATACAACAAGAACCTGCAATGCAAAACAAAAGGATCTGCCAGGAGATTTTCAAAGTAAAATGTGTTCAGTGCACTGTTTTGGGACCTCCAGTGCGGAGTCCGCAGGAAAGGACTCGCTGAACTGGCTGAATTCCAGAAGCCCTCATGAAGGGAACCAAGCCAGGGGACAGGCTCACTCCTCACCATGCTGTCGGAGCCCAAGGAAGAAGTGAAGAGAGGAGCCCCTTCCCCGAGTCCCCAGGGTAAGCCCCCGGGTGAGGAGTGGGCCACGCCCTCCACCACCCAGGATGCTGTCAAATGCAGAGTCCACTGTCAGATGCCTCTCCAGGACTCACCTCCAGTGCAGAGCCACCTTTCCCTGCACTGCCAGGACCCGTCTAGCAACAGAGCATCTGGGAGGTGCGTCCATCCCGGAGGTACAAGCGGCTTTTGCTCAGCCACATTCCTGATCACAGAGATCAAGGCAGGCTCACTGCCATCAAAAGAGCAGAAAAGTCACAGCAAATGCCAGAAGATAGTGACCTAAGGAAGAGCGTTTCCAGAATACCCTGTTTCCCGACATTGTAGGCCTCAGCCCAAATCAATGGAGAGCACGGTGGTCATGGGGTGGGACTGAGAGGGTGGTGGAGGCCATAAGGTGGGTGCTGGTGGCCATGGGGAGGCCGTAGTGGCCCGAGGCACCCAGAGCAGAGATGGTGGCACAGACCAAGGCCACACAGTGCCCGGTGCTGACTCACCTGCTGGACCGGCCCGGAGGGCCTGAGCACAGAGTGCCGCCTGCCTCAGGCTGAACCTCGAGGCAGGCTGACCAGGCGGCAGGATGGCATTGTTTTTAATTCCTTTTTCTTTTCCTGGCAGCTGCAACGTAAGTTTACTGAAATCTCAGTTTGGGAATGGTACAGTAGACTAGTAGGCAATATTTCAATGGTTTGTGGCATCTGGCCACTTAAACGTGAGGTGGCTGACTTCCAAAGGAGCATGTTCAGCAGATGTATTTCTGGTGACGTTTGTTTAAAAAAGATAAAGAATCAGACAGTGATGCACTGTTTGCTGGGGGCACATGGTGGGGGAGGAATAGAATTATTTACTTCTCCATCTGTTCTCAGGTTATTACTGCTTACATACCTACGACCATTCCCAGGAGAGACTTGGTTAAGGTAGAAAACACAGTTTAATGTCAGTCATATTACCTTAGATATGAAAGTCATCATGGTAAAGTCAGGAAAAGACATGCGATGAGTGGTAATGAGACACGGAAGGCTGCTTCAAAGTAGAAAAGGTGTTTGTGTTTGAAGGCCTCTGTTGATGCTGATAAGAACATGTACGGTATTTGTAGGATGGGGTGGGGAGTTTTCTTTCTAACATGATGCTGTGCGTCCTTTTAGGGCTGATTAATGGATCAGCCTCTCCTGGCCCCTGGTGTTCTTACAGATTCGGCCTCCCTTGCCCAAGGGTTAGGCAGTTCCTGGTAGTTTTTATAGTTATCCATTCATTAAGCTACATTTCTTATTGAGCGCAAGGTTTGGTTCATGCATTGTCCTAGACCCTGGTGCCAGAGAAGTGAGCAAAACACAAAAAGCATGCCCTGGGTGACGTTCTAGATGTGACACCAATGGTGTGGCTCATGTGGGAGAGTGATGTGTGCCAGGCTGGAGGGGGGTGGAGTTGTAGCCAGGAGGGCCAGGAAAGGTCTCACCGCAGAGGTAGATTTTGAACAAGCTCCAAAAGCAGTGCAGGAGGAAGAGCAAGTGTCCTGCTCTGGGAGCAGCAAGGAGGCCAGTGTGGCCAGGGCACAGCCGGTGACGGCAGCAGGAGCTGAAAGCAGAGTTGTGATTTTGGCCCAATCGTCGGCCCTTGTTGGTCCTAACGAGGACTCGGGCATTGATTTATTCTGAATGAGATGGTGACCCTTTGGAAGGTTTTGAGAGCAGGAGTAACATGGCTGGACATAGGTTTAGCAGACTTGATCTGGCTGCTCTGTTGAGAACATACCACAGAGGGGCCGGGGCAGAGGCAAGGAGACCAGTTAGGGTGCTGTTGCAATAAGCCAGGCAAGAGGCCTTGGAGATGTAGGTCAGGGTGGGGAGAGGAGGTTGAATTCTGGGTGTGTTTGGAGATCGAGACAGTAGGACTGTGTACAGATGGGAAGTGGTGAGGGGTGGGGCTGGGGAGGGAGGACTTGAAGTCGGTGCTGAGTTTATGGCCTGAGTCAAGAAACTTAGCTGGGGAGACTTGGGGAGGTCCTGCTTGGTGGGGAGCTGTGGGAGTTTGGTTTTGGCTGAGTTGACTGTGAGATTTATAGTTTGTCTGTGGCTCTTTTCCACGAGAGGAGAGCAGAGAATGGCCACCTGGAATCTGTCGTATGAACTCCCTGTGCCCCTCCCAGGCTCCCTCCTGGCACAGACATCCTATGGGAAGGCCTTGGAGTGGAGGTTCCTCTGTGCCAACTTTCTTGGGTGTTCTGGCCTGTTTGCACTGCCCCTCCCTGGGTTTGTCACCTTGAAAAGATTTACTCACTTAGTGGAGCCTCAGGTTTTCAAAAGTTAAAGTTTATGTAATCAGTGGGCTTGAAAAGCAGTATAAAATATTTCCAAAGACGCAAGAAATAGGTAAATTTCAGAAAAAAAAAGATTCTAGTATTACATTGTATGTGTTAAAAATTCTTGTTTCCCTTTCTGCCTCCCCTGAGCGTGTGTAGTCATATTGTTAGTTCTGTTCTTTTCCTTGTGATGCAGTATTTTCAAATGGAATTCCAGGGCTTACAATTGCACAGCAAGTTGTAATATGATTAATTGTTTATAAAACAATGTCTTTCCACGGAAATAGTTAATTAACATTATTTTCTGAAAGTAATAAATACATGTGGCTTTTCTTGTTGAACTAGAAAAATGCTTTACAACTTTCTTCTCTCCTTTCCATTAAAGTGTAGGTTTGTGTGAATTTGCTGGATTCTTCAAACACTGGGTTTGCCATTTACAAGGTCACTGTGGTCCAAAGCAACGTGACTGGGAGCAGAGGCCTGGGGTCAGGGTCTCTAAGATAAGCCCCCCTTGAGCCTGCACAGAGAAGTACTTGAGGCCCACACGTTCTTCCTGGGTGTCCTCCCTGCTCATACTCACTGCAGAAGGAGGCTTTCTGCTGAGAGAAGCTACAGAGCCCTGGAAAGCTGGGAAGGCACCTGCACAGGGGGAGGGAGTTGCTGCCCTTCCTGAGGTTGTCCCTTTGCTTCCCTTGAGCCTGTGTCTACACGTAGGGTGGAGTTTTGCACCCACAGTGTAGGGGCCCCACAGAGTGTAATTTGTTCACATTGAGAAAGTCTGTGAATGTCAGGAGTTCTGTGTCTGGATTAGAGTTTATGAATTTAGGGTTCATTTGAGTTACAACATTAAACTGCATCCTGTCGAGAGTCTCCTCACTTGTGAGAGTGGAAGCTGAGAGAGGGAGCCCTTCTTTTCCTTCCCAGGCAGGGGAGGGTGTATGAGCTCCCAGAGTCCATTCCTGTGGCTGCTCAGGTATCGCCACCCTTCTGCACCAGGGACTGACCCACTCCAGGGCTTCTGTCTCTACCAGGAGAGTTTAGAATGTGTTTAACTTTCTGCATGTGGCTTTCCTTCTGTCCTGTGGGAAGCAGGCAGCTTATCTGTGCTGATCCCAATATTTGTGTTTCTTTGCTTTGGATTCCTGTATCGATTGAGCAGTGCAGCCCTATATTTCTGGTTTCCCTTAGCTCTTTGTAATTTTATTTCCTGTATGAGAAATAACATTTTGAGTTTCTTGGGATTAAAAATGTGAATTGATGGAGAGATATAATGTCAGTAAGGCAAGAAAATTGTAGAACTAAATAGAGTTTTTGTTTTTAGGCAAGAGAATCTCAAGATGTGAAATGAATGTGTTGAAGTTTTCAGGTGCATTTTCATTTTTACATCAGTGTTTGCATGTGCTTGTCCCTAGAGAACATTGAGATTTAAAAAGCTAAAACAATGGAATTTCTATTTTAATTGATGTGAAGAAAATTAATCAAACTAATCCCACTATGTTTAAGGAGCTAATCCCAAACCCCTCTTGCATTATAATGTGCCACTGACTCCTGAAAATCCTGCCTGTGTGAGACGCAGTGGAGGACAAACTAGGATGCAGCTTGTCCTTTTACTTAGCGAGAGATATGAAAATGTCATTTCGTATGGTTACTCTTTTGTAACCGTTAGTGTGCTAAAGGAATTAAATCTTAGAATGGTTTCCTATGTACAGAAGTTTAAATTAAAGAAAAGCTATGAAATGGGAAAACATGGTATGTGTAAATTTCTCTATTTATATTAGATAAATCTGTAAGATAGAAAAGTCTAACCTCAGAAGAGTCACTGCCAACACTTCTGGGTCCCCTCCAGCCACCCCCAGTGCACAGTTCTGATCATTCTTGAGCTTCCTGTTGGTGTTTCTTTCTATAAAAACAAGCCATTGTGAATGCATATTTTTGTACGCATGTTTGTCCTTGTAATGAGCGGTCAGACTCCGCACTTTTTGATGTATGCTGACAGCTTACGCCTCTCCTCTCCCTCTTCCTCTCGTGTCCACACCTGGACAAGCTGAGGAACAAGTCCGGAGGCTCTGTTCTCTGACATTGGCTTTGGATCCAACCACACAATCCCTGTCTGTGTGCAGAAGTCTTGCCCTGGTCTCAGCCCTGGCAAAGATTTTTCGCTTTGACCAAACTTTAGTCAGGCCCCTGAACCTTCTTGTATGCCTGTCTGTGCACTTCCTTGTAAAATCCAGTTTTAGCAACAACCTTGCAAAGTCAGTTTAACCAGAACCCACACACGAATGTCTGATCACACTTGAGATCTGCTCAGGCTCCTCCTCCTCCTCCACCATCCCTCAGGTGGTGTCTGATCACTCTGGCCTGTCTCTGGTAAGAATCCTATTAGGTCAGGTTAGCCAGAAACCCCAACACTTGAGTTTCTCTTAGTAATTTTCCATCCCCTGACCCCCACCATGCTGCCTGGCTGTGAAAACCCACTTGCCCATGCTGCATTTAGAGTCGAGCCCAATCTCATTTCTCCCCCGCTGTGAATCACATCACAGTGGTCTCTGCGTATCACAGTGGTTCTGAATAAAATATGCGTTACCATCTTTGACAAATTTCATTGAAGATTTTTTGTTTAAAACCCCAAACCACAATAAAAACCCAGGCCAGGCTCCTTTCTTTGCTCCCTCAAGCCATTTCAGAGCTGCATGTGATTCTGGCCCTGCTCTCCTCAGAGACCTCTATTATGTGAGTCATAAGACTTTTCCTAACTTCTGTGTGTGTGTGGAGGGGGGCACACACCAGCATCAGTCTCTCCATGGGAATCACAGCACTTGCCAGTGAGCAGTCATATTTTGAAAGGAATCTCTTTCTCTGAGTAGTAGGTCTCAACAGTGGGCTCAAAATACTCAGTGAACCGTGTTGTAAACAGATGTGCTGTCATCTGGGCTTTGTTCTTCCATTTGAGAGTTGACTTTAACTTAAAGTTACCAGATGCATTACCCTTAACAAGAGAGTGAGCCTGTACAAAGGCCTGGGGGTGGATTGGATGGGGAGGAGAGAGAACAGGATCAGTTAGAGGGACCAGAGGTCAGAGTGTGAGAGAGGAGTTGGAGAAGGGGCCAGAGCAGTCAATAACAGCACAGCAGCCAGGTCAAGGCCCTGTGCACCATGTCTGGGAGTCAGGATCTTCTAATAGCAGTCAGTGGGGGAGCCCCACTTTTGCTTGGATCTCTGGGGGACAAGAAGACAGTGTCTTACCACGTCTGACTGTCCACAGCTACCAGACCCTGGCCAGGGAGCATGAAGCGCTGATGCAGGAGTACCTGCACCTGCTGCAGATCGTGGAGGCGAGAAGACAGTGGCCAAGCAGCTACGGCAGCAGATCGAGGATGGGGAGATCAATATCGAGCGGCTGAAGGCAGAGGTGACTGCTGGCTAGGGGTGCAGAGGAGGCTGGCCAGGGGACACAGGGCACAGGCCCAACACCTCACACTCCAGGCTCCTGCAGGACCAGGGGGCACATGACGGGCAGGGGGAGCAGCTTCCAGTCACAGCTATGCCAGCCTCGAAACTTAAATTTAGTGATGCTGGCAGAGTGGGAAGGGCTTTAGTTAGATCTGAGTTCAGATCCTACCTCTGCCACTTGACAGTTGCAACCTGGAGTACATCCCCCCATCCTCTGTGCCTCCATTCCTTCATCTATACAACAGCCTTTTTATACTTGCCTGGCCAGGTTGTGAGGATTGAGTGAGGTTATTTATGGGCGAGTTTTTAGTTACTTTTCTGATGACCACATTGACTAAGCAGTCCCACATTATCAGCTGGAGTCCAGGGACCCAGAGTCCCGGGTAGGTCGTCATAGTGTGGGATCCTGGCTCAGTTCCAAGCATTCGTTCCTTCTGCCTGTTGTAAGAGCTCCTACAGGGGCTCACCGCGCATGAGTCTGGAGGCCACGCTGCTCCTAGGTTAAGCCTTGTAGAAATTCACTACTCAAACTGTGGTCCATGAAGCAAGAGCATGTTGGAAATGCAGAATCTCAGGCCCTGCCCAGACCTCCAGAATCAGAATCTGCACTTTCACAACATCCCAGTCGATTGCCATTTACATTAAAGCTTGGGAGGCGCTGGCTCTCTGTCCCTTAGATGCCCATCACCAGCTGTCTAACCCAGCACCGAATGATCTGATTGCCTCTCCCCCCTCATCTCACCATGCTCACCAGATGTTCAGAGCCATTTGGCCACATCACACGAGGACCGTGGACTCTGAGCTGAGGATGGGAAAATGGAAACATAGATTCTAACGAGGGTCGGATGCATGATTTGTAGGGCCTGATGCAAGGGAAAAATGCAAGGCCCTGGGTGGAGTCGGGGAAGTCGACCTCCCCTTCTCACAGCCCACCAACCCACCCATGGCAGACAGGCGACCCCCCAATTTCAACCTCCAACCTCCTCTAACCTCTGTGCCATGATACAATTGGTACCTAGATGAGGGGTGGGCAAGATGCCCGTGCTGAGTCACCCACCTAGTGCCAGACACTGTCTTCTCACTCTGCCCTGAGACACCATCGGGTGTGCACTGCACTCACCCTTTCTGCACCTACCCCGAGGCCCCTGCAGAGGGTGGAGGGTGACTCACAGTGGGAGGTGTGTCTTCCTGGCTGACTGAACCCATTTCCTCCCAGACAGAGGGTAGACGAGGTCATGGGTTCTGGGGTGCCGGCGTTTGGGGAGCGAGCAGCTGAGAAACCATCCCAGGGAGGCAGCAGGAGGCAGTAACACATGAGGGCTGAGGCTCCACGCCCCTGGGGAGTGCTCCATTGTTCCATCAGATGTTACTTGTGAAAACAAATTCAAAGAGAAATGATTAAGAACTTCAGGGTGGCAACTGCAGAACTTGAAGCCCCAAGCATTGGGCCTTCTGAGCATAGAACCCCATCACACGCCCTTGAAGCCAGCTCTGCCTGGAATGTTCAAAGATCCAAAGTTTCCAATTCCACCTTATGGTACCGTTGCCAAGCTCTGAACTAATGGTCACATCAGCTTGGAACTTGAGCTTGAACAAAAGTTTAAGATTCCACACACCTCCTCTACCCTGCACCAGGCACTGTCAGACAAGCTTCCTTAGTCAGTCCCCATAGCCATCTTCATAGGATCAAAAGATGAAGCAGGTTCAGAGAACTCAAGTCACCTGCCCAAGCTCACACAGCTGGGAGGTTGCAGAGCCAGGACTAGAACCCAGGTCTGAGTGTCTACTTGCCAGTCTTGCCACTCGTAGCCTCTTCTCACATGGCTCCTGGGATGAGGGCTTGTCCCATGTCTAAACCATCTGGTTCATTCTGAGATCTATCCTAGCCCTACACATATCCCTGAAGCCAAGTTGAGTCCTTGTTAGGGACCAGGGAATAGGTCTAGGGACCAGCACCAGATTAGTGGCTTCATGATCAAGGGTGTCATTCATTCACTCAATCACTCGTTCACTAACTGCCTAAGATCAGCTGACCACTGCCTCATCCTCTGCCCCAGGCTCCTCTTTCCCCATCACTTTGGGCTCCAGCCAGTGTCCCTGGTCATGAGCTGTGCACCTCTTGGCCTTGGCACATGCTGGGGCTTCTGTTTGGAGTGCTCCTGCCACCCCCACGCTTTCTTGCCTGGTGGAATCCTACCAAGCTCGAATGCCTCCTCCTGGGGACTCTCATCACAGAATGTGCTCCACGTCCCCTGCTCCCTCGGCTTTCCCACCCTCAGCATGCCACGTCAGAGCCAGGTCCTTGGGTGTCTGTCCCCCATCCAGCCTGGTGGGACCTCCTTGAAGGCAGGAGTGTCCTTTATCACTGTGTCCCTTCTGCCTCGCACATAGTAGGTACTCTGTAGGGGCTTGATGAATGAATGGACATCAGGCTCTGTGGTAGGCAGTAAGAGATGGAAGTTTCTACACTTAAGGTCTGATTGTGGTAAAGTGTGACTGGCACCATAATAGAGCTTTCGGTGTGAACCCAGGTAGAAAATGAGTCACTTTATGGCCAAAGAGGGTGCGGGTTCATGTCGCATATGACCTTGAAAGGTTTCGGGGGTTGATAGGCCAGAGAAGGGGTGGGTGCAAAGGGCAGGGCCCTCTCTGGTGCTGGAGAGCACCAAACTGGTCAGTTTTGAGTGAAAGTGTATGTGTGTATGTGTGTGTGTGTGTGTGTGTGTGTGTGTGTGTCAGTGTGGCAGCAGAGGCCTTTTTGGTGGGAATTTGGAACAACGTTTCCAACTGAGTACATTACTCTCCAGGGCAAACGATTTCTTTAAACAAGACTTTAAAAGATCAGCTTGGTAAAGCTTTCTGGCTATAGTCTCTCTCTTTCTCTCTCACACACACACACACACACACACACACACACATCCTGCAGGGCAGAGGGCAGCTGTGTGCTCTGGAGGGGCTCCAGGAAGGTGAAACAGAGCACATTTCCCAGGAAGTAGGCCATCAGGTAGGCAGGAGGTGCCAAGGAGACAAGTAAGTGATGAGTGACGCCCATGACAAAGACAGAGTGTCTTAGAAGGTCAGAGCTGGGAGGGATCTGAGAACTCTGATGTCCACAGAAGAGGAAGGGACTTATCCAAGGTCACTCCAAGGTCACTTCCAGCGCTGGAATCCAGGCTTAACCTTGGGTCTCCTGGCTGTAGATCCTTGACCTGTACCTGCCCCACAACTGATTCCTTCCTTGCTGGGGAGATGGGCCATCTAAAAGGTGCATGTTCAGGAACCACTGTGTCACCTGGATGGCGTCAAGCTCTCATGGTCCACCTGATAGCCAGAAAACTTCCTCAAACCCCATCCCACATATTCCTGAGGATTTTCAGGGTCTTCCATTTTCCTAGCCATGTCTGGTTTCCAATTCTGCTCTCCTGACTTCTAATATCACTTCTCACAGTGGCTGTCTTCACTCAGTCTTGACTGCTCCTTGCCCCCGTGTGGTCACTCCACGTGCCCATCAGGTGGAGCTAGATTCTGCTGCAATTACAAACAGCCTCCGAATCTCAGTGGCATAAACAACAAAGATTGCTTTCTCTCTCACATTGTGTGTCCATTGTGTGTTCTGCTCCACAACATTCTCACTCAGAGACAGGGACTCAGTCTGATGGGGCTCCACCATCAGGAAATTCACCAGTCCCATGGCAGGGGAAGGATCATGACAAATCATGCCTGACAGCTCTGCTCATGTTTCACTGGACAAAGTGAGTCACATGACCACACCCGGACTTCAGGGGCCTGGGCTGTACAGTCCTGCCTTGTACCAGGAGGAGAACCAGAGTATCCAGGAAAGCCCTAATGACACCCAACTGGCTCCTCCTTCAGTCCCCAAGCCCCTGACACCAGCCAAGTATGGACCAGACTTTCTGAATGGTTTAGATACAGTCAAGGGGTTTTCCAGTACTGAAACAGAAAACAGCTTAAATGTGAATAGAAGACATACCTGCCCTCCTGTCACTCAGCCTTTTCTGCTACAGGGATTTCTTGCTGACCTCCTCTCCTCACACTGGCCTCTCTCCACATGCTCCCAACTGCCATTTTGTTGGTGGTGGGGGTGTTCATAATCCCTCTATCTGCCAAGACCCTCGCCCCCGTCCAGTGATGTGCTGGAGCTGGCTCATACCAACTTGCAAGTCACTTGTGAAATTTTCAAGAATCTTGCAAGCTTGTTATTCACCCATCGGTAGCTTAAAATGGGCCAAGGTAGGAATGTTTACACCATGGAAATCGGCCGGTGCTACCAGTCAGAGTTTTTATTTGAGAGAGCTGGTAGTTAATCATTTAACAATATACGATTCTCTATACCTTTTTTTCAGGACCAGCTAAATACTTTGCTGGGCCCAGTGCAAAATGAAAGTGCAGTGCTCTTAAGAATTTCAGGGCAACAACAGCGAAGCTTTAAACCAGGTATTAGGCCCTTCTAAGCGGGCTGTTCACAGGTCACACTTCGAGGACATCGGCCCTGTCTCTACTCCCTCTATATTCTCCAGCCCTGGAGCCTCCACCCATAGCCATCTCTTCCTAGAGGTAATGGGAGATGACACATAAACAAAAGTCTGCACAAAATTTATTAAGCAAAACTATCCAGCTTTGCTCAGTCTCTTCTCTCCCACCTAACAGGCCTCTTGGACCTCATCTTTTGTAACCAGAAAGCTCCAAGGACCATCTAAAACAAAGGGAGCATCCTCCTCTGAGAAGAATCCTCCCCTCCTCTAGAATCTTCAGTTTGGCACCATTTCATTGTTTTAATAGCTATTTTTCTCCCATTTATGATTGGAAGTAAGTTGGGACCGCTCAAGCAACCCTAGAAGGCAGGGTAGGAGTTTAGAGATGGTCGTGGTATTTTCCTGGCTTGGAAGCACTCAGAATCCTGGAAGCCTGACTCTGCAAGAAACTGCAGAGATCTTAATTCAGGGTTTAAGGTAAAACTGTAGCCGAGGAATCAGGTTTGCAAACCAACTTTGTCATGGAGAGGGCCGCCTTGACCCCTCCCCAGTCAGCCCCTCTGCAGGGCCCACTCTGTGCCTTGAGTCCTGTTTCCCATGTTCCTCCTGCCATCCCCACCCCTGCTGCCCTGCACTCAACACCCTGTCGTACTCTGCATCTTTGTTCACACCATCCCCTCTGCTCCAATTCCTTCCATTCTATAACACACCTGCTGGGCTCCTTTTTGTGTGTGTGAGAAAGATCAGCCTTCAACAAATATCCACGCCAATCCTCCTCTTGATGCTGAGGAAGACTGGCCCTGGGCTAACATCTGTGCCCATTTTCCTCCACTTTTATATGGAATGCCACCACAGCATAGCCTGACGAGCGGTGCATGGGTGCAGGCTCGGGATGAGAACCCCAGGCCGCCAGCAGCAGAGCGTGTGCACTTGACCATTACACCACAAGGCCAGCCCAATTGGGCTCCTTTTTTGTCCTGCTAAACCTCTGGGTAGCGCTTGTGGCTTCCATGGTGAGACCCTCCCACTGCAGGAGGTGTGCACCTCTGGTCTGGCCTCACCTTGTTGGAGTATAAGTTACCTCTGTGGGTATCTGACCCGCTTCTTAGGCTGGAAGCTCCTCCAGGGAAGGGATCTGACTTATCCACCTCTGGCTGTGTCTCACCCATGCCCAGCATGGTGCCCACCACAGAGACTCCATCAGGACATGCTGACAGGATTGGCACAAAGGGAGACAGAGATGGGCATCTCTTAGGCTTGGAACAGGTCAGAGGGAATCGAGAATGAAGGAGAGAGAACTGAGTTGTGTGGCAGCTGTTTAAAAAGAAAGAAGTACAGAGATCTTTAGCAAAACCTTGACTGCTAACAAAAGAGAGAAAACCATGGACTAATTCCTCCTCCTCCGTCAATGACTGCATTGACTAAATGAATTCTGGATTAAAGACACTGTCTCTAGAGAGGGGAGTGGGGTGGGGCAGGAGCCAACGAGCAGTGCACCTAAGGGGTGTGGCAAACGAGGGTTCGACTGTGATGGGCCAAGAAAGCCAGACTGTGGGGTGGCAAGTGGGCAGGGCTCAGCTGAGATGCCAGGCATTGGGCCAGGTTGGGCAGCCAGAGCTAGACTATAGCCAGAGAGTTGGGGTATAAGCCAAAGTCCCAACTCTCCATGGCCATCGTTGACAAAGGTCAACTGAGCAGGCTTGGATGTTAGCCAAGCCAACCCAGATCCAAAGCAAATGCATCCCCAGAAGGGACCTGCAGGATAAGGGAAAGGCAGCCTCTGTGAAGTCAGTGGGGCTGGCGCTCCTGCCGCCAACCTGACACTGGCTCGTAGCAGGGGTGGGCCGTGTCCCAAGGCTTCTGCAGGGTCCCCAGGCTCACAGCTTTCCAGAGCTTTGCCCACCCGGCCCGATCCTTAAATTAGGCTCCCAGACTGCCAGTGCTGCTTTTGCAGGGAGCAGAGAGCCTGACCTGACTGCATCTGGTTTTTGCTCTGGTCCCTGGGGAGTAGGTGTCCTGTAGATGTCTCTGAGAAGAGTGCCATCAGTTTAACATACAGACTACATTTACACACACACACACACCCTGCCATCCTAAAGAGAAAAGAATACCGCGTGCAAATCCCAGAACTGGCCAAGAGAGCAGACTGGGATGGGCGTGCTGACATGAGGGCAGTGAGGGTGCTGACTGGACATCCACGAGTCTCTGAGCTCTCCACAAGCGTGTGTGTGTGAGTCCCTTAGCTCTTTAGAGTTCAGATCCAAGAACAGCCATTATTTCATGTGCCAAGGTTCTCAGAGAATTTAAAAAACAGAAAAGCCTGCATCAGCCCTGAATATTTCTCCATTAGATATTTTCTGCAGCTCTTCAAGCACAGGCCGGGGTAGTTTTAGCAACCCGAAAGTGGAGATTGGGTAACTGTCCCATTTTGCTCTCAAAGTGCTCCATAGGCTCAATGGTCAGAGCCCATTCATCCTGCAGTTCAGCAAGTGGTCTTGAGGGGACAAAGCCACATGCCCTGAAAAGGGAGGCGAGTTGGCTCTGTGACATGTTTGTGATTTCCTGAGCTACTATCTTTGGACGTCTGCCACACAGCTCAGGGTTGTCTCTGTGCCCACTCAGCACCTTCCACCCCCTGCTCTTATTGTACTCAGTGAGACCCCAGGGTGGGGGTTTGCCCTCAGTGCACAAACTGCTGGGAGAGGGCACAGTCCCCTGTGACAGCTCCCCAAGGAGGACAACACCAGGGGCCTCCAACAGCCAAAGTGCTGGGTCATCACAGAGAGATGAAGCAGAGAACACACATGGAGAAAGGGACCAGGGAGGGGCATCTGATGTGGCAGAGAAAGACAGAGACCACTGCAGGAAGAGGGGGACAGGCTTCTAGGCTGGGGCTGCCCTGACTCCCAGGGGTTTCACTCTTTCTCTCTGAGCCTGTTTGCCTGTCCACAAATGGGGTGTATGACAGAGTCCCTTTGGCTTCCATTCTGTCGTTCAGCTCAAATCCCAGACACATTGGGGAGGTTCCCAGGTCTCCAGGGTGGTAGGAGCTGAGGGTGTTGAGCAGGGGCAGAGGAGGAACAGTTGGGAGGGGAGGGGGCTGCAGGAAGTAGCAAAAGTCTCTCTGGCATCCTTACAGCTCATCCTAGGAGAGGAGACTCGGGCTGTGTTCTGGAGCTGGCTGGCCGGGTAGCATGGGCGGGGAAGAGGGTGCTGGGAGGGGAGCCACAGCAATGTGGCTGGAGGGTGCTCAGAGACCCATTACCCAGCCTGGTGCTAAGCTGCCAGTGAGGAGGCATGTTCCCCACGGCTCTTTAGGTGGTGACAGGGCAGGTGCTTGGGAGAATCTGGGTGTTTTTGCTTTTCTAAGTTTTCCCCCAAAAGGGGGTGGTGGAGAGCTAGCATTTACTAAGCACCTTCTCTGCACCAAGCCCTCAAATTTTCCCATTACATACAGGGGTGACCTCATTTCACCTTCATATTTTACGGGAAAGACCTGAGGTTCAGAGATGTTAGGCATCTTGCTGGAGGTCACACAGCTGAGAAGCAGCATAAGGCGGATTTGAGCCTGCTCTGCGTGGGTCTCAAGCCCTAGCTCTTTTCACATCATCAGTGGCATTTCCTCTGAATTCTCCAGAGCCCTGAGTTCCTCTAAGATCCCTTAGGGTTACCCCAGCAGGTGTGCACTGAGGGTGCCAGGAGGGCTTGGCAACAAGAGCAGCTGACATCCTCTGCCAGCTTCTGGGGCGTGTGACCCATGTTTAGAAAAGTCTGTGTTTGGTTTAGTGGTCTGCTGTCACCATCTTGAAATTTTGTCATTTTTTAAAGAAGGGGTCCTGCATATTTTCTCTGCACTGGGCCTCACAAGTTACATAGTCCATCCCGCTGATGGGGTTTTCACATAAGGTGTCACTTGAGAAAGGTGTTTGCTGCTAGAGTCCCACCGGTGGTGGCAGCCCCTGCCCTCTCCCTGGTCCCCTCAGCTCTGCTGGACTTGGGGGCGAGGGCCCCTTGGAGGGGCAGGAACTCCGTGGCCAGAGCTTACCCTGTGCCTCCTCTGTCAGTGAGGCCATCGTGTGTTTGCACCAGATCTCTACCAAGGGCTGAAGGCCTGCGTCTCCAGCTGGCCCACTGGGGCCTGGATGAGCAGGCAGCCCTGGCAGAGGTCCCCAGGCCTCCTGCTCCGGCCTCCACCTGAGAAGTCCCTCTCCAGGGCCCACTCCTCCAGGCTGGCGGCACTTCCATCCTCCCCGAGTGTAACAGCGGCCCCTTAAAAACACAGAATCCCTCAGAGGGAGCAGAAGAGGAAAGACAAGTTGGCAAAAGCTGTTTTTCTAGGAGGAAGAGATATATTTTTAGTTTCTTATCTACATTTCCCTTTTAAAAATAATATATATGAACCCATTTGAGAAAATCTGACAATCTAGAGAAGCAGAAAATGTTAAAAGCTGTATCAACCATAGTTCTGTTTCTCAAAGATAACCACTGTAAACACTTTGTTGTGTTTTCTTCAAATTTTTTCTATGCACAGATCTTGGGATTTTTCCCCGTTTTATTTACATAATGTCACACATATGAATATTGAATTTGAATCGTAATGTGTTTTTTTTTTTACTTAAGATTGTAGCACAATTGTTTTCTCATGCTGAAAGTATGCTTTTTGATGGCTGTATGATGCCCCAGTACCTGTGAGCATACCATCATCCATGCAGCCATCTCCCATCCTTGGCTCTTAAAGTTGTTGCAAATTTTTGTTACTAGAAACACTCATCTCTGCATCTGAAATGTTCATATGAGAGAGCGTCTCCTTGGGACAGGTTTCCAAAAGTAGAATGACTGAAACAAAAGGTAGAAGCACGGTCAAGGCTCCCACTCCGTCCACCCTGCATCACTGCTCTCCGAGCGGGCTGCACCGCCCTGACGGCCCCGAGGGCTGCACAGCAGGACCCCTGCATCGCGCCTCTCCCACACTCAGTGTGACATTTTGTTGTTCACTTTCCCTAAGTCAGAGAGCCCCACTTTTCCCCAAGGTCACAATGGGAAGCGGCCCTAGAAAGACGAGGTCTGCACTTCCTGTAGTTACGTGGTTGAAGGTGCCGTCCCTTGGGTAGTGGAATGCCCTGTGTAAGCTCCCACTTAGAGTTTATCGCAAAGGAGGCATGTTTCTCTTTTTCAATGGAGTTTATAAGCAGAGGTTTCAGTGGACCCATCCCTGCCAATCAAGTACTGAAGGGCAGGTTTGGGGAGATTGGCTGGGCTTTCAGGGGCTGGAAGGCAGGGGACTGTGTTTCCAAGAGGTTGGGACAGAGCAGGCCAGCAGCAGACCCAAGTTGCTGAACCTTGGGAGGCATGGAAGGACAGGGACACGTGGATAAGTGGACAGGCAGCTGAGGGGACGAGACTAGGGAGGGCATGTCATGTGGGGGAAGCACTGGAATGGGGGACTCAGGAGACCTGGTTCCAAGCCAGCTACTGACTCACCTTATGACCTCGGATGGGTCACTTCTGTCACTGGCGGGGCACTCTGGGAGGGAGGCCTCATGGGGGGGAAAGGGCCAAGGGGGATGTGGAGCTGCAATTCACTTACCACAGAGACCTCAGCCAACCCCCCCAAAGCTCCAGAGCTGGGTGGCCCTTCAGACCCTTCAGGCGGCGAGGCACACCACAGCACCCACAATAGCCCTCTCCGACCTTCCAATACACAGGAGTCAGACTAGTCGGGGCCCCATCTCTATAAAGATCTGTGACTCTGATGTTGTCCTGATGCCTGAGGCCACCTATCTGGCCCTGGATAGGGCAGTGGTGCCAGAGTCATCCCCAAAGGCAAGGGTGTCTCTGGGTGGGAGGTCTGAGCCTGGCCATGACCTCCGTGGGTGGGGCTGGGTGACCAAGGGCTTGTGGGGCATCCCACCGAGCAGACCTGTTGGCCATCCTGCTGCCCATGGTCAATTTCTATCAGGAGTTGGTCTCCAGCCACCAGTACAGCCTGCAGATCCTGGCCCACTGCAAGCAGAACAGTGACTTTGACAAGCTGCTGAAGCACTATGAGGCCAAACTGACTGCAAGGAGATAGTTCTGGAGACCTTCCTCACTGACCCCATGCTCCAGCTGGCACCTAGCCCTGTCCTTGAGGGCGCATGGCTGGGGAGCCTGCTGGGGGGCCATGGCAGTGAGGGCCCCAGCTGGGAGGAAGCCACAACTGGGGGCACCAGGGGGCCATGGCCAGGAGGCCCCAGGCCCTAACAGGCCCCAGGTCTGGGCTGCCTGGAGAATGGAGTTAGAGCCAGCTCCTGACCCAGTGGACCGCAGGCCTGTCCAGCTTCACAGAGCAGGCAGTGTGGGAAGGTGAGGGGGAGCTCCTGGTCCTGAGCCCACCTCCAGGCCCTTCTGCTTGCCGGCTTAGAGCCTCAAGCTCTGGGCTCTTGGCCCAGACAAGACCCTGGAAGAGCCTCCACGTTAGAGTCTGAGATCAGAAGTGCTGTGGGTGTCCGTCCTCAGCCCTGCTCATGGGAGTGCTGGGAGCTGCGAGTACCATTCTCCGTCCACTTGGTGTTTCTCTCTCCCTCTCTCCATTGTTGCTATATCTCTGACTTGTTTCATCACTGTCTCTCTCCTTGCCTTTGTCTCCCTGTCCCTCTGTCCTTCCCCATCCTTGCCTCTGTCCCTGTCCCCCTGCCTCTCCCTGCTGCAGATTCCCAGGCACATTCTGACACTGCACGAGATCCTGGCCCACTTTTCACGAGCACATCGAGCCAACAGCTTGGAGAACGCCAGGGCTAAACTGGGGGTGCTGTCTGGGTGAACCCAGCTCCCAGGTGCCCCCCCCGGTGGACAGGCCAGGGCTGAGGATGCTCCCCAGCAGGAGTTTGCTGAGCCCCAGATGGTAAAATGTCATGTTCAGGTTAGGATCCCAAGGGGTGGGTGTTGGGGGACCCCCAGCCTGTCCCACCTGGAAGCAGGGACACGGAGCAATCTGAGGAGTTCACAGCTCAAGCCCAGGGGGCACTTGGTGGGATTGTGTGGGTGGTGTGCTGTCCCTGGCACAGATGGGGTTCGAGGAAGGGCCATGAGCACTCACGTGGGCCCACCTGCCAGGGTGGGGATCCGCCAAGGGACTCACAGGCACTCTGCCAACTTCCTCTGTTCTCCAGTGCCAGTGTGTCACAACCTGTGGTATAGGAGCCCCAGAGGGGGTCCTGGGTGATGGGCCTTCAAGTGCCAAAGGCTGCAGTCAACAGCAGGCAGTGTCATGGGTGGACAAGCCCATGACTTGTCCAGTGTCAGAGGCCCCAGCCCTCTGGTCAAGGCCCCTCTGCTGCCCCTCTTTCAGTCCCCAAAGCCCAGGGGGAAACTTCCTCTGCCGGGGCAGAAGCAGAGGGATCAGGGAGGAGGCGCCTACAACAGCACAGGCAGCAGTTGACGGTGGCCTACACCAGGTGGTGGTATGAAGGTGAGCAGGAGGTTCAGATTCTGGGTGTGTTTTGAAGATGGAAACAACAGGATTTTCTGATGCATTAGATGTGGGGAGAGAGAAGATGGGAGTCAAGAGTGATTCGAGAGTTTTTGGTTGAGCAAGCAGAAGGTTGGAGTTGCTGCTAACCAAGATGGGGAAAGGTGCAGGAGGGGCAGGTGTGGAGGGGAAGTCTTTCTTGCTTCATTGGAGCTTTACTGGGGGCGTGTTGAACTTGAGATGGACAACAGTGGTGGAGAGGACAAGAAGGGAGGAGGGCGTTTGGGTCTGGAGTGTAAGGGAGTGAGCCATTCAGGAGCCATCAGGTCAGAGGTGGTATTTAAAGTCACATGAGTGGTGCGATCACCAGGGGAGTGAGTTTAGGCAGGAACGAGGTGCGTACCAAGAGCTGAGCCCTGGGGTCTGCACCTTATGGAGGCCAAGAGATGATGAGCAGCCTCATACGCAGTGATGGGCTGCCAGAAGCTGCAAGGGAGTGTGGTTCTGCAGCATGTGGGGTACAGTCCCCAGCCCTGCCAACCACTCAGTGCCCTAAATGTCTTCCCGTGTCCAGCAAAAGGCAGCCAGTAGGGCCATGTCTCCCAGCCTGGCAGTGGGAGGACCAGGCTGGACTAGGGCAGAGCACAGGCCCCGGAGTGGAGGTTCATTCAGGGAGCAGATGTAATCAGAGCGTGATTGCAGACTAACAGAAACCATTGTGGGGTGGGGACCCCAGTCCTCTCATACCCCAAGGAGCCAAATCCTGCACACTTCCCCAAGGAGAAGACTTGGGGCTCCAGCGAGGCTCCTCATCCCTGTGGGATGCCCTGTCCCAGTGCGGGCAGTTGCGAGGAAGGCACATGGGTGCCAAGGCATTTATCCTAAGATTCTGATCCCCTTTCCCAAAGCCTACTCATCCTTTGTTCCACCTGATCACCTGCATCTGGCCTGAACACAACCTTAATGGCACAGAAGTGCCATTCCCATCGCCCTGACAGCAGCCCTTTCATGCTCCTCTCTCCCCTTGGGGGACTGAGGAAAGCTCCCAGCCAGGCATGAAGCCATCAGATAACCAACCCTCTCTGGCTGTGCTCAGAAACACTCCTCGCCTGGGGCTGGGTCTCTCCTACCTCTGGCCTTTGTCCCGCTTTTTCTCCTGAATCTCATCTGTTGGGCTCACTGTAACCCAGGTCGTCACTTCCAGTTCCCCCGGGAGCCTGTGGCCCTGGGAACTCCTCCCCAGCTGCCTGGACGGTGTGGCTCTCAGCACAAACTCCAGTTGGGGCTGGCAGGAGTCCTGAGCAGCTGCAGCTGGCACTTGTCTAACAGTGAAACTAGTGTTGCTACTGTGGGATCGCCCCCTTGTTTGTAGCAAATACAGCCCTCCTCAGCAAAATCCCCACCCTCGTCAAAAGAAATGGTTCTGCTTACTTTTGCTCACCTCCAAATATGAATCCCTATCCAGGGAACTAGCATATCCTTGAAAGGTGCCTCCCTGTGCCCCGTCCCTTCCAGAAGAGGGCTAGGGCCTGGGCTGCTGAGAAGAGCATTGCTGGGAGAGACAGACTGAGGCTCCTAAGGAAGAGACCCCATCTCCATGCCCCAGTCTGATAACCAGAAAACAACGGATAATAATAGTTTTATAATAACACCTTTGCAAACAATGATACAACAGTGATCACGGCCCTTTACTCAAGCGCCTGCCATGTGCTGGGCCTGAGGTCAGCAAGTGAAATGCATTCTCTTCCATCCTCACTCTGAACTTCTACAGGTGAGCAAACTGAGGGTCAGAGGGGCCCAGTAATTTGCTCATCACGCTGAGTTCATTAATTAGAGATCCAGCTAGACCAGTGTCATCTCTCCTTGCTGGGAGGGTTAAAGTGGACAGTGTCTACTAGAGAACTTTGTAAGCCATGCATATTAACCAGCCCTCTTGATGATCTGGTCATGGTTGTAGAATTTGAGGCATCAGCAGACAAATAACAGGTTTTGTGCTTTTTTGGAGTAGGTGGGGTACTTTCTCCAGAAGCTCCTCCCCACATGATTACTAACCTCCTAAGACTCCTGAAAACCCACCAAGGCTCTTAGCAAAGTTGGTAACTCACAGGCTTCTTTTCCCACCACTGCTATTTTTTTTTTTTTGGTAAGGAAGATCAGCCCTGAGCTAACATCCATGGTAATCCTCCTTTTTTTCTTTTGCTGAGGAAGACCAGCTCTGAGCTATCATCTATTGCCAATCCTCCTCCTTTTTTTCCCCAAAGCCCCAGTAGATAGGTGTGTGTCATAGTTGCACATCCTTCTAGTTGCTGTATGTGGGACGTGTCCTCAGCATGGCTGGAGAAGCGGTGCGTTGGTGAGCACCGGGGATCCGAACCCGGGCCACCGGTAGCGGAGCTTGCACACTTAACCGCTAAGCCACGGGGCCGGCCCCACCGCCAATGCTATTTTTAAAAAGCAGTTAAATGGCGCCACCTCCTGGAGGAGGGGTGTTGCGGCAGTCATAACAGGACAAATAGGAGAGTTGTCCTTATTCTCACATTAAGGGGCAAGGTGTGTCTTGCTCCCGCCAGACATGCTGGAGCCTATTGGAGTCAGACTTTCCGTGAGCCAGCTGGATTGCCAGATGCTCCAAAACTAAGCCATTCCACGACCCAAACATTAAGGAAGCAACTATATAACGTGCATTGAGGGAGGGGTGGAGACAGTAAGTGCAAAGGCCCTGAGGAAGGATGGGTGGGTGGAGTTCTATGGATGGAGATAAGACCAGTAGTGGTGTGGGGGGCAGAGTAATGAAGAAAGGTTGTTTCCTATACTCCTCTCAGTTTTGCTATCTCTGTTCTACGTAGTTCAAACTTTTAAGTCAGACCTGCTTTCTAGCTATTAATCTCCATTTCCATTTCCAACATCTGTCTCCTTGGGCTGTCAGAAGGATGATGTGAGATCATGCCCATAGAGTGCCCAGCAGAGCGGGCATTCAATATGCATGCTTTTTCCCCCTTTGTGACCACAGGCTCCACCTGAGAATCCTGGGTGCCAGGCCTTCTTCCTAGGTCTGGCCAGAGGCTCGGCATTCCCTTCTCCCTGAGAGGTGGGGGCGGCCTGTCTCTGACTTATTTTCTGTCCTGACAGGATAATGTACAATGAAGTAAACGAGACAGAGAGCATCCAGGAAAACATAGCCATGGAGGGCATGATTGTCGAAGGCTGTGAGACCCTCCTGGACACCAGCTAGATTTTTGTGAGATGGGGCATGGCACCCTGGCTACCCCCAATCTCAAGGTAGGCCCCAGCAGTGGTGGCACTTGGGGACACCACCAGTTGGTTTGGCTACCATGTGCCAAAACCTGCCAGCATGATTGTGGAGTATTCCAGGGCTGCTGGAGGAATGTGACAGCTGTATGTAGATGTCGGTATCTGCACACATGGATGCAGATATTACTGGTTTTCACAGTTCCCTTCTCTCCAGATGTACACATGATTCTTCCCAGATGCCCTTGATGTGTCTGTGGATGTCATAGTAAACACTGACATGTCCTTTTGGGGAGAGAGGAGTGGAGGAGAAGGACAGATACTGATTGGCCTGGTGAATCACAAGCATGTTCAGCATCCGAGGGGAAGTCGTGTGGGTCAGTCCCTCTGTCCCTTGCTCATCATCCTTGGCCCCTTGTGGGAGGCCGTGATCACAGCGGTTCTCAGGGGTAGGAGGTTGCCTTCACCCTCAGCCTCCACTCTCCTTGGGAGCGGTGTTTGAGAGGCACAGCCCTGTGAGGGGGCAGCTAGAGGCTGTGACTGAGGGGACTGACTTCCAACTCGGAGACGTTAGAGCCGCAAGGAGTTTGAGGGTCAGCTCTTCAGATTCCACTTGCTGTGGGACCCTCAGCTTCTGCTTGCATGCCCCCGAGGTGACCTCCACCTCAGATGGGCCTCCTGAGTTCCTTCTATCCAGCCCTGGGACTCTCTGAGCAGATGGAAAGCTCGCCAGCACTTCCTGTGGCCTGTGCAGCTGCCTTTGGCCCCTGCTGCCCTTAGCAAGGGTATCGTCGACTTGGAGTTTTGTCCCGATCCCCTGTGTGTGGCCCCCTGTGCCTTTTCCCTAGGCCTGCCCTGTGATCTACTGAGCCCAGAGCCAGCCTCCCTGTGTCCTGGCTCCAGCTGAGCTGCAATGGGCCAAAGCTGGAAGAGGCCCAAAGAATGACCTCTCCTGGGGTGGGCAGTGTCACCACAGTCCAGGAATCTGCTCCATTGCCCTGAGCCTAAGCATTTCCGCCCCTCCTGAGGGGCTGGGCTGGATATGGAGACCAGACAAGGGGGCCCAGCAGGGTTCCAGGCAGTGACGGACGTGGACAGAAGGCAGAGTAGTGGCCCAGAGCAGGCCTGGGGAGATGGAGCGTCAGGGAGGGCTTCCTGAGGAGGCATCACTGGAGTCGAGTCTTGAAGGGTAAGTAGGAGTGCACAGGGTGGATGGGGTGAAGGAAGTGCCTTCCAGGCCAAGGAGCAGCACTCAGGAGCCACAGGTAACTTGCCCTGGAACTAGAGTGGGAGCAGAGAGGGGAGGCGATGGTAAGGAAGGAGAAGTGCTGGAGCAGCCTGGGGGCAGGCCTTGAAGGCCTGAGTCCCGAGGACAGTGAGGAGCTGGTGGAGTAAGTGGGGAGAGGCGGCCTGGAGCACGTCTTAGGGGAGCGGGAAATGGGTTCATCACAGTCCCCTGCTTTGCCCGGGAGTGGCTTCCGTGTGCACCTTGTTGAGGACTGGGGCGCTCTCTGGGCTCGGCAGCCCAGCATGTCGTGACTGATTGGTGATGTCTGCTATGGCTGTGTGTGGCAGCAGGTGCCCTGTGTCTCTTGCTCATCCCTCTGGGCCAGAGCCAGCTCCACACTTGTCCAGCCTCCTGCCTTCCCCAGACCCAACTCTAAAGAGATACAGCCTTTTAGATACAGGATACAACCTTCCTTAGAGAGGGAGTACAAACAATACCCTAGTTGGCCTAAATTCAGCCACCAATTAAGAAAGCCTTCAGGTTCAACAATATACTTATCTTAATTTCAATCACAGAAACTAACTCCTAATCTAATACTGCATTAATCTATTAATTCATAAAAGTACTACTGTTACTATGAGGAACAAGAATTATTTCTCCTTGCATAATCTTAGAACAGATAATCACCGAAAGTTAACAATAAAATAAATTCAACCCAACAATTATTTATTACATTAACTGTTAACCCAACACAGGTAGGCATTCAAGGAAAGATTTAAAAAAGTAAAAGAAACTCGGCAAACACAGCCCCCACCTGTTTACCAAAAGCATCTCCTCTGGCATTTCTGGTGTTACAGGCACTGCTTGCCCAGTGACACGGTGTAAAGGCCGCAGTGATTGGACCCTGCAAAGCCAGCACCATCATTTGTTGTCTAAATGAGGACTTGTATGAACAGCCACTCGAGGGTTTTACTCTCTCTTACATTTAAACAGTGAAATTGACCTTTCCCTGAAGAGGCGGGAATGACAAAATAAGGTGAGAAGACCCTATGGAGCTTCAATTAATTTAAAAAAACAAAGGTAAGCCAAATCAAGGGATAACAAACTTAAATGGACTAACAATTTTGGTTGGGGTGACCTCAGAGAAGAAAATAACCTTTGAGTGATTAAAATCTAGACCAGCTAGTCAAAATATTTCATCACTTATTGATCCAAAATATTGATCAACAGAACAAGTTACCCTCGGGAAAACAGCACAATCCTATTCTAGAGTCCATATCCACAATAGGGTGTATGACTGCGATGTTGGATCAGGAAATCCCAGTGGTGTAGCCACTGTTAATGGCTCATTTGTTGAATGATTCAAGTCCTATGTGGTCTGAGTTCAGACCAGAGTAATCCAGTCGGTTTCTATTTTCTATTTCTTCCAGTACAAAAGGGCAGGAGAAACAAGACATACTTTACAAAAGCACCTTCAAACAAACAGATATAATCTTAATCTAATATATACGTATATAGCCTGCCTATGAATGGGGTTTGTTAGGGTGGCTCATTAATTGCATAAAAAATAAACCTTTATAGCCAGAGGTTCAATTTTTATCCCTAACAGCATGTTCATAATCAATCTTCTTTTATTAACTGTCCCCAATCTACTTTCCATAGCATTCTTTACACTAATTGAATGAAAAGTATTAGGTTATATATGACTCCATAAAGGACCCAACATCATTGGCCCCCATGATCTGTGGAGACACCAGTATTTACGTCAGTGTCACAAGGCCATCAGCTGGAGTTCACATTGGAAAACGTACCTGGGAAGACACCCTACAAAGGATTCACTAGCACACAACTGAATGAGCAATGTGGACTTTTGTCGATGACCTAGTATTTAAAACGGTAGGATAGGGCTGGCTCCATGGCTAAGTGGTTAAGTGCACGAGCTACGCTGCTGGCGGCCCGGGTTCGGATCCTAGGCACACACCAACACACCGCTTCTCCGGCCATGCTGAGGCCGAGTCCCACATACAGCAACTAGAAGGATGTGCAGCTATGACATACAACTATCTACTGGAGCTTTGCGGGAAAAAGTAAATAAAAATTATAACAAAAAAAATAAAATGGTAGGATAAAGATGCAGGATTCTAATGGGTTCATGGAAATGCTGAATGCACAATTCGGAAACAAGGAATAATCAACAAGGTAAACCAACTCCAATAGATTTATAATTGCTTACATGTACACAGTCAGAGTTTTTGCTGAAAAATTAAGTATTCATGTATTTGTTTTGATGAAAATATGAAACTTTATGTTGAATAAAAATGGGCCATTTTCCCGTATTAGTACATTACTACTCATCATTTAGTCAATTTCTATAGTTAATGGAGTTATAAACATAATTACAAAGGCATGCATCCATCAGAAAACAACTATGAGTGAATCTCGAAATTGTAGGGCCAAAAATAATGTTTTCAATATTATTAGAACATGTATATACATAACAAGGAGAGAAAACTCTGATTAAAGGAGATTAAAATGTAATCTAATCTTAAAAGAATAAAAAGGGTGTCATTCCTGGGATACTGGGGATAGGCAGTAAAATTGCACAGAATTCTGAGACTGGAAATGGGCCATTCCCTACTTTCATTTTTTTATTGTTGTTGCCAAGGGAATTTTTCCACCAAGAACAGAGAGATGGAGGGGAAAGAGGACATGGAAGGATATGGCAGACATGAGAAGGGTTCCATTTTCAGGACACCTTAGAGCAGTCAGGTGTCCATATTCTAGACCATGTAACCACAAAGAATTTCCCCTGGCAGATGCCTTCTGTAGCTCTTCCCTCCCAATTTCCACTCATTCCTCCTGGTGAGATCATCCTAAATGAGAACAGGCTGGGAGAAACACAGAGCTGCCTGGAGAAAAGCCCATCTTGTAAATTGACCCTGCTCTAGAGCTGGCTGGGCAGAGGACAGGAGCTGCACGATGGATACCGGCCCCTTTTCAGTCCAGGGACTTTCCTTTATTGCCCTTTGGGGAATACACTGACTGTAACACTGAGGTTCACTGAAGGCCAATGGGATGATGTGTGAGACTAAGGTGTCGATAAAGCACTTGACGCAACATGTTTTCATGTGTATCAATATGTGCATAACTAGGGAGAAGGGCCTTAACATCTTTATGATCCTTAAGGGAAATTTGATTCACACCAATTTAGGAATCACTGGCAATAACGTGTCACGTAGAAGATGGATCGTCAATCTAAATGAACTTATTCACACACTCAGTGTCCTAGTCAGTATGGGATGATGAAACAAAAATATCATAGACTGGGCACTTTATTTATATTTTTCTGAGAAAGATTCACCATGAGCTAACATCTGTGCCAGTCTTCCTCTATTTTGTACGTGGGTCAGCCCCACAGCATGGTTGTTGATGAGTGGTATAGGTCTGTGTCCAGGAACCGAACTCAGGCTACCAAAGAGGAGCTCACTGAACTTAAACACTAGGCCATGGGGCAGGCCCCTAGACTGGGCACTTTCGGGGGGTTTTTGTGTGTGTGTGAGGAAGATCAGCCCTGAGCTAACATCTGATGCCAATCCTCCTCTTTTTTGCTGAGGAAGATTGGCCCTGGGCTAACATCTGTGCCCATCTTCCTCTACTTTTTATATGGGATGCCGCCACAGCATGGCTTGACAAGCAGTGCATCAGTGCATACCTGGGATCTGAACCTATGAACCCTGGGGCCATGAAGCAGAGCACCCACACTTAGCCACTGCACCACCGGGCCATCCCTAGACTGGGCACTCTTAACAACAGAAGTGCATTCCTCACAGTTCTGAAAACTGGGATATTCAACATCTAGGTTCAAGCTGATTTGCTTTTGGTGACAGCTCTCTTCCTGTTTTGCAGAAGGACAGCTTCTTGCTCTACCCTCATCTGGCAGAGAGAGCTCTGGCCCTCCATTTCCTTATAAGGGCACTAATCCCATCATGGGGGCTTCACACTCATGGCCTCATCTAAGCTAATTAACTTCCAAAGGCCCCACTTCCAAATACCATCATGTTGGGGATTAGGATATTAACATATGAAATTGGATTACATAGACATTCAGTCCATAGCATTCATGAAACCAACAATTAACAAATATTTATAGAAGTCATACAGCCCCAACTGAAGAATGTTCTGGAGATCATGTGGCAAATGACACAATGTCTTTCCCTTCACAGAGTCTTCTAGTGGAGGCAATAAAAATTAACAGCCAAACAAAACTTGTGATATTTAAAAGCTAACATAGATCAATTATGACAGATTGTACTTACAATTGTCTTCTGGTAAAACAGGTCTGATTATCAGAGTCCAGATTAAGCAAATTCCCCCGGGTGAGGGCATGTGTGGCAATCTCACCTAAAAAGGTTCTTCCTTTTTTGAAATTTTATTTCATCTAGTCCTGTTTGCTTCTACATCCCTTTGGTGTTTGTGAACATACAGTATTTATTAAACCAACGTTTAACTGTTGCTCTGCCTTTACCACACCTGACTGGAAGCAGAAGTTACTGGACTTGGCTGGAACCTAATTTCAGTTCATTTTTCCTCCTCTTTCTGCTCAGACTCTCTTCTCTCACTGTTGAAATAGCAAATGCCTTAGGGGAGAAGCTGCATGGAGCTGGTGCTCACAATCTTGTGCTTCCCTCGTCTCAGAGATTATAGACCCCCAAGTCCTGTCTGCACAGGATGTTCTCTGACCCTTCACACAGCTGTTCTGTGTGCTTTGTCCAGCTTTTCTAGCTGCCCAAGGAAAGCTACTCAATAAAAGTGGAACCTGCAGTAATTTTATCCTGAAATGTTTTAAACCAATGAATATTTGTCATTTTTCAATGAGTATTTCTATAATTTTATAAGAAACATTTAAATAGGAATTTTAACAGCAATAATGGCTGTTCTTTGGCCTGAATTCCATGTCACTCATTGTTGGGAATTATGTGTAAGCTTTGATACACTCTCCTCAGTGCCTTTTAAAATATCACTGTTCCTTACATTTACATATCTTGTGATGGGTTTGTATCAGTCACCTCCTTTGTACCATTTCAGATCTTCTTGGGTCCTCATACCCTTGAGTCATGTCATTTAGCAACCAGTTTTGCAGGTATCAGATTTGCTTTACGCAGGTGTCTCCTGACTGCTCCCCACATTTTGTCCCTGTGCCCTCTGCCTGTCCCTCTTGCCCCAGGGTGTCCATGTTGATGCTGAGGGGTGAAAAAAACCCTGATCAAGCCCACACGTGCACGGCCACGTTCCTTGTTGTGTGGATGTGTGTGTGTTCAGCAATTCTGTATGGTCACAGGGTGCATGGCTAGTATAGCATCTATGTGAAGGTGTGTTTTGTTGACTTGTGTGTTTAGAGAGTTCAAGTCACTGTGGGCTCTGAGACAGTGAGTGGTCTGTGTGTGTGTGTGTGTGTTTGTGTGTATGTTCTGAGTATCAGTGTGCATTATCAGGTGTAGTTTACAGTCTGAATGCTGCTGGTCATTTGCAAATAGTATGTATGTGGGTGTGGGTGTGTGTTGTCAGCATTTCCACGTGTTCAGAGGATGTCTGTCATTGTGGGAATGTGTGGAATAAGTATGTTGTTAGAGATGAGCATGGGCACCAACACTATTTGCCTGTTACTAGTTCAACACTCAACACCCCTGAAGAAACATTGAGTCCAGACATTCACAGGCCCCATCAGGCCCACAGAGATCCTACTCAGCTGTTTTCTTCCCATCACAGAAATATGAACAGGTAGCCAAGGACCACTTGATATTTGAGGAATTCCTCTAGCATGAAAGATGGAGCAAGAAACACATACACTGAAGTGAGGGACTAAAGGAGCAGCAGGGAAATCCAGAGATCATAGTGAAACTTCAACTGCATATCTAGTAACATCTTCAAAACATTTAGAGATGGGCCGGTCCCATGGCCTAGTGGTTAAGTTCAGAGAACTCCACTTCAGCAGGCCAGGTTCAATTCCTAGGCGTGGACCTACACCACTCATCAGTGGCCAGGCTGTGGTGGCAACCCACATACAAAATAGAGGAAGATTGGCACACATGTTAGCTCAGGGCGAATCTTCCTCAGCAAAAAGAAGATAGGCAACAGATGTTAGCTCAGGGTGAACCCTCCTCGGCAAAGAAAAAAAAAGAAGATAAAACATCCATTAAGTGTATATATATGTATTGATGTTACCAAACAATATTGGGGTTCTCTTGCCCAACGCACATTAAAAAAGCCAATTATTCTGGCATCAGCTTTTGGGAAATGAAGTGTAGCTTTATTTTGTGAGATTGATCTGCAAGGAGACGGGGTTATGTGTCTGTCTCAGATCTGTCTCCCTGATCCAGGGCTTGGGGCACAATTTATGGGATGAAGAGCAGGGTGGTCTGACGTGTGGAGGTAGATGATTGGAAGTAAGGAGAAGTGAGGTAATTGATGATCTGCACAAGCAAAGTCAAGCTTCGTGGCTCTTCATCGGATGTGTGTTCACAAATTGGCAGTGTTACCATGATCTAAGGATGGAACTTTTAGCTCGATGTCAAAAAGGTCACTTATCAAGCATTTGCGCAGGCCCAGTTGATGGGTTGGTGGTCTCAACTGGCCTGAACTGGACGAGGGGTCTCAGTTCCTGAAAGAAAACTCTTAACTACTCTGTTGATAAGATGGGGTCAGTAGAACTGGTCCTGGAGGGCACATGGTTATGTTGGTATATGCATATATATGCATGAAATTACATGTATGTGTGTTAAATGTAGAGTATACACAAAACCAGACTCTAGTTCAAGTGGTCAGGACAGATTATAATCAGTAATATACCACTGCAATAGGGAAGAGGGAACAGGGTGAACTGAACTCAATTTGATTTGTACAGAGGTGACCGGGCATTTGGAAGGGAGAATGAGGGAGCAGGCAGAGGGGTGAGCAGGGGCTCAGTAGAGTCAGGGAGGGAAAAGTTACAGAGTGTTGGTCAGTGCAGTGTGATCTGGCCAGTTGTGTCTGCTGGTTGGAAATGATCAAAGTTTCACTTCTCTCCTCTCACAGAGTCTGGGAGACAGACACCCTGTCCTCAGCTGAAGGAATGGCTCTCAGGACCTTGAGAAATGCACTCCTGAGTTATAGGAGACACATATACAGCTCAAAAGGACAGAGGAAAGATTCACAGTTGTAAGCACTTTTGAGCAAATGCTCTAAGAAAGGGATGTCAGGGGCCAAGGATCGAGTGTTGGCCAGAACAAACAGTCAATTCTTTTGGCTGCCTTGAGCTTTCTCAGGCAGGCACTTCAAGGGGGCAGGGGTCATCCTAGGGATGTGGATTTGAGCTGTTAGAAACTATGTCAGTGTGTAAGTCTTATAATGTGTGTGGGGGGGTGAAATCATTTGTGCTGAGAGGCTGTAGTTATTATAGGCCAAGATTGAGGCCTAGTCAGGAAGAGGGCTCAAAGGAGCCTGGCTTGAGTTTGGTCAAGTACAGGAAACTATATATATAAATAATATATGTATATTTTTTGAATAATATAAATCATTATATTGAATAATATATTGAATTAAATAATATAAATATATATTTAATGAATATACATTGAATGTGTATAAATAACAAGTATGTGTATATATATTTGAATTAAATAATATAAATATATATATGATTTAAAGGAACATTCAGACATAATAACAGAGATTTCCAGAATGGATAAAAGACTTCTACTCTAGATTCAGGCAGCTGAATACATCTCAAGCACAATTAAAAAAAAAAAAATATCTAGAGTCAGATCCATCCAGGGAAACCAAAGAACACCAAATACAAAAGAAGATATTCAAAGCCCCACAGAGGGACAGAACACTTACAGAGACTTACATTTAGACCTGTTGTACATTTCTTAACAATGGAAGGCAAGAGAGAGTTGGATTAAATCTTCAAGGTACAGAGAGAAAATAACTTTCAGTGTATACCCAATCAAACCATATCTCAGTGGGCCGGCCCTGTGGCTTAGCGGTTAAGTGCATGCGCTCCGCTACTGGTGGCCTGGGTTCGGATCCCGGGTGCGCACCAAGGCACCGCTTGTCCAGCCATGCTGAGGCGGTGTCCCACATAGAAGAACCAGAAGGACCTACAACTAGCATATACGACTGTGCACTGGGGGCTTTCAGGAGGAACAAGAAAAAAAAAGAGGAAGATTGGCAACAGATGTTAGCTCAGGGCCAATCTTCCTCAAAAAAAAAGATATTCCAGATTTGTCAAACAAGTGCTTAGCCATTCTTGATACCAATCTTTGCCCCCCTTCAGTTCACGTGACCATCACTGACCACACATACTCCCCTGCGCGCACACCATGCACCAGGGCCAAGGTGCCTGAGGTGCCAGTGCCACAGAAGTCCCAGCTACACCTCCAACCTCAGCCTCACCGACTTCTGTCCTGGGCAGGTCAGGAGGACCCCCACCCCCACCCCAGCCTAGGGGCTCCCAGATGGCTGTCATGACCTCATCAAGGTTTTAATGACTTTGGAGGCCCTGGGTCACCAAGTATGAATGCATCAAGAAGCTACCCTCCACGCACAATCAAGGAACAATCTTGACACTAAAAATGGAAAGATGCCATTTCCAATAAAGGAAACAGCATTTGCCGAGCCTCCCCAAGACATGTGCGTGTACGTAATGTATAAATTGCATTCACCCAAGCCTTTCTAATGTGTTTCCTTCTCTCTAAATAAGTATGATACTAAACTTACCTCCCAGGGGGTGGTGAATCTTGTCCCCAGCACATAGTAAGAGGGAAGAAGTGTCAGCTACCTCATTCTCACACACACATCTCCTGTCCTCAATCTTCTCACTCCCCTCCATCAGGGAAGAGTGAAACAGGCCAGCCTGGAGCACACCCTGGTCATGAGAACCAGGCTTTGGAGAGAGGCCTGGGTGGGGACACCAGGTCATGAGGCAGGGGGGTGGCCCTGAGTCTGCCACCAGGGGCCCTAGGGCTTCATTTGTACAATGCAGCTCGAGTCCATTCTACACACCACCTGAGCGCTGACCTACTTCATACCAAGCACAGCGCTGGGCGGCCACAGTCAGGAGCCAAACAGTTCCTGCCCTCCAGGAACTTCAGACCCAGTGAAAGAAGATAAATGACAGCCTCAGATAACTGATGATCACTGATTCTAATACTTCTTATAGAGGTTTAAACAGAAATATAACGAAGCCCAGCATTTGAAACATATTCAACAGAAATAGGAAAAAAACATAAAAACAAAATCATCTAGCTAAATGAGCGTGGGGGAATCATTTTGCTTGTTGAAATTTTTGGCAGTGTCTTGTGACCTGTGACTGCTGCTGGCTGTGTGCAGTAGAGGCAGCAGAAGAGAACCACTCTGTGGGACGAACCAAGCACACTGGTGGGAAAACTCCACCAAGAGCGGGGGCTGTCATTACCGGTCCCCAAATTACCTCTTGTACAATCTGACCCTCACCCAATATCTCCCCCAAGGCGTCATTTTATTAACAGAGACCCATGCGAGCACTGTGTGCTTCGAGCTCTGGAACAGCAGGACATCAACTGGCCCACACATCTCAGGACCTGGCCTTGGTCCTGCTAAGCAGGTGCCCCAGGGCCAACTAATGAGCCTACGTTCATCTGCCTGAAGCAAATGGTGATGGGAGCAGTGAAGGTGACACCTTTAATGATGGGCAGGACGTGAAGTCCAGCAGGAACCTGGGCAGCCAAGAGGAAACACTGAGTTGGTCCCACTCTGGCCAGTCCCAGAATACATGGGTGGTTGTGGGCTGGGAGAGGTGGTGTCAGCAGGACTGAGGTTAAAGATAAGTGGACGACATGCCCTGTTTGGGCTGGTTTGGAGAACAGGAAAGGGAGGTTAGGCTCTGAGGCTCTGGGCACTTCTTCAAGTGTCCTGGCCTCTAAGCAGAAGAGGCTAGGGCTGAGGGCACCTGCCCCTCCACCCACACACACAGGATAGCCCTTGGGATGCCAAGAAGGAAATGCCGAGGGCAGCAGCATCCCCAGGAGGCAGGCGATGTAGTCCATCTTAGCCACTGCACACAGTAGTTGGGCAGCTAGGCCAGGATGCGCAGTCTCCTGCGCAGGACTGCAGGAGAGCAGTACGGGGCTTGCCGGGCCACGCAGGTGCCTGAGGGCCTGGCCTAACCCAGCACCTTCACAGAAGAGGGCATGCCTGGGGTGGGCCTGAGGGCGACACACATCAGCAGTCAGGGTCCGGGCTTCAGAGAACCCACCTACAGGGCAGGGGTCCAGGGGCATCAGGGGAGGCATAGTCTATCTCCTCTCCACAGGGCCTGAGCCAGATGGGTTAAATCCACCCCGCCTTGCTGATCTGAGAGAGGAAGCCAACAACCCGTGCAGAGGGGACCTCAACCAAAGTTTCCCCCTCCCCGCCTCTCCGTGAATTCCACCTGCCCAAAGCCTAGGTTCCTTCTCTGCCTCCATCAATGTTTGCCCCGAAGAATATGATAAACCGTTTCTCAAGCCTAAACACTAATTAAACTCAAGCTTTCTCCTCCCGGGAGGATTTGTTTGCTTTTCTTCTTTTTTTTTTTAATTTTTTGTTTATTGCAGTAACATTGGTTTATAACATTGTATAAATTTCAGGTGTACAACATTATACTTCTATTTCTGCATAGATTACATCATGTTCACCACCAAAATACTAATTACAACCCATCACCACACACGTGCGGAATTATCCCTTTCGCCCTCCTCCCTCCCCCCTTCCCCTCTGGTAACCACCAATCCAATCTCTGTCTCTCTGTTTGTTTATTGTTGTTATTATCTACTACTTAATGAGGGAAATCATACAGTATTTGACCTTCTCCCTCTGACATTTCACTTCGCATAATACCCTCAATGTCCACCCATGTTGTCACAAATGGCTGGATTTCATCCTTTCTTATGGCTGAGTAGTATTCCATTGTGTATATATACCACATCTTCTTTATCCATTCATCCCTTGATGGGCACTTAGGTTGCTTCCAAGTCTTGGCTATTGTGAATAACGCTGCAATGAACACATCCTTCTCAGGGAATTTAACCAGGAGCTGCGCAGAGAGAAGCAGGGGCGGAGCCTGAAGGCCCTGAAGGCCTAAGGCTTTGCAAGCACGCACCATGCGGCCTCCACCCACTAAGGAGGACTGAGGGCTAGAGGTTGGGGGGGGGGTCCTCCCATCCAGAGGCCGCTCCTCACCCCACCCCCACCTGTGGTATTCGCATCCCTAGCGGGGCCCCAGGGGTTCTGGGAGCAGGTCGAGGCTCCTCGATTAATTTAGGGTGCGCAACCGTCCTCTAGGACCCTGGCGCCCCGGCGCGCAGAGCCTGCCCAGAGGACACGTCAGCCCCGGCCCGCCAGGCTGCTCTGGGCAGAGCCGGGCCGCCACCCCCAAGCCGCCTGCCCCGAACCCTCGGGTCTCTGGGTGGGGACCCCACGCCGGCGGACGGTCCGAGGCCCCCCGGCCCCAGCAAAGCCGAGGGCGTGGGAGACCCGGGTGGGGACGTGGTCGGTGGGGAGTGGGGGGTCCCCGCCGGAGGCGCCCACAGCCTTCGACCCTGTGCCGCCCCTCGCGTCGGCTGCTCCCCTGTAACCGCCCCTACCCGTGCAGGTCGCCCACCCTGCCCGGGGGCCCGCTCGCCCGCCTCGCGGATTCACCTGGAGCCGCCGCAACCGAAGGATTCCCAGCGTCGCCACAGATGAGGGTGTCCGGCTACAGCTGAAGCCAGGACCCAAGGAGGGCGGGTGCAAGGGGCGGGGCCGGCATGCACGTGCTCGCGGGGCGGGGCCTGACGGGCATGGGGTCTGGGGGTGGGGCAGGGCCAGGGCCTGGAGCCGCCGCCGGGTGCGCGCGTGCTGGCGTGCTACGTGCACTCCTGACCCCGGGGGTGTGGCTGCCTAGCTAGTCTCCACCACTAACCACGTTTTCCACGTTGGAGGTGTGTCTGTTCCTTTGCATTTACCTTGCATTCTCTTGAGTCGTGGGCAACGCTCAGGCTTTCTCCTAGCTGTAGCTGCTTCTCATTGCCCCCAGCTCCCTCAACCATATATGTAGATAATATCTTTTCATCCTCAATGCCATTATTTCCTCTGAGAAACCTTGTACATCTCATCGTTGACTCTTGGTAGTGATATTTGTTTATGGTCAAATGCCACTTCTATTTAATCTGTCCTAGCACCTAGTGCAGTATTATCTGGTTGGCTCTGAGTTGGGGAAAAGCCTGATATTTTAATTTTATTTTTCTTTTTAATTATCTGTATTTTATATCTCTTAGTCAACGGATTATGTAAGAAAATTAAAGATAGTTGTTGAGAACAATGCAAGTGAAAGTCATAAAGATGATTATCAAGTGTGCTTAATTAGTGGCAGAGCAAATAGTAATAGGAAATGAGAAAGCCATCAGGTTTGAATCTAACAGACCTGAGTCTGAAAATTATATCTACTATTTAACAGCTCTTTATGATATTTTGTATATGAGTTTCAGATTATTCATCTGTAAAACAGAGATAATAATATCTATCTTTTTGAGTTATTAGGACATTAAGTTATATAATACGTCAAGTAGAAACACAGCTCAGCAAATATATTCATTCACTTAAAAAGTATTTATTGATTTTTAACTAATAGGCAGGATACTAACTGTGTTGCAAAATCTGAAGGAACTCGCAGGCTATTGTAGGTAAAATATCAATCTATCTCTGCTCCTTTGTGCACTTTCACTTCTAGCTTCATTCTTAGGAGGAGAATTTGATAATATAATTGTTCAGAGTCCAGACCGTAGGCTAAATCGCTTACTTTTATTTCTCTTCATGTTGCTGAATCTGTAAGCTGAGTCTCCTCTCTCTCCTTCTGTCTCTCTGTCTTTTTCATCTTTTCATTTTCTTTCACTTTTCTTCATTTCTTCTGTCCCTCCCAACTTGACTTTACTGCTTGTCCTACCATGCGCATCCAGAAATTGTATGCATTGCTTCAAATTTGTATTCTACACAACAGCAGTAAAGGAATAAAATCAAGAAGTTTAGATCCAGGCTTAACGGGAAATACCAACTCTTCTTTAACTTGACTATATAAAAATTATGTTCTCCAATTTTTTCAGAGTTTTGTGCTATGGCACTATGTTTAGCTGAATTAATAATCCAGTATCTCTGATCCTCATTTTCTGTTGTTCCATGTAGGTATTGCTTTCTTTGTAATCTGACACAGGGCCGGTGTGATGGTAGAGTATGAATCGAGACATTTTTCTAGCCGAATCACTAACATTTCCCCTCAGCTCTAGTCCCCCATGGTTTGGACTGACATTTGACTGTCAGTTCTATTGGGAGACTTTCCAAAGCTGTACAACACCGTTTGGCTCTGCTGCTCTAACACCACGGTCGCGAATGCCACCTTTAGGAGCTGCCATAAAAGCAATAGAACTTAGTCCCAAAATTATTCTAATTTGAGATGAATTCAATTCTCAGTGAATTTGTGCACAAAGATGATATTTTGCAGTGGGTGTTTAAAGAAGCAGTAAGCTCATAACTATATTTTCAGAGAGCAGATTTCAGATAGTTGCCTTGAGCTCACATGCTCCATGCCTCAAAATGTGTCACCTCAAATAAGAAGGCTAATCTGGACAACAAAGTTTGCATAAATTACACTATTTATTACCATTTTTCTAAAATCAGTGGCCCAGAAATGGTTACCATGAAATTATTGTCCTCCGTTCTATGTATTGTTGAAGAAATGTTTGCAAGTTGTGAGGATAAAGCATGGAGGCATTTGGAGTTTTGTGAAGCTGAGTAAGCTGAATGGTAAGGTGAATGGAATTGAAACAAGTGTTCTGAGGAAGAAAGCTAGTCTTTAAGCCTGGCTGGATAATCACAAAGTGATGTAAGAAACAGATGAGCTGCCCAAATAACACTTCTAGTTATTTTAATTCTATTACTAAAAAATAGCTTCCTGCCCTGACTGTTACTTGGGAGTCTAGCAAATTATTAATAATATGCTTCCTCTGCCTTATGAGGATAATGATTAATATTGTCTTGACTTAGCAATAAATCTTTACATTACAGCTTTTAGAGGACCCCACTGAAATTTGGCAATTAATGGGTGCTTGGTTACACTGAGAATGAGCAAGGTGGGAGAACTAGCATACTCATGACAATGCATAAGGTTCTCTGCACAACTTGTACACAAGACTAATCTCCAAATGCTGCTAACATACTGGCCTATTTGTGTATGAAAATAGAAAATGTCTCTCCTTTCTCTATATATAAGAAATAAACTCAGGTAGGGAAAATATTTATTAAATTTATACCTTAAAATAAGTGAAACACACACACACGTACTTTGAAATTCCTCCATACAATTATGTAACACATTGCCTTTTTATGTGGCAACCATATACAGGCTTCCCTTCAAGCCTTTAGGAATTAGCTCACTGTTACTCACTACACCACAACTGTTCTCATAATTTTTTTCGGTATCAATACCCACATAAATGATTTTTACAATTTCTGTCCCTTTATCTCCCTGCTTGTGCCAACCATAGCCACTCATTACTATAGTCATCTTCAAGATTTTTTATTTCCAATATCTACTGCTTTCTAAAACTTTATTTTAAGCATTGTCTTTCAACAACCACCACCTCTCCAATAACTTTTTATATAACGTTTACGAGCTATTCTTTGACCGTACTATTCACTGTCCATCAACTAACTCCTGTTCTCAATTATAGGCAATAAAAATCCGTGGACACTATTACGAGGTAGATGCCTAAAGATACAAGTAATCATATTGTTCTTCCTTGTCCGTGTATTCTCTCACATAGGTGGTTATTCTCTTCCTTGTTTTCTTCTGTGAAACCTAAAATTTCTTCTCTCTCTTTTTTTTTCTTTTTTTTTTTTTTTTATTGCAGTAACATTGGTTTATAACATTGCAAAAATTTCAGGTGTACATCATTGTACTTCTATTTCTGCATGGACTACATCATGTTCACCACCAAAATACTAATTACAACCCATCACCACACACATGTACCGAATTATCCCTTTCACCCTCCACCTCCCCTTCCCTCTGGTAACCACCAATCCAATCTCTGTCCCTATGTGTTTGTTTATTGTTGTTATATCTACTACTTAATGAAGGAAATCATACGGTATTTGGCCTTCTCCCTCTGACTTATTTCACTTTGCATTATACTTCCTCAATGTCCATCCATGTTGTCACAAATGGCTGGATTTCGTTTGCTTATGGCTGAGTAGTATTCCATTGTGTATATATACCACAGCTTCTTTATCCATTCGTCCCTTTGATGGGCACTTAGGTTGCTTCAAGTCTTGGCTATTGTGAATAAGGCTGCAATGAACACAGGGGTGCATGTACCTGCAAATTGGTGTTTTCAAGTTCTTTTGGATAAATACCCAACAGTGGAATAGCTGGATCATATGGTAGTTCTATGCTTGATTTTTTGAGGAATCTCCATACTGTTTTCCATAGGGGCTGCACCAGTTTGCACTCCCACCAGCAGTGTATGAGAGTTCCCTTCTCTCCGCATCCCCTCAACACATGTTGTTTCCTGTCTTGTTAATTATAGCCATTCTGACAGGCGTGAGGTGATATCTCATTGTAGTTTTGATTTGCATTTCCTGATAGTTAGTGATTTTGAACATCTTTTCATGTGTCTGTTGGCCATCTGTATATCTTCTTTGGAGAAATGTCTGTTCAGGTCTTTTGCCCATTGGGTTGGTAGTTTTTTTGTTGTTGAGATGCATGAGTTCTTTATATATTTTGGAGATTAAGCCCTTATCAGATGTATGGTTTGCAAATATCTTCTCCCAATTGTTAGGTTGTCTTTTCGTTTTGTTGATGGTTTCCTTTGCTGTGCAGAAGCTTTTTAGTTTGAAATGTAGTCCCATTTGTTTATTTTTCTATTGTTTCTCTTGCCCAGTCAGATGTGGTGTTAGAAAGATGTTTGTTGCTAAGACCGATGTCGAAGAGCGTACTGCCTATGTTTTCTTCTAGAACTTTCACAGTTTCAGGTCTTACATTCAAGTCTTTAATCCATTTGGAGTTAATTTTTGTGTATGGTGTAAGGTAAGGATCTACTTTCATTTTTTTGCATATGGCTATCCAGTTTTCCCAACACCATTTGTTGAAGAGACTTTCTTTTCCCCCATTGTATGTTCTTGGCTCCTTTGTCAAAGATTAGCTGTCCATAGATGTGTGGGTTTATTTCTGGGCTTTCGATTCTATTCCATTGATCTGTGTGTCTGTTTTTGTGCCAGTACCATGCTGTTTTGCTACTATAGCTTTGTAGTATATTTTGATATCAGGGAGTGTGATACCTCCAGCTTTGTTCTTTTTCTCAGGATTCCTTTAGCTATTCGGGTCTTTGTTGTTCCATATGAATTTTAGGATTCTTTTGTTCTATTTCTGTGAAAATGTTGTTGGAACTTTGATAGGATTGCATTGAATCTATAGATGGCTTTAGGAAGTATGGACATCTTAACTATGTTAATTCTTCCAATCCAAGAGCACGGAATATCTTTCCATTTCTTTGTGTCTTCTTCAATTTCTTTCAGAAATGTTTTATAGTTTTCGTGTACAGATCTTTCACCTCTTTGGTTAAATTTATTCCTAGGTATTTTTTCTTTTTGTTGCAATTGTAAATGGGATGGTATTCTTAATTTCTCTTTCTGCTACTAAGCAGTTAGTGTACAGAAATGCAACTGATTTTTGTATGTTGATTTTGTATCCTGCAACTTTACCATATTCGCTTATTACTTCTAAAAGTTTTCTGTGGATTCTTTAGGGTTTTCTATATATAAAATCATGTCATCTGCAAATAGTGACAGTTTCACTTCTTCCTTTCCAATTTGGATCCCTTTATTTCTTTCTCTTGCCTGATTGCTCTGGCTAGGACTTCCAATACTATGTTAAATAGGAGTGGTGACAGTGGGCATCCTTGTCTGGTTCCTGTTCTTAGAGGGATAGCTTTCAGTTTTTCACCATTGAGGATGATATTAGCTGTGGGTTTCTCATATATGGTCTTTATTATGTTGAGGTACTTTCCTTCTATACCCATTTTATTCAGAGTCTTTATCATAAATGGATGCTGGATCTTGTCAAATGCTTTCTCTGCATCTATTGAGATGATCATGTGATTTTTGTTCTTCATTTTATTAATGTGGTGTATTACGTTGATTGATTTGCGAATGTTAAACCATCCCTGCATACCTGGAATAAATCCCACTTGATCATGGTGTATAATCTTTTTAACGTATTGTTGTATGCGATTTGCTAGTATTTTGTTGAGGATTTTCGCATCGATGTTCATCAGTGATATTGGCCTGTAATTTTCTTTTTTTGTGTTGTCCTTGTCTGGTTTTGGTATCAGGGTAATGTCAGCTTCGTAGAATGAGTTAGGGAGCTTCCCCCACTTCTTTTTTTTTTCTTTTGTGAGGAAGATCAGCCCTGAGCTAACATCCAAAGTGATTATTAATTGGATTACTGTCTACCATGTTTGTTATTTTCTATTTTTGCCCTTGCTTTTGTTCCTATTTTTTCTTCCACTGTTTTTCTGCTGTTGTGGTTTTAATTGAGCATTTTATATGATTTCATTTTCTCCCCTCTTTTAATATTTCAGTTATACTTCTTCCTTTTACTTTTTTTAGTGGTTGCCTCAGAGTTTGTAAACGTACATTTACAACTAAAGCAATTCCACTTTAAATAACACCACATCCCTTCACAGGTAGTGTTAGTACCTTGTAATAAAATAGTCTTAACTTCTCTATCCTGTCCCTTATATCATTTCTGTCATTCATTTCACTTATACATAAGCATATATATAACACACACATATATATGTACATATGATATACACATAAATATAATATGGTATACATTGTTGCTATTTATTTTGAACAAACTATTATCTATTAGATCAACTAAGAATAAGAAAAAAGTTTTTTTTTTTTTTAAAGATTTTATTTATTTTTCCCCCCAAAGCCCCAGTGGATAGTTGTGTGTTGTAGCTGCACATCCTTCTAGTTGCTGTATGTGGGACTCGGCCTCAGGATGAACGGAGAAGTGGTGCCTCGATGCGCACCCGGGATCCGAACCCGGGCCACCAGCATCGCAGTGCGCGCACTTAACCACCAAGCCACAGGGCCGGCCCCGAAAAAAGTTTTTTTATTTTACCTTCACTTATTCCTTCTTTAATACTCTTCCTTACTTTCTGTAGATCTGAGTTTCTGATCTATATTATTTTCCTTCTCTCTAAAGAACTTCTTTTAACATTTCTTGCAAGACAGATTTACTGGCAAAAACTTCCCTCAATTTTCGTTTGTCTGAGAACATCTTTATTTCTCCTTCACTTTTGAAGGGTAATTTTACAGGATACAGAATTCCACGTTAGTGTTTTTTTCCTCTCAACACTTTAAATATTTTACTCTACTCTCTTCTTGGTTGCATGGTTTCTGAGTACAAGTTGGATGTACTTATTCTTGTTCCTCCATAGGCAAGGTAATTTTTTTCTCTGACTTCTTTCAGGAATATTTCTTTGTCTTGATTTTCTGTAGTTGGAAAATGATATGCCTAGGTGTAGTTTTGGGGGGTTGGGATTTATTATGCTTGGTGCTTTTTGAGCTTCCTGGATCTTTGGTTTGGTGTGTAACATTAATTTGGGGAAATTGTCACTTATTATTGTTTCAAATATTCCTTCTGTTTCTTTCTCTCTTTTTTCTCTTCCTGGTATTCCCATTACTCATATGCTAGACGTTTTGTAGTTGTCTCACTGTCCTTGGATATTCTGTTCTTTTTTTGTCTTGGTTCTCTTTGCTTTTCTGTTTTGGAGTTTCTCTTGAGATATCCTCAGGCTCAGAGATTCTTTCCTGAACCTTGCCCAGGCTATTAGTAAGTCCATCAAATGCATTCTTCTTTTCTGTTACAGGGTTTTTATCTCTAGCATTTATTTTTTGTTCTTTCATAGGATTTCCCCCTCTCTATTTTTAGATATTGCCCACCTCTTCTTGCATGCTGTCTACTTTATCCATTAGACTCCATAGCATATTAATCATAGTCACTTTAAATTCCCAGTCTGATAATTCTAACATTCTTTCCACGTCTGGTTCTGATGCTTGCTCTATATATTCAAATTTTGTTTTTTCTTTTTGGTTTGCCTTGTAATTTTTTCTTCATAGCATGACATGATGTATCAGGTAAAATGAACTGCTATAAATAGGCCTCTTGTAATGTGGTAGACTGTGGGGAAAGGAAGCATTCTCTAGTCCTGTGATTTGGTGTCAGTCTTTTAGTAAGCCTATGCCTCTGGACTGTGAACTTCACAAGTGTTTGTGAGTTTTTTCTCCCCCCTTAGGTGGGAGAGGGTGGCTAGAGTTGGGCTGGAGTTGGGTATTTTCCTTTTCTCACATGGAAGGCTAGAGCTGACTGAAGTTGGGTGTGTTCCTTCCTTAGCTCAGTTAGGCTCTGATAATACTCCAGCAGGTTAGGCTCTGGTTAACTAGTTTCCCCCAAGGGCAGACCTTGTTAAGATGAACATAATGCTCTGTTATATTTTAAATGGTTTCTTTTCCCTTCCCCTGCTGGAAGCATGAGGGATTTTTTCTCTGATATTTACTATGAAAACCTGGTTGAGGTCCTGGACATAAAATAAATCTCACAAAATTTGGGGGCTCCTCTATGACTGGGTCCCCCTGGAGTAGTTTTTTTATTATTATTATTTTACTACAAAGCTTTGGCATTAGTAATTTTACGAAAAAATAAAATGCACTAAAAATAAATGCTGTCTGGCATGATTGGTAAATGATGGCCAAAAATAGGTTCTTTTTTCCTTCAAGGCAATCAGTCAGAAAGCAGTTCTTTTCTTCTTCAAAACCATTCTAGCTCACTAGCATTCACGCTAAGCTGTGGCTCTGATGATCATGTAGCAGAGCGTGAGAGCACTGAGGAGGCCAAAACTGGCAATAATAAACCACTCTTTTGTTAATGCAATGTTGATCTCCCTCATTCTGAGAGTGAGCTCTGCATCCTGAGGAAGAGGCGAGATCCCCAAGTTAGAGAAGTTCGAAGTTCTTCGAAGTGGCTCAAGGCCAAGGGAGTTGTCGCTGGTGAGGTCACCTACGGCTGATTTTCGGTTAACTGCTTGGGTTCTGGTGAGCCTTTCCATGTCAAATGCTACGTTATCAGTACATGGCAAATTTGGCACAATTCCTAGGGCCTTCAAAATATTAAGTTTGCACGTAGGACAGGTACAATGTTCACTAAGCCAGGGATCCACCAGGATTTGTGGAAAACACGCTTGCAGGGGAGAATCCTGACATCATTCTGCTTACAGCTCTCTATGCAGACTGCACAATGATCCAAGTCTGGGTCTGTTTCCTTATCGCCCTTTTTTACTGTTCTGGTTGTCAATTTGCTGATGGCTCTCTTTGCTGCATCTCCAAGAGGACGCTGGTTCCTGTCATGTGCATTTGTGTACCTGATCTTCTGGATGAAGTAGAATATGAGCCATGCTGAAGAAATAATCATCAAAACAATAAAGGATATTGGTAACAAGACTAAAGAGCCTTGGCTGAAGTTCTTTGGCGGCATTGGCGTTCCAACAGCTATTGTCATTTGTACCGAGATGTTTCTCTCCAGATAACTCAAAATATCCTTACCCCTCAACTCTGTAATCACGACAGCAATAATATCTCCAGTGCCTGGATGAGTCATGGTGACTGGCTCCTCTTTGGATTTATTATTGTAGATGACTACAGCAACTGCATTGTGGAAAGCAGTCCGTGACATTGTCTCTTTAAATGTGCAATTTCCCCTTGGCAGCAAAGCAATCCACTGTTTGACATTAGGAGGGACAGAGAACCGTGTTTGAGGATCACATCCCAGATGATCAGCACCTCCGTGGATGGGCAGCGGCGCCAGGACCTGGCCGCGGACCTCCGCCCTGGGCCAGTCGAGCCAGTAGCGCCAGCGGTTGATGCGGAACGAGAGCGGGGCGCCGCGGCCGGGCTCCTGCACCGTCCGGTCGGTGAGCGCCGTGCAGCACTCCTGGCTCGTGCCGTCCGCGCGCCCGCCGCAGGCTGCAGGTCAGCAGCGAGAGCGCGGGAGCCCGGCCGGGCCGCCTGCGCCGCGCTCCCCGTCCCTCCGGCCGCAGCCGCCGCTCGCGGCCCGGGCTGTAGGGCCAGCGCTGAGGGGCGGGCGGGCGTCCCCCCGGAGTTTTTAACTCTCGGAGCGGTCCACGCTGAGCCTCCGCGGTTGCTCAGCTACAGTTCAGGTTTTCCTACCCCAGCACTGGTTCCTCCAGCAGTTTCCGCTCGAGTCCACTCTGGTAAGCCGTGACCCCTGTATGCGCCTCTGTGTCTCCAGTCTTCAGGGCAGTGGTTTGCCCTGTGTTCTCACCTCTCTTAAGGATCCTAGGAGAGTTGATTTTTCAGTCCGTTGAGGTTTTTACTTGTTAGTATGGAGTAGCAACTTCCACTCTCCTTATATGCAGAATAGAAACCAGAAGTCTTGTTCTGTTTTTTTTTTTTGTAAATTACCTTATGTGACACAAAAAGCATAAAATATTTACTACCTAGTCTTTTACAGAAATCGATTGCCTACATCTGCAGAGAATACCTATTCCTGTATTTATATGCTGTGAGCTAAAGATTAAAAATTTATATTTTCAAACCAGAATAATTCCCTATAATCCAGATTCATACCACTAACTCTCTTCTCAACATTTTTACCTGGATAATAAACAATAGTCCCTAGGACTTAAAAAATAAAACAGTTCCTTTAATTTAGTCCAGAGAGATTAGCTATTTACAGACCCTGGAGGTATGAGCAGAAAGGTATGGAAGTTGCACTGTACTTAGTGATACAGGAGTCCTACCAAGCCAGTGTGGAGAGACCACACTGAACATCCCAAGGATTTTATTGACATGCCAGAAAGGCCACATATATGTGAAAAGCTACACTTTTCTAAGAGTAAGTGTTCCTCTAGACCCACTCTAATAAAATTCAAAAAAGCCTAGTGAATACTGTGGGAGATCAAGATTTGGCCACCCTGAAATCTATCTCTTTACCTTGGTTGTTTTCTCTGAGGACATTTGACCTCCCCCACTAACTGCCTAAAGAATTTGACATGGTAGCTCCTTCCTGGAATAGATCTATCATGATGGCTGTAAAGATAACGTAGGGTAAATGTTACAATAGGAAAGACACCAACAAGCCCCTCTTATCAGAAGTTCTGTCTCTCTGGCCACATTCTCTGGATGACCCTGCGAAGAGTTGCCAGACAATCATTTACATTTATAAGGGAAATCTCCATTTGTAAAGGTATCTCCCTCCCTGTTTGGAGAAGAGAGGGGGATGAGCTCATTTTTAGTGACTTATCAATGTGGAAGGTGAGGCCTTGGGCTGCATAATAAACCTTACTCTTGTTTACTGTGCTTTAGTGGTAATCTCCTGTAACTGACTCCCCCCACCCCCAAAATCCTCCTTTGTCATTGGCTGAAAATGATATTTAAGACGAGAATTTCTGCTATTGTGTTGAGAAACGCAGTGTTCCTGCTTTCTCCCATGTATACATGTTATTAAACTTGGTATTATTTTCTCCTGCTAACCTGTCTTGTTGATTATTTGGCCAGCCAGAAGAACCTTAAGGGAAAGGGCAGAGAGAGATTCTCTCTCTTCCCCTGACAATACCAAAAAGATAAGCTCAAAAATTAATTGCCTGCCAGAACAAAGCTCGATGCTTTCAGGAGGAAGATAGCAAAATTTACACCTCAACAATGCAACATCCAGGATGATGTGTACAATAAAAAATTACTAAATGCATGAAGAATCAAGTAAATGTGACCCATTATGAAGAAAAAACATAGAAAATAAAGAAATGAAAGATCCAGCTATGTTCACAAAGAATGCACTTCAAAAATCAAGGTACATATGGGTTGAAAGTAACAGGACTAAAAAGATATACCATGCCAATAGTGACATAAGAAATTTGGAGGGGCTTTATTAATACCAGACAGAATAGACTTCAAGAGAAGGACTGATGCCAGAAATAAAAAGAAGCTTTTATAATGCCAAATGTTTGTAATGATAAAGAGTTTAATTGATCAAAAAGAACTATTTGTTTATAAATATAATGCCAGAGCTACAAAATATGCAACTAAAACTTGACATGGATAAAGGGAGGAATAGCCAAAGCTACACTCAGAATTGCAAATTACAACACCTTTCTCTTAACAATTCATAGAAAATTTGAACAACATAGTAAAGGTGTATAAAATCTGAATAGGACTATCAACCAAATTGCTTTCTTAACATTTGTAGATAACTGCAACCAACAACTGAAGAATACATAGTCTTTGTAAATGCACATGGAGCACTAATCCACCATATGGTGGATTATATAATGCTTTAATAATTTTCAGAAATAAAAATCTTACAGAACGTATTCTGTAGCCAAATTAGAAATAAATTGGAAGTCAATATGAGAGATAAGAAATTAACATTTTTTGGAAAATAACTTGTAAATAGCACACAGATCAAATAAGGAAAAAAAGAGAAAACAAAATTTTGTAATCTCACTGATAGGGAAATATAAGACATCAAATTTATAAGATGCAGCTGATACAGCGCTTAAAGAGAGATTCATACCATGAAATTTTATATTGGAAAATAAATGAATGGTCTGAAATTCTACTTTTAAATGCTATTTTTAAAAGGGCAAAATAGAATTTGCTGGGAAGATGGTGGCATAGGAGGACTCTGAGTTCACTTCCTCCCACAGACACAACAAATTTACAACTACTCTTGGAACAATTACTCCTGAGAGAGAACTGAAAACTGGATAAAAAGAATCCCCACAACAAGGGACAGTGCTGCCTGAAGTGGAAGAGGGGGAAATACCTGTCTGTGAGAAAAAAGCCATGTTCCAGCCATGGTGCTTAATGGCTGGGAGCAAACCTAAAGTACGAAGTGTTCCCTGGAGGAGTGGGGAATCTGAGTGGGAGAGCATTACCACAATAAGCAGCTTTTGGAGTCAGCACAACAGAGACCAGTGTCATAATATCTGGCTTTGCTCGCTATTAACAGCAACAGGGAATACCCAGAAAAGCTATCGAACATAAGGGAAAGGAAAGACTGCTCTTAAAGGGCCCACACACAAATTCACCCATTTCAGATAGCAACCTAAAATCACCAGAAAGAAAGGTGCACAGTCCTTTGGCAAAAAGAGACTCACTTGATAGGCTCTGGGTGCATCTTGACAAGAGGTGAGACCTCCCTAGACTGGGACCACCTCCCCAGGGAGTGAGACACTAGCAGCAGCCATTATTGTGACCTAGTACAGGTGTGCTGACACAGACACTGGCAGATGCCATTGGAGTTCTTCCCCTGGCCTGTTAGCACAGGATTCTTCCCCAACCACTAGAGCACCAATTTAATCCAGCTCCAACAGGGCAGGTAGCCCACCCTAGGGACTGGCCCCAAACAACAGCAAGCCCTTGGGCAACTTGTGGTCCCCCACAGGCAGGCTGTGTGGGACCTCTGCAGGGGGGGAGTGAGTCCACCTCTGAGGGGCAGGGTGTGTTCAAGGGGCAGGGCATGCTCAAGGGGCTGGCCTGTGTTAATGGAGTGTGTGGGGCATCTGCAGCAGGGTGAGTGGGTCTGCTTCAGCGGGTCGGAGCATGTGCGTGGGGCAGGACTGTATTGATGGGGGTGTGGTCCTGTGGGCAGCGGGACTTGTCAGCTGCTACAAACTCATGCTTCTCAAAAAGCCACATAGGGGATTGGCTCCACCTTCCAATGCCTGAAACAGTTGTGTGCTGCTATGCCTGGGGCTGGCCCCACATATCTGCACTACTGAGAGAGCTGACAATAGCCTTGCAGGCTGGAGGCCTATAGCAATTTTAAGCCCCTGAGCCTAGCAACCAGCCATGCTGGGGGACTATTGCCTCAGAAAAACTGCAAAAGGAATGTGTTATTAGACATTGCAGCCAACTGTGTTGAGGCTCTCCATGCCTGATAAAGTGACTGAAGGGTCTATAGCAGCCACATGCAGCTGAGCATTACAACCAGCCAGCCAGGGGGACAGCCTCCCTGGGAATGTTCAGCAAGAACAACCCTGCCACAACAGAAGGACACTTGTAGCCCACACAGGGGACACTCCTGGAACATTTGGAGCTGGTGATGAGAGGGAAGCACACTGCTGGGCCTCATAAGGCATCTCTTACATAAAGCCGGCTCTCCAAGATTGGGAGATATAGCTGACCCACCTAATACATAGATATAAGCACAGAAAAAGAGGCAAAATGAGGAGACAAAGGAATATGTTCCAAATAAGGGAACAGAACAAATCCTCAGAAAAAGAACTAAATGAAATAGAGATAAACAATCTACCTGATAAAGAATACAAACTAATAGTCATATGGATGCTCACTGATCTTGGGAGAAGGTTGGAAGAATTCAGTGAGAAATTCAACAAAGAATTGGAAAATATAAAAAAGAATCCATGAGAAATGAAGAATATAATACTGGAAATGAAAAATTCACTAGAGGGAATCAATAGCAGAGTAGATAAGACAGAAGAACAGATCAGTGAGCTGCATGAAAGACTAGAGGAAATTCCCCAAGCTGAAAAGATAAAAGAATTAGAAAGAGTGAAGAGAGTGTAAGGGACCTCTGGGACAACATCAAGTGCACTAACATCCGTGTTATAGGTGTGCTAGAAGGAGAAGAGAGAGACAAAGGGGCAGAGAATCTATGCAAAGAAATAATAGCTGAAAACTTTCACAACCTAAGGACGGAAACAGACATCTAGATAAAGGAAGCATAGAGAGCACCAAATAAGATAAACCCAAAGAGGTCCACACCAAGACACATGATAATTGGGCCGGCCCCGTGGCTTAGCGGTTAAGTGCACGCGCTCCACTACTGGCAGCCCAGGTTCAGATCCCAGACGTGCACTGACGCACTGCTTCTCCGGCCATGCTGAGGCCGCGTCCCATGTACAGCAACTAGAAGGATGTGCAACTGCGACATACAACTATCTCCTGGGGCTTTGGGGGGGAAAAAAGGAGGAGGATTGGCAATAGATTTTAGCTCAGAGGTGGTCTTCCTCAGCAAAAAGAGGAGGATTAGCATGGATGTTACCTCAGGGCTGATCTTCCTCACACACACACAGAAAAAGACATATTATAATTAAAATGTCCAGAATTAAAGATAAAGAGAGAATCCTAAAAGCTGCAAGAGAAAGGCAACAAGTTACATACAAAGGAAACCCCATAAGGCTATCAGCTGACTTCTCAGCAGAAACCTTACAGGCTAGAAAGGAGTGGCACAATATATTTAAAGTGTTGAAAGGAAAAAACTTACAGCCAAGAATACTCTACCCAGCAAGGTTATCATTCAGAATGGAAGGAGAGATAAAGAGTTTTCCAGACAAGCAAAAACTGAAGGATTTTACAGCAATAAACCAGTCTTACAAGAAATGCTAAAGGGACTTATTTAAGTGGAAAAGAAAAGACCACAAATAGGAATAAGAAAATTACCAAAAAAAAAAAAAAGCAATAAAATCACTGATAAAGGCAAATATACAGTAAAGGTGGCAGAGCAACCACCTGTGAAGCTAATATGAAGGTCAAAAGACAAAAATATTAAAATTATCTATTTCCATGATAAGAGGGTAATGGATACACATGCACAAAAAAGATGTTAAATATGATATCAAAAACATAAAATGTGGGAGGAGAGGAGGAAAAGAGTAGAGCTTTTAGCAAGAGGTCAAACTTAAGACACCATCAACTTAATATAGGTTGTGATATATGTAGGTTATCATATATGAACCTCATGGTAATCACAAACCAGAAACCTATAATAAATACACAAAAAATTAAGAGAAAGGAAACCAAACATAACACTAAAGAAAGCCATCAAACCAAAAGGGAAGAGAGCAAGAAAAGAAGAAATGAACAGAGAAGAACTACTAAAACACCTAGAAAAAAATAACAAAAAGTAACACTTATCAATAGCTACTTTAAATGTCAATGGACTAAATGCTCCAATAAAAATACATAGGGTGGCTGATTGGATTAAAAAAACAAGACCCATATATATGCTGCATACAAGAGACATACTTCAGACCTAAAGACACTCACAAACTGAAAGTGAAGGGATGGAAAAAGATACTCCATTTAAATGACAATGAAAAGAAAGCTGGAGTAGCAATACTTACATCAGAGAAAATAGACTTTAAAATAAAAACCGTAACAAGAGACAAAGAAGGTCATTACATAATGATCAAGGGAACAATCCAACAAGAGGATATAACACTTGTAAATATCTATGCACCTAATGTAGGTGCACCTAAATATATAAAGCAATTATTAACAGACATAAAAGGAGAAATAGACAGTAACACAATAATAGTAGGAGACTTGAACACTTCACTTACGCCAATAGATAGATCACCCAAACAGAAGACCAATAAGGAAACATTGGCCTTAAATGACACATTAGACCAGATGGTCTTAGTAGGTGTACACAGAATGTTCCATCCAAAAACCACAGAATACACGTTCTTTTTGAATGCACATACAACATTCTCCAGGATAGATCACATATTAGGCCACAAAACAAGTCTCAATAAATTTAAGAAGACTGAAATAATACCAAGTATCTTTTCTGACCATGATGGTATGAAACTAGAAATCAACTACAGGAGGAAAATTAGAAAAGCCACAAATATGTGGAGATTAAACAAAATGCTACTGAACAACAATTGGGTCAGTGAAGAAACCAAAGGAGAAATGAAAAATACCTGGAGACAAATGAAAATGAAAACATGACAAGCCAAAATTTATGGGACACAGCAAAAGCAATTCTAAGAAGGAAGTTTGTAGGAAAACAGACCTACATCAACAAACAAGAAAAATTTCAAATAAACAATCTAACAATGCACCTAAAGGAACTGGAAAAAGAAGAACAAACAAAGCCCAAAATGAGTAGAAGGAAGGAAATAATAAAAATCAGAGCAGAAATAAATGAAATAGAGACTAAAAAAAAAAAAAAAAAAATAATGAAAATAAAAGCTGGTTCTTTGAAAAGATAAACAAAATTGACAAACCTTTAGCTAAACTCACCAAGAAAAAAAGAGAGAAGCCTCAAACAAAATAAGAAATGAAAGAGGGTAAATTAAAACAGACACCTCAGAAATACAAAAGATTATAAGAGAATACTATGAAAATCTATATGCCAACAAATTGGATAATCTGGAAGAAATGGATAAATTCTTAGAATCATACAACCTTCCAATACTAAATCAAGAAGAAACAGAGAATTTGAATAGACCAATCTCCAGTAAGGAAATCGAAACCATAATCAAAAACCTCACAAAAAAATAAAAGCCCAGGACCAGACGGCTTCCCTGGTAGATTTCACCAGAATTCTACCAGATGGTCGAAGAATACTTAATACCTATCCTTCTCAAACTCTTCCAAAAAATTGAAGAGGAGGGGAAGCTTCCTAACTCACTCAATGAGGCCAACATTACCCTGATACCAAAAACAGACAAGGACAACACAAAAAAAGAAAATTACAAGCCAACATCACTGATGAACATCGATACAAAAATCCTCAACAAAATACTAACAAATTGAATACAGCAATACATTAAAAAGATCATACACCATGATCAAGTGGGATTTATTCTTGTGGTGCAGGAATGGTTCAACATCCACAAGTTAATCAACGTGATACACCATATTAACAAAATGAAGAGAAATCACATGATCATCTCAACAGATGCAGAGAAACCATTTGACAAGATTCAGCATCCATTTATGATACAAACTCTGAATAAAATGAGTATAGAAGGAAAGTACCTCAAAATAATAAAGGCCATATATGACAAACCCACAGCTAATATTATACTCAATGGTGAAAAACTGAAAGCAGGAACAGGACAAGAACGCCCACTTTTGCCACTCTTATTTAGCATAATATTGGGAGTCCTAGCCAGAGCAATCAGGCAAGAAAAAGAAATAAAAGGGATCAAAATTGGAAAGGAAGAAGTGAAACTGTCACTATTTGCAGGTGACATGATTTTATATATAGAAAACCCTAAGGAATACACGAAAAAACTTTTAGAAATAATAAATGAATACAGTAAAGTTGCAGGATACAAAATCAACACACAAAAATCAGTTGCATTTCTATACATTAACAATGAAGTGGCAGAAAGAGAAATTAAGAATACAATCCCATTTACAATTGCAACAAAAAGGAATAAAATACCTAGGAATAAACTTAACCAAAGTGTTGAAAGACCTCTGTGCTAAAACTATAAAACGTTGTTGAAAGAAATTGAAGAAGACACAAAGAAATGGAAAGATACTCCATGCTCTTGGATTGGAAGAATTAACATAATTAAGATGTCCATTCTTTCTAAATCAATATACATATTCAATACAATCCCTATCAAAGTTCCAGTGACATATTTCATGGAAATAGAACAAAGAATCCTAAAATTTATATGGAACAACGAAAGACCCCGAAAAGCCAAAGGAATCTTGAGAAAAAAGAACAAAGCTAGAGGTATCACACTCCCTGATTTCAAAATATACTACAAAGCTGTACTAATCAAAACAGCATGGTAGTGGCACAAAAACAGACACGCAGATCAATGGAACAGAATTGAGAGCCCAGAAATAAACCCACACATCTATGGACAGCTAATTTTTGACAAGGGAGCCAAGAACACACAACGGAGAAAGGAAAGTCTCTTTGATAAATGGTGTCGGGAAAACTGAACAGCCACATGCAAAAGAATGAAAGGAGACCATTATCTTACACCATACACAAAAATTAACTCAAAATGGATTAAAGACTTGAATGTAAGACCTGAAACCATGAAACTTCTAGAAGAAAACATAGGCAGTATACTCTTTGACATCAGTCTTAGCAACATATTTTCAAGTACATGTCTGTCCAGGCAAGAGACACAATAGAAAAACTAAACAAATGGGACTACATCAAACTAAAAAGCTTCTGCACAGAAAAGGAAACCATCAACAAAATGAAAAGACAAAAAGACAACCTAACAATTGGGAGAAGATATTTGCAATCCATATATCTCATAAGGGGTTAATCGCCAAAATATATAAAGAACTCATACATCTCAACAACAAAAAAAAACTAACAACCAAATTAAAAAATGGGCAGAGGGTCTGAACCGACTTTTCTCCAAAGACGATATACAGATGGCCAACAGGCACATGAAAAGATGTTCAACATCACTAATCATTAGGGAAATGCAAATCAAATCTACAATGAGACATCACCCCCTCATGCCCATCAGAATGGCTATAATAAACAAGACAAGAAATAACACGTGTTGGAGATGATGTGGAGAGAAGAGAACTCTCATACACTACTGGTGGGAATGCAAACTGGTGCAGCCACTATGGAAAACAGTATGGAAATTCCTCAAAAAATTAAGGCTAGAACTACCATACGATCCAGCTATTCTACTGCTGGGTATTTATCCAAAGATCATGAAAACACGAATGTGTAAAGATATATGCACCTCTATGTTCATTGTGGCATTATTCACAATAGCCTAGACTTGGAAACAACCTAAGTGCCCTAAGGGACAAATGGATAATGATGATGCATTATATGTACACAATGAAATACTACTCGGCCATAAAAAAAAGATGAAATCTTGCCATTTGTGACAACATGGATAGACCTTGGGGATATTATGCTAAGTGAAATATGCCAGAGGGAGAAAGTCAAATACTATACGATCTCACTCATAAATGGAAGATAAAAACAACAACAACAAACACATAGATACAGAGATTAGATTGGTGGTTACCAGTGGGGAAAGGGGGAGGGAGGAAGGCAAAAAGGGTGACTAGGCACATGTGTGAGGTGATGGATTGTAATTAGTCTTTGGGTGGTGAACATGATGTACTCTACACAGAAATCGAAATATAATGATGTACCCCTGAAATTTATATAATGTTCTAAACCAATGTCACCTCAATAAAAAATTAAATAAATAAATAAAATAAAAGTATGAGAGTGTAAAGACATATATAGATGGATTTTTGTATTATAAGCTATATTGAAAAATTGGCAACAATCTAAATATCCATAAAGGAATGGCTGAATAAACTACAATGTAACCATACAATTGAATATTAGGCAGCCAATTAAAAAAAGGCAGATCTACATATTGATTGTTAGTGTAAAAAGGAAATTGCACATCAATAGATACAGAATGATTACATTCTTGAAGATACAGATGTAGCTACTTCTCTATACAGATTTCTTGCTTATATTTAAGAAAAGGTCCTAAAGAAACTTAATTAAAGTCACTTTAAGGAAGATGAAATTTGATGGGTGGGTGATAAGGAACATTCATTTGACAAGTTCAGATAATTTTTTTAGAGTAGCGGAATTACAAATGACTCTTCTTTTGTTGTTTTCTAGCATTTTTCTGAAATAGAGAGAGAATAATTGCTGGAGCCAGGTCCTGGAGGAGCCTGGAGAGGAAGGAATCAAGGGCAAAAATGGAAGGATCCACTTCGACACGACAGACACCTGATTCTCTGGAAGTGCAGGAAAAGGGCAAGAATTGATGGGATATAGACCAGTTGGAGTGCAGGCTGTAGGGGTGCTAGAGCTGGATGGTGAGACAGCTTGCCTGATGTCCCCGGTTTCTCAATAAGGATGAGATGGGACCCAGGCTTGAGGACAGTGGTCAAGGTTTAGAATAGTCAATTAGGGAAAGAGGCAGGATGCTCACCAAGGACGAGGGAGGAAGAGTGGCCTCATGAAGTTTCTGTTATTGAGGCCTAGAAGTAGCAGCCTAACTGCAACGCAGGCTGGGAATGTGGTCTTGCTTGCTGGCCAGAAAGAGGAGAGTGGATTTTGGTGGACTGCCATCAGTCTCTGTGACACTGACTATCTTAGATTTTCTCTGTAACCTAGATTGCTTTTCCCATCCTCTCACACATCTATATTCTATTTGACACTCATCCATACTCAATTTTAACAAGTTTCTTTATTTATGAAGACATCATAGAATTATTGAAGCTGAATAGAACCTTAGAAATATTATCATCCAATTTTCTCATTTTGTGGATGGGAAAATGGTGAATCAGAGAGATAAATGATTTTCTAGGGTAGCACAGCTTATAAATGGTGGAGTTGGACTGACCCAAGCCAGTGCAGTTTCCCTGATGCCACTCATCTCTTCTATAACCATGATTAAAAGGAAAGGGGCACTATGTCTGTGATCATTACAGATAGTTGTTGCAAGATTAAAGACAAGACTTGTGCTTTGGAAATTAAACATTGTATCTATTAAACAAAAATTACTCCTGTTGAAGGGGATGGCATGATATAAATATATATTGCAATTAATTTTATATGAAATGCATAAAATAAGTGAGCACAGATAAGTAATTTGAATTCATATATATTTGCAATACCAGGAGCGTCTCCGACTCCTAAAATTTGCACCACATTCAAGAACTGCAAAACTCTATCCAAGGCTATGCCATGCCTCGGGAAGGATTACAGTGCCCTCTGCAGCTTCAGCAGAAGTAAACACAGTTTGGGAGGGGTGGGAAATAATGAAAAACTCAACATGGAAGTGCTTGTAATTAACACACCTCAGAAATTCACTTTACCTTCTTGAATTGAATGAAGATATTTATGTAAAGATCATATTTTAAACAAAGTACACTACAGCATGTATAGCAGGTACCTATTTACGTAATAATATATGCAATATAGAAAAAGATACATATATGTGCATATCTACAGATTAACTTGAGGATAACACTCTAGGAAATGGCACAGTTGCCTTTGGAGAGACAAACTGGCACTCAGGGGATCAGATGTGGGAAGATCTATTTTTCATTGTGCTTCTTCTTATACTACTTAAATTTTTTATCACTTGCATGTATTAATCTTTCAGATAAGAAAAAGGTTAATAAAAATTTTAATTACCATTTAGAACAACGGTATGCATACAAATTTTAAGCCTCCCTCTCCAGATGTTCCATAATTTAAGTTCTTTAATCTGTTAAAAACAAGAGGCCCAAAATGGAATCGCTTATGCTAAGCACCATGTCACCAAACCAAGACTTAACTTACTAACGGTTTCAGCCCTTCCAGAAATGGAATCTTAAACCAATCAGGGATCACCTAATCAGCAGTAGTTTGGTAATCTGTCTGATAGACCCTTGCCATCCTCTAAAAGAAAGTAACTTTTCAATAACTAATTTGCTATTTTGTCTAGTATAACTTCCTTGTCCCCACTCCCTTCTGCCTGTAGAAGTCTTTCATCGTGTACAGCTCCTTGGGGCTCCTATCTGTCTGCTACGTTAGATGCTGCTGAACTCAAATCTATTCTTGCTCAAATAAACTCTTAAAATTTTTAATTATGCCTCAGTTTATCTTTCGACAGTTCTGGTGTTAGATGAGGGAACTGAGGGAGACCCCTGAAGGCCCCCAAGAGCAACGAGCAAACAGGCGGGTACCTGTTCAGTCCCTTGAGTTCACTGCTTTCTTGCTCCTCTGGAGGTGGTTGTTAAGTCCCTCTGGGATCCTAGTTCCACGGCTTTTGCATAATGAGTTTTCAAACTTTATTTGAGCATTTGTTTTTCCAGACTGGGTCTGAAAACTACCTGGATTCATATTGGGTCTGACTTAAAAACTGGACTGGGTCTGGGGTTGGACCGGGTCTGACCTAAGCTGGACTGGGTCCAGTGTGAGGCCTTGGGTGAATAAAATTTTGTTTTAAGGCTGAGCAAGTAGGTTAACCTCACCAAAGATAATCTCAAATTACAGTCGCCACAGTGGAGCACTTTTAACCTAGCTAAGCTTATCCATTTAGGAGGTGCCCTAGAGAAAAAGGGGTCTCAGCCAAGCACTCACCATAAAGAGAAGAGGGAAAATTATTTTTGCCCCTCTACAGCGTCTGGTGACCAGGATGAGACCTGCTGGGATACCCTACTCACTCCAGAGCCTGCAGACAGGATCCAGGAAAACTGGTGGAAGCTGGCAAGGGGTGAGAATTCTTATCAAAGTCAGCTCTCCCAGATCTCTATATGTGGTGCCTGGTCAAGAGAGGAATGTAAAATTTCACATTGTTCCTTCTCTTCCAAATTCAGATTGACAGGAAAAAACATCTGTAAGAATTAGATCTTTGAATTTTGACTCATGAATTTGTTTTCAGGTACCCATTGGTTGTTGATCTTTTCCCTCCTAGGGATGTCTATTGTCTTCTTGTTTGTCTCCTTTTGTGTTCTAAGAACTTGGTTTGGCAACTATCAGGTTGGGGGCCCCAAAAATAAGGCAAGACAGAAATGTTGGTTACACCTCATTTGTGACTAGATATGGCTGGGCAGAAATATGAGTTGTACTCCATTTGGGGCTGGGGTCCTACCCACTGTTGCCAGCTCCCAGGGGAATTATTTAAGTATTTCTTTCTTTTCGTTCTCTTTGAGAGTGGCTCTGGATCTTGGGAGGGTAGTATCTTTTGTAACCTCTTTGGGGATGCCTCTTGTGTCCATGGAGTTGTTCAATACTGCCAGGAATATTTACTGTTTGACCTGGCTGAAATCTGACAAGATATTCAAAAGGATTTTTAAAGTAGCTCTATGGTCAAAAGTTGGCTAAGTCAGAAGCTTATATTCAGAGCCTGATAGAAAAAAAATTTTTAGGCCTACTCCCCTAAGCAAGAACAAAGCTATATACCCAGAGGGAAAGAAAAACATTCTGAAAATTTTGTGGAAGGATTTGCTAAAACATTCCAAAGACACACAGCTCTAACTCTAGAACAATAGGAATCTTTTGATTTCCATCTTAGTTGAAGATCTTCTCCCTGATATAAAGAAGCAAACTGAGGATAATGTGGTTGGTGGGTGGGGCAGCTCCTTGATATTATTCTGGTTGCAATTTAATTCTTTGAGAAATTAAAAACAATTATACTTGTCTTACAAATTGAGTCTTTACAAGAATGGGAGTGTGGGTCTAGACACAACTCAAAGCCCATCCATCCTTTTAACAATCCCAAAACCTCTCTATTCATCTCGAAAGGCTTGCAGCTATTGTAAAGGATCTGGACTTAGAAAACAAAAGTCTTTCCAGGTGGAGCTTGCATCCTTCCCTGTGCCTTTTGAGGTGTAAGTGCCCTACCTAGTCTTCTCCAGGAACCAGGATCATTCTTAGCAGAAGGAGAAGAAAAGAAAAGGTTATTTTGAAAACTAGGCTTATGAAAAATCTTAAAAATCTCTTCCACAGATATTGGTAAAAAGCTTTAGCCATCTGAGCAGTTAACTTATTCCATCTGCCAGAAACACAACTCGAATGCAACTCTTCTTTTAAAAAATAGTGAATCTTGGGCCAGCCCTGTGGCTTAGCGGTTAAGTGCTCGCTCTCTGCTGCTGGGGCCCGGGTTCTCATCCCGGGCGCGCACCGACGCACCACTTCTCCAGCCATGCTGAGGCTGCGTCCCACATACAGCAACTAGAAGGCTGTGCAACTATGACATACAACTATCTACTGGGGCTTTGGGGGAAAAAAAAAAGGAGGAGGATTGGCAATAGATGTTAGCACAGAGCCAGTCTTCCTCAGCAAAAAGTGGAGGATTAGCATGGATGTTAGCTCAGGACTGATCTTCCTCACAAAAAAATAAATAAATAAAATAAAAAATAGTGAATCTTGCATTACGATACCTGTGTCATGCCTAAAATTTTAAAATAAAAGCTATAAGATCTCTGTTTGCATCTGTTTGTGTGTTTATGTGCATCTATGTATGTTATGTTTTAAATGTGTAATTTTTTCCTACCTCCAGATGGTATTGCCAAAATTAATTTGTAAAGACCTCTATTTAATTGGCTTAAAGACAAACAGGAGTTTATATAAATCAGGTATACTCTCAAAAATATAGAAACTAACCCAAATTTTTTTCAAGTTCATGTGATATAGAATAATCTCCAGTAAATAAAAGTTAAAGTTTTTTGCTTTAATTAAAACAGGCATGTCTTGTGAGTTATCAGCATTAAATATAAAACTTTTATTCTGCCTAGGTTTACTAAAAGTCCAATAAGATCATGTTACCTCTGTTACAGAACTTGTTAGCAAGAAAGATATCTTAAGATGATGATTAGCTGTTTAATATCTTGTGAAATTTTCATGACTAATCTAAACATAATTGTTAAGAACAAGTGAATTAAATAGATGTAAGTAAGATAAAAGTTTATAAGTGAAATTTTCAACAATAATTATGCTTTATGGTATATCTATTTAAAAATAGTTTCCAAAATCTTTTTGGTAACTTGAACCCTTAAAGTTATACTGAAATAAGTTAAACAGTGGGTATTAATTGAATGTCTAAATCATTTACAAATAAAATAAAATACTGAAACATTAATTACTGAACATAGGATTATCCACTTTTGGCTTCCCTTTACAGAGGAACTACAGATATTTGGGTCTATTAGCAATCTTGTTTTGTGCCATATTCAAAAAATTATTATGAGGAAGAATAGACTCCTAGAAATTATAAAATGTATTTGTATATTTGCCAATCCACAGCATGCTAGTGTAACAGGCCACAATTGCTCACTTCTTAGTTATCACTAGGAATAAAAGACTCTAAGGGTTAACAATACTAACCAATATATGTAATTAAAACTATTTAGAAATAATAGTGAAAGAAAACAATGTGTATGAAAAGTAAGTAAGGAAAGTAAAATGACTGATGGTTCCAGAATGAGAAAGAGGAAAAAGCATAGGACAAAATCTGAATGGATATCAAAAGTTGTAGGTTTGTGGAATAGGAATCTTGGGAAAGGAACTTTATGTGTTTGGAATGGATTTATTTAGGTTTTTAAACAATGAATTTTAATATCAAAACTACACTGGTGCAAAATGAGAATTTGATTTCTCTCTGTTAAAAGGACAAAAGTTTCTTAGACTATGGTCTGCTCTTGATAAGATATTGTGAAAGTTTCTTTTTTGTTTTTTGGGTTTATTTTACCTTTTGGGTAAATCTACCTGGAAAGCTGGAAAGCAAAGATTTTGTGTCATACCAAAATGATTTACTTTGCTTCACATTGTCTTTATTAGGTCTTTGATTACTTAAGAAAACCCAGTCCTCTCAATATTATGAAAGTTAAGTTTTGTTTACAACTATGTAACCTTCTGTATTAGCCTTTAAAATTTTCTATTGTCACTTTGGTTAAATGGGTAATGGGGTGTTATTTCATAATGGTCTGTGATCTTTTTTAGTCAAATCTTCAAATTTCTGGATGTTTTGACAACATCAAAATCTAAGTGGAATCTTTTTCAACTCAAAGTAACTTTGAGATTTCCCAGATGGCCCCTGGAAAATCTCAAAAGATCTGCCTTTCAGCTTGTAAAAGAGAGATGTTAAACTAATCAGGTTTATTTGGTATGTTAAATTACATGGGAAGCATTGTAAAATAAGTGATGATAAACCCTCTTAGATTATATTTGTATGGTGCGTGTTATTAATGTGTTCTAGAAATCATATGAAATTACTAAAAATCTGATATGTCCTTGTATAATGTTATCAGTTGTAATTCCACTTATTGTCTTAAAATGTTGTATGTCACAGAAATAACCAAATTTCCTTGTCAATTCCATTATCATGAAATCTCACCAGATCTTTAACCATGGGGATTTTTAAATCTTTTGTCATTTACAGACAGTTATTATTTTACTCTGATGCTTTTGCAAAAGGAAGATTCATGGAAAGGACCCTACCTACCCTTGGCCCATGACAGTGCTGCCAAATTACAAGGTGTCAAAACTTGAGTGCATATTTCACAACTGAAGAAGGCTCCACCTGACATCTGGTGAAGATCTGTGCAAATGCTGGAGACTCCAAAATCAAATTGACCAGGAAGAGAAGTAGCCACCATCAAGGTAGACAGCTTCCTCCCAAGATGTCCTATCAAGAACATTTCTTTCCATTCCTCCTTCCCTCTCTGACCATCCTTTTCCTAATTCTTGCACCATGAATGTCTTTATTATTTTTGTTGTTGTTCACTTTTTGTCTTGCTCTGGCCTGGAAGAATAATGCCATTGTTCACATCTCTCAGGCTATTGCAAAGGAGGGTAATCCAACCTCCAAATGACTGTTGGATTTGCCACAGCAATGATGATCCTGCCCATCACAAATTTCTCCCTGATTCCCAATGCCTCCATTTCTCTGGACAATCTCACCCCTTCCCTATCATACCAGACTCCCTAAACCTGGGGGTCCATTTTCCTGCCTTCAGTTAACAACTCCAAATCCAGGGAACCTTGCATCTAGACTCTGTACAAAGAAAGGGACACAAGACAAAGGTAACCAGAATAAAACCGCCCATGTGGTCTACAGACCCTTAAATTTTACTGGCCTCCGTGGCTGTCAACTTTCTAGTCCTGAGCCACAGACACAAATGGGAATTGCCAGAAGGCATTCATGATTTAAAGTTCCCTTCCTTCAGCGGATCCCTACTCCCCTGGCTAGGAGTAAGTGCAAATGAGGCTATGATCAGAAACCTCTCCTAAACTCTTGAAGATATTGCAATGCGATCTACATCGGATGCTGATTGATTCAAATGGATTTTTGCTCAAATAAACTCTTAAAATTTTTAATATGCCTCAGTTTTTCTTTTAACAAACGTCTTTGCCTTCTCTGACCACTCAATTTATATTAAAACATAGCTTCCTTAACTCTCTCTGTATTATCTTATTAGATACAGCCTAGTATCTTCACAATTTAGTCATGAAAAAGTTGTCTATACTAGCTCACAGCTGATTAACCAAAACAAAACAAACAAAACAAAATCAAACTCATAGAAGCAGACAACAATTGGTGGTTATCAGAGGGGAAGGGGGTGGGAAGAGTGCAAAATGGATAAAGGGGGTCAATTATGTGGTGATGAATGGAAACTACACTTTTGGTGGTGAGCACACTGTAGTATGTACAGATGTGAGTGTACACCTGAAATCTATACAATGTTATAAACCAATGTTACCTCAATAAAAAAAAATAAGAGTGGTGAGAGTGGGCATCCTTGTCTTGTTCCTTTTCTTAGACAGGTATCTTTCAGTTTTTCACCATTGAGTATGATGTTAGCTGTGGGTTTGTCATATATGGTCTTTATTATGTTGAGGTACTTTCCTTCTATACCCATTTTATTCAGAGTTTTAATCATAAATGGATGCTGAATCTTGTCAAATGCTTTCTCTGCACCTGTTGAGATGATCAAAGATTTTTATCCTTTAATTTGTTAATGTGGTGTATCACATTGACTGATCTGCAGATGTTGAACCATCCCTGCATCCCTGGAATAAATCCCACTTGATCAAGTTGCATGATCCTTTTAATTTATTGCATTCAGTTTGCTAATATTTTGGTAAGAATTTTTGCATTTATGTTCATCAGAGATATTGGCCTGTAATTTTCTTTCTTTCTTCCTTCCTTCCTTCCTTCCTTCCTTCCTTTCTTTCTTTTTGCTGAGGAAGATTCACCTAGAGCCTACATCTGTGCCAATCTTCCTCTATTTTGCACGTGGGTCACTGCCACAGCATGGCTGAGTAGTGGTGTAGGTCCACACCCAGGATCTGAACCCACAAACCCTAGGCCACCAAAGTGGAGAATGTGAACTTAACCACTACACCACCAGGCCAGCCACAATGTAATTCTCTTTTTTTGTGTTGTCCCTGTCTGGTTTTGGCATCAGGACAATGTTGGCCTCATAGAATGAGTTAGGAAGCTTCCCCTCCTCTTCAACTTTTGGAAGAGTTTGAGAAGGATGGGCATTAAATCTTCTATGAATGTTTGGTAGAATTCACCAGTGAAGCCATCTGGTCCTGGACTTTTACTTTTGGTGAACTTTTTTATTACTGTTTCAATCTCCTTACTAGTTTTCTGTCTACTCAGATTTTCTATTTTTTCATGGTTCAATCACAGAAGGTTGTATGATTCTAAGAATTTATCCGTTTCTTCTAGATTTTCTAATTTGTTGGTGTACAGCTGTTTGTAGTAGTCTCCTATGATCCTTTCTATTTCTGTGGTATCTATTATTACTTCTCTTTTATTTCTATTTTCACATTTTTGAGTCTTCTCTCTTTTTTTCTTAGTGAGTCTAGCTAAAGGTTTGTCAGTTTTCTTTATATTTTCAAAGAACCAGCCCTTATTTTCATTGCTCTTTTTTTTTTTTTTTTTAGTCTCTATTTCATTTATTTCCCTGTGATTGTTATTATTTCTTTCCTTCTACTGATTTTGGACTTCCTTTGTTCTTTTTCTACTTCCTTTAGGTGTAGGGTTAGATTGATCATTTGAGATTTTCGTGTGTCTTGAGGTGGGACTACATTGTTATGAACTTCCCTCTCAGTACTGCTTTTGCTGCATCCCATAGATTTGGTATGTCTTATTTTCATTTTCATTTGTCTCTCTGTATTTATTTCTCCTTTAATTTCTTCATTGACCTAATAGTTGTTCAGTAGGATGTTGTTTGATCTCCGTGTATTTGTGATTTTTCCAGTCTTCTTCTTGTAGTTGATTTCTAGTTTCATACTATTGTGGTTGGAAAAGCTTATGGCTTGGTATTATTTCAATCTTTTTAAATTTATTGAGACTTGTTTTGTGTCCCAACATATGCTTTATCCTTGAGAATGTTCCATGTACACTTGAGAAGAATGTGTATTCTGCTGCTTTTGGGTGAAATGTTCTGTATATATTTCTTAAGTTCTTCTGGTTGAATGTGTCATTTAAGGCCACTGTTTCCAGACTCTCTGTCTGGATGACCCATTCATTGATGTTAGTGGGGTATTCAAATCCCCTACTGTTATTATATTGCTTTCAATCTCTCCCTTTCATTCTGCTAATAGTTGCTTTATATATTTTGGTGCTCCTAATTTGAGCACAAAAGTATTGATAAATGTTATATCTTCTTAAAGGATTGTCTCCTTTATCATTATATAATATCCATCTTTCTCTCTTGTTACCTTTTCTAGCTTGAAGTCTATTTTGTCTGATAGAAGTATGGCTACAACTGCTTTCTTTTGGTTGCCATTTGCTTGGAATATCATCTTCCGTCTCTTCATTTTGAGCCTATGTTTGTCGGTAGAGCTGAGATGGGTCTCCTGGAGGCATCATATTGTTGGGCCTTATTTTTTAATCCATCCAGCCTCTCTTTGTCTTTTGATTGTGAGTTCAATCCATTTACATTTAGGGTGATTATTGTTACATGATGACTTACTATTGCCATTTTATCTTTTCTGTTCTGGCTATTCTATATTTCCATTGTTTCTTTTAGCTTGTGTTTCTGTCTACCATTTTAGTTTGGGTGTTTTCTGTGATGTATTTCTCAGTTTCCTCTTTTTTTTATGTTTCGTGTCTCTGCTCTAGATTTTTGTTTTGCGTTTACCATGAGGTTGTATACAGTGTCTCATAGATAAAATAATCTTTATTTCTGCTGATAGCATCTTATCTTCATTTGCCTACATAGGTTCCACCCTTTTTCTCTTCCCCTTTTATGTTTTTGTTGTCTCAAATTATCCCTTTCTATATTGTGAGTTCATTACCATATTGAAGTAGCTTTAGTTATTTTTAATGGTTTTTTTCTCCTTTAACTTTTATGCTACAGTTAAGTGTTTAACCCCCTATTCTGTAATAGCTTTGCAATTTTCTGGTTCTGTCTATTTATCACCTTACTCAAAGTTTTATATACCTTTGCCTTTTCAATTCTGGTAGAAGATCTTTCAACATTTCTTGTAAGGCAGGTCTAGTGGTGGTGAATTCCTTCAGTTTTCATTTGTCTGGGAAAGCCTTTATTTTTCTTCCTATCTGAAGGATAATTTTGCTGGATAGAGTATTCATTGGCTGGAAGTTTTTATCTTTCAAGATTTTGAATATATCATTCCTTCTCTCCTGGCCTGTAGAGGTTTTGCTGAGAAATATGCTGATAGCCTATTGGGGGTTCCTTTGTAGGTTACTGTCTTTTCCCTGGGTGCCTTTAAAATTCTTCTTTTGTCCCTGTCTTCTGACAGTGTTAACATAATATGTCTTGGAGAAGGTCTTTTTGTGTTGAGATAATTAAGTGTTCTATTAGCTTCACATACCTGTATATCCAGTTCCTTCCCCAGGTTTGGGAAGTTTTCAGCTATTATTTCTATAAATAGGCTCTCTGCTCTCTTCTCCCTCTCTTCTCCTTCTGGGATACCTATTATTGTTATGTTGATTTTTCTAATGGAATTGGATATTTCTCATAGAATTTCTTCATTTTCTTAAAATCTTAGTTCTCTCTCCTCTTCTACCTGCATCATTTCTAAGTTTCCATCTTTGAGTTTGCTAAGTTTCTCTTCCATATGGTCTGCTCTATTTCCAATTTTTCCTACTGTCTTATTCATCTAATTTTTTGAGTTCTTCTGCTCCAGAATTTCTGTTTGGTTATTTTTTAGAATTTCAATCTCTTTGATGAAGTACTCCTTCTGTTTATTAATTTTATTGCTGAGCTCATTGAACTGTCTTTCTGAGCTTTCCTGTAGCTCATTGAGTTTCTTTATGATAGCTATTTAGAATTCTCTATTGGCTAGATTGCAATTTTCCGTAACTTCACGTTTGGTTTCTGAAGAATTGTCATTTTCTTTTTGTAATAACATGTTCCCATAATTTTTCATGGTGCTTGATGAGTTGTTCCACTGCTGGTGCATCTGTAGTAGCAAATACCTTTCTTATTTAGGTAAAGCTTTGTTTACTTTGATTCTGAGCTGCTTCTGGTTGTATTTGAGAGCCAGTGCTTTCCACTCTCCACTGCCTCTGTCAGTGGTGTTCTTGATGCCCTCATTGTGCTGCTTGTGACTCTGAGGTTGCTGGTGCCTTGCAGCTGCTGGTGTCACTGTAGTCTCAGTCCTCACCACTGAGGTCCCCAGGCTGGTGAGTCCCTCTGCTGCTTCCAGTGTCACCTGGGTCATGGGTTCCCCTACTGCAGTGGGAGGAGAGAGAGGGTGGGGCAGGAGCTGGGGTCATGGGCACCTCTGCCACATCCAAGGTTGTTTGGTCCAGAGGTGCTACTGCCACAAGTGAGGGGGCCAGGGTTGCAGGCACTGCTCTAGCTGGGGGGATTGGGGTCACAGGCTCTACTGCCATTGCTACCTGGCTCTTTGCAGCCTCAGGTGCTGCTGTGACTAGGGGGGCTGGAGTTGCTTGTGCTGCCTCTGCTGCTCTTCCTGGGTTTTCTGGGGGTGCTATCACCACCACTGCTGGGGGTTCTGAGCTTGCAGGCATCATCCCCACTTCCGAGCAGGCTCGGGTCACAGGTGCCACTACCATGCATATGTCTATTTTCTAAGTCAGTCCTCCCCTCCAAAGGAAACTGTGTTCCGTGTATCTTTCCCACATGACATCAATAAGTATTTATTGAATTATTGAATAAGCAATTCTTTAAATTGAATTTTTACCATACTCCAAGAATCTTTCGGGGCCGGCCCTGTGGCATAGCGGTTAAGTGCACGCACTCCACTGCTGGCGGCCCGGGTTCAGATCCCTGGCGTGCACCGATGCACCACTTGTCAGGCCATGCTGTGGCGGCGTCCCATATAAGGTAGAGGAAGATGCGCACAGATGTTAGCCCAGGGCCAGTCTTCCTCAGCAAAAAGAGGAAGGTTGGCATGGATGTTAGCTCAGAGCTGATCCTCCTCACAAAAAAAAAAAAAAAATCTTTCTAGGTGCAGGGAATAAGGAGTAAACAAAAACTATGTCTCTAACTTCACTGAGATGACACTCTAGTGGGAGGAGATAGATAATATACACACAAATTAATACACAGATATTATGTCTGAAAGTCATAATATTTTAAAAGAAGAAGAGTAAAGAAACAGAGGTAGCAGGCAAGAGCGTTGCTATTTTATACAGAGTTCTGAGAAGGTGACATCTGAGTAGATACCAGAATTGAATGGAAGAAGAAAAACATGGATAGCTTGGGTAAGGGCCTAACAAGCAAAGAACAGCCAGTGCAAGGACTTTAATTAAGAGGGAGTCTGTGAGACCAGCCCTGATGGCCTAGTCATTAAATTTCAGCGCACTCTTCTTCAGGAGCCCAGGTTCAGTTCCCAGGCATGGAACAACACCACTCGTCTGTCAGTGGCTGAGGCTCACATAAATAAAGAGGAAGATTGACTATAGATGTTAGCTTGGGGCGAATCTTCCTCAGCAAAAAAAAAAAAAAATAGAGACAGACAAAGAGCATGTCTAGTATTCAAGAAACTGCCCAGAGGCCAGTGTGGCTCAAATGGAGAGAGCAAAAGGTAAAGTAGGGGTAAGGCCAGAGGGTAACAAGAGGCAGGGTCCTGTAAAGCTGGGGAGACAGTGAGACTGCGGGTTTATTCCGAGAAGAATCGGGATGAGTGGCCATGGGGGTCTTGAGAGAGGATTAACGTGACCTAACTTACATTGTTAAAGGATCGCTCAAATTGCTGTGTTGAGAATAGACTGGTAGTAGGTGTGGGCAAAGGTAGAAACATAGAGATGAGTTCAGTGAGAGATGATGCTGTTTTGGATCAGATGAACAGCAGAATTTGTGATAACTGGTCATATTCTAGAATATTCTCAAGGTAGCTCCAACAGAATTCTCAGGCACATTGAATGTCACCTTTGAGAGAAAGAAGTCAAGCACCAGGACTCCATCGTTTGTGGCCTGGGTAACCGGAAGAGTGGACTTGCCATCAACTGAGATGTGGAAAACTGTGGATTGAGCAGGTTTTGACGGGAAGATCATGAATTTGGTATCAGATATTTTAAGTTTGCAGTATCTATTAGATATCCAAAATGGGAGAAACTAAGATATGTGTTTGCTGATGAGAATGGCTTAATTAAGCAGGGGAAATGACAATGCAAGACAGAGAAGAGGACGCAGGAAGGGGTAGGATCCGGTGCACAGGTGGGGAGATTGTCAGAGTGGAAGACGGTTGTTCATCTCATTACAAACTGGAAGACGAAGGAAACGGGCACAGACAAGGAGGTGGGTAAACACGTTGACAGGAGTCAGTGCCAAGTTTCTTCAGCTGCTTCTACTTTCATAGTGAAATAGAAAGGAAAATCTTGTTTGAAGGAATTAGTGAATCCCTTTTTACTCCCTTTCTTAAAATCTTGCATAGGCTTCTCTTCACTATTAGAATAACATCCAAACATTTCATCATAGCCCAGAAGGCCCCACAGAACCTGGCCCCACCTACCTCTCTCCATTGCCCAAAATGCTCTAGCTGCAGCAGCCTTCCTTCTGTGCCTCAGACACGTGGCAAACATATGAGCCTTGGGTTCTTTGACTTACTTGTCCCTCTGTCTGGTAAGCCCACTCTCCTAACTCCCAAGTCTGGCTAATTCTTATCATATAGGTCTCACCTCAAAGGGCCCCTCTCTCAGCCTTTCTTGAACACCCCATCTAAAGTGGCGCCTCCTCTCGTAAGTTATTTTACTTACATGTTTATTCTATATTGTCTGCCTCTTCCCACAAGAATGTGTTTCATAAGAAACTAGCACCCCCACCCCCACCTTATCACTCTCTCCTCTGATCTGGCTTTACTCCCCTTCTCACCACCACCTAATAGCAGTAGAGATAGAGATAGAGATAGGAATAGAGAGAGAGATTTGTGCACTATCCATCCCCTCATAGCTCTATGAGAGCAGCTGCTTTTCTATTCCAGTCACTGCGTGCCTCCTGAGCCTAAAACCACATCTGGCACATGGTAGGTGCTCAGTGAATACTTCTTGATGAACACAATTGGAAAATTAAATGAAAAAATGCATGTAGAGCATATAACAGAGGGCCTAGCACATAGTAAATCGTCAGTAAATGTTAGCTGCTATGATGACAACATAGACGACCATGGCAACAACCATGAGCACAGCAGTGGAAGGCTGACCCTCCTCTGTGCTCGTGAACCAATCCCTTTTGTGTTGTCAGAGACTTTCTTTCATTAATTACATGTCCCTTCTTCCTCTCCACAAGCTCCTCCCCTACAGCTAAATATGTGCAATGTTTGCCTATCTTTAAAACATCAGTTAAAACACACTTTTCTTAACTCCATATTTTATTAGATACAGCCAAGTATTTTCAGAGTTGAGCCACAAAAACCGTAGTCTATACTAGCTCACAGCTTATTAACCAAAACACACCTTGAACGAGCAAACTCATCTCATTTATTGTTTTTTTTCTATTAACTAGTTTCTTTAAGTTGAATGAAACTACTTATTTGCATGGTTAAAAAATTGACGATTATAAAATAGCATACAGTAGTCCCCCCTTATCCGTGAGGGATACGTTCCAATACCCCTAGTGGATGCCTGAAATCGCGGATAGTACCAAACCCTATATATGCTATGATTTTTCCTATACCTACGAACGTACGATAAAGTTTAATTTACAAATTAGGCAAGGAAGAGATTAACAACAATAATAATAAAATAGAACAATTATAACAATATACTGTAATAAAAGTTACTATTGATCTCAGCCACCTCAGCACATGATTTTTTTTCTTTTCTTACTAAGTAAAAAACTTTCACTTTTTCACTTAAAGGAAGCACTTTATGGCTTCTCTTTGGCATATCCGAATTGTCAGCATCACTACTTTTATGCTTTTTTGCTGTTATTAAGTACAATAAGGGTGACTTGAACACCAGCACTGCAATACCAACAGTCGATCTGATAACCGAGATTGCTAATGTGACTAATAGGCGGTAGTGGATACAGCGTGGATCCGCTGGACAAAGGAATGATTCATGTCCAGGCCAGGACAGAGCAGGACGGCTCGAGATTTCATCACGACACTCAGAGTGGCATACAATTTAAAACTCATGAATTATTTTCCATTTAATATTTTCAGTTTGCAGGTGACCTCAGGTAACTGAGATCACAGAAAGCAAAACCACAGAAAAGGGGGGACTACTGTACAATGAAAGGTTGATCCATTATCTAACTCAGTCCTTCCTCACCAAAGAAGCTAGGCATATTCCGTGTATCTTTCCAGAAATCATGTATGCATATCGAGACATACAAATATCCTTTGAAAATATCAAATAGGACCATACCGGGCGTACAATTCTGCACCTTAGCTTTCTTTCAGCTAATGAAACATCTGGGATGGCTTTCTAAAGTACACATAAAAAGCTATATCATTCTTTTTACTGGCTACATAGTGTTTCATTGTATTGATAAAATGCCATCCACTTAGTCCCATGTTTATTGGCATTTAATGTGTTTTCAGTCATTTGCTACTGTAAACAACGCTGCAACTAACGGCCTTATATACACGTCCTTGCACAGTCATTCAAATATATCTATAAATAAATTCTTAGAATTGCTGGCATAAAGGATACACTTGCCTTTCATTTTTTATTGATATTATAAAATTACCTTCCAAAATAGTTTTATTAAATCAATAGACTTTTTTACTCCTCTAAATAATGAACAATTATTTAGTAACTGCAGGTCATGTTTTTGGTAAGGGAAAGGAGATAATTCTTGATGCTTCTTAAATCAACTAAGAAAAGGACTGAAAAAAAATGAAATTTCCTACAGAAAATGTTAATACTTTACTGTGATACACATTTAAAACAAAGGAAAATCAAGCACTATTTCTGGGACGGAATTTAGAATCACTTTCCCACTTCTGTTAATAAAAGTTTCAGCTCATTACTAAGTGAATTTTTGCACTCTTCAATAATTCTTTTCCTAAGTCAACATTTTAGGAACTCAGAGCTAATGAAAACAGGAGTTTAAAGAAAAAGAAAGAAAGAGGAAAAACCTAAAACTCAGAGTTTCTAAGGAGCACAAGATTCTTATGTTTCTGGGCTGGATAGTGACTTTCAACTCTTGTCGTCGGAGGTTTTTTTAATTAAAAAAAAGAAGTATCATTGTTTAAACGTCGTAACTCTGTTTTGTTAGTGAAAGCAAATTCTCTGCCTTTTTCCTACAGAATGCAAACTCTTTAAGGGTAGGGTGAAGGATAGTATTTGTAAATGGCTGCCTGCCCGTCAGTGGCTTTTAGCAGATGACAGCAATTTCTGCTATTACCAGGATAGCCGCTCTCTGCGACCCCTATCCCGCTCTCCTCCAGACCCTTTAAACCCCGCTCCACCCGTTATCCATGCACGCGACGCAGGCGGCACGGCCCATGACGTCACGAAACCGCGGCCCAATCAGACGCGGCGTTGGGGAAATTTTAAACTTTAAGGCGAGGAGGCCCGGCGCTCCGCAGCAGCTGCAGCGCGGCGTCTGGACCGCTCCCCTTCGGCCGGCAGGACGGCCGGCAGGATGGCGGAGGAGACGGCCGTCGCCGTCTGTGTGCGCGTGCGGCCTCTCAACAGCAGGTAGGCGGGCCGACCCGGCCAGGTCCCCGCGGCGGGCCCGAGCTGAGGAGGGGCTCCTCGCCGCCGGTTGCCCGCCGGCCGCCTGGTCTCTCGGCCGTTCGCAGCCTCTGCACGGTTTCCTTCTCGGTCAAGTGACGGGGAGGGGTCGGAGGGGCCCGCTGTGGGATTCGCTTGACTCCGCTGTGACTCGGGCCCCGCGCACCCCGCGGCCCTGCCCCCGCCCGCCGCCGCGGCGCGCGTGTGCGAAAGAGCTTCCGGCGCTCCCCTCGGCTGTCTCCCCGTCTGCCGTGTCCTTGAGAGCCGGGCGAGTCTGTCTTGTTGCCCTGGGTTCGGAAGGCGCTCAAGACTTCGCTCAGTCGACGACTGAATTCAGCATTCGGGATGTTGAATGGCTACTTTTATCAACATTAAATTTTCTTTTTTTTTTTGGTAGAGTGTAGGCACTACCATCGTTGCCCTGCGGAAGGGGAAGAAATGAAGGCTTTTGCTTGTCTAGTCTCTGCCCCTCCCCCAGAACACTAAGACGTTTTTGTGTTTGAGAAATATATGTTAAATGTTAGAGTGTTTAATAAACGAGAATATCAAGGTGAGGAATTCCCCGTTTTTTAGGAGCTCATTATCTAATGCATTAGAAGACAGCTACATAAAGAAACCATTACAGTACATTGTGACAAGTGCTATGACAGGCAGGTGGAGAGTGTTTGCTGGAGGGGTTGTTAGCCCTTCAGTGAGATGACAGTGTGGGAGAGGGGCAGGGCTGGTATCAGGAAACTCCTGACACTTTTCAGGAATGAAAGAATCGTTAAGTTACTTGTTGGAAAGGTAATCCAGGGTATTCCAGGCACAGACAGATTGAATCTGTTATCTTGGGGGAGCCTTCAGATAGTTGATTTGTATGGAGTTAGGGTGTATATAGTAAGTTAGACAAAGATAAGATTGAAGAGAGAAATAAACGTGATCCGAGTCTCATGTGCCATATTAAGGATTTCAGATGGTTTTGAAAGATGTTAAGCAGGAAGGACCTAAATGGAGTTCCATTTGAATGTCTCTCTTCAGCGGCCAGTGCTGGGTAGGGGGATGGGAGTGGAGAGCTTCCCAAGGAAAGGCCCATGACAGGGCAGGAGGTCACTGAAGCCCCACTTAAAAGCGCCAGCCCCTCAAAGGGGGACTTTCCACATTGGTCTTATATATAGTATAGGTCATTACCATCTTTTGAAATATTCTTCAGAAGATAAAATCTTTTAAATTGTTTTTCATGTAACATGACTTCAAAAGAAGTTATACTAAAATGCACTGTTTTTATTCTTTTAGAGAAGAAGCTCTTGGAGAATATACACAGGTTTACTGGAAAACTGACAATAATGCTATTTACCAAGTTGATGGAAGTAAATCCTTCAATTTTGGTAAGCTTATGATAGCATCCAAAGTTAACGTTTTATCCTTTTCCTATTAAGAGTACAAAAGGCTTATCAATAATACTGCATTTGTCATTAAAGATCAGACTAAGCCTTCTGTAAACTACTTCAATGAAAATTTTAAAAAATTGTTCATCAGGTATGATAAGTAAGATAATAAATTGATATTTAAAACACAGTTATAGTCATAGTGCCTTATGATTGAAACTAACATTTTTCCTCTTATTCATTAGTGGCCTAAGACTCCGTAAGCCCAAAATATGTTGCTTAATGTCAAGTCATCTTTAAGATCCTTCAGTTTGGTATATTCTTTCCACAATTATTTTCAAGAAAATTCTTTACAGAATAAAGAGTGAAGATATTCCTTCTTTGCTTGAATACAGCAGGGACCTACCGCCACTTTCGTGGAGCTTATCATATGGTGGGAAGAAAGGTTTTCAACAACTAATTACGCTCGTGGTGACATAGCTTTGTGAGAGTTTATAGCAGGGGATCTAACTAGCCTAGGTGTCTGAAATGGTACCACTTACCCTGGGGCCTGCAGGATGAGTGAGAGCCAGCTAGGAGAAAGGGACTTGGAGGCCCTCAAGGTTGGCTAGGCTGATTTGTGTGTTGATTTAACACGTATATATAGTGCTGACAATGTGCCAGACGCTGTGCTAAGCACTTCATATATATTAACTCATTTAATCTTCCTAACAAGCCTGTGTGCTAGGTACCTTCCCATTTTAATGAAGAACTGATACGCAAGTCACACAGCCAGCAGATGGAGGAGTCAGATCTAGGCACACTACCATGCTGCCACTTAGGCACCATAGAGCACAGTGAGGTCCTCTCAGCAACCTTAGGAGTACAAGTGCTTAGGCTGTCGAGTTAGTGTTACACTAGAAAGCCAGCATGTAAGGCTTTGGAGCAAAGATGTATAGAATAGAAAATGATTCCTGGTAAAGGACTATTTGATAGTATCAGCATAATTTTTAAAAAGGGGACGATATGGGCCAGAGATTAGAAAACCAAGAACAAGGGACACACAGGCATTCAGACTCAAGTACTACAGGTTCTCAGTGGCCGTGCGTGCTCACAAAGGATTTGGACTCACCCACCTGTCTGAAGCAGCTGGCGTTGAGATCTGAATCATCCTGCCGTCCCTCCTTGCTATGAAATCAGGATCCCAGCAGCCTTCAGATGGCACTTTAGTTTTCCACATGGTTCCTACAAGGGCAGATATGTGGTCGTGGTGTGAGCAGTGTGATCACTGAATTTCTCAAGACGGTCCGTACATTTCCCTCCTGATTTACAAATCGATTCTTGTGAGCTTTCTGATGTGAGGCCACCACTGAGCCAGTGGCCCATTGCTGCGCTAACAAAAGCAGAGGCCACATCCTGGACCAGTGGATTCATCAGCGCGAATGCTGCCCTAAACCCAGCCTTCAGCAGCCCGCCAGCTGGCTGCTTTCTGTAACACCTCAGCTTCGTTCGGTGCTTTTCTTCCAAATGTCTGCATTTCCTGGTTCAGTTTGAGCCAGCCCTTCTTGCTAGATGTGTTATAAACACTAAAATTTTTCAAAGAATTGTAATAGTTCACATTTCCTAAGTATTAACCATATGTTCACAGAAACTTTATAAGGAAGATAATATGTATTCATTTTACAGGTTAGGGAATTGAGGCACAGAGACATCAACCACCTTGCCCAAAGTCACACAGCTTATACGTACTTGCAGAACCAGGATTTGCAGACAGTCTGATTCCAGACCCCCACATTCAGCCACTATGCCTTACTGCCTCTTGAAGTAAGATAGCTGACTTGTGTATTTTTGTGTGAGGACCAACACGTTTTACCTTATAGAGAAGTGTATTTTCAGAGGACAAATTGAAGAAAATATTGTGACTTAAATATTTTATCATACCATATCCTGACAATTTTATTTCTTTGGGCAACTACTAATTCAGAATAACATAGTTGATTTGTTTGGTTTAACTTTCTTCTTTTTTTTAGATCGTGTCTTTCACAGTAATGAATCTACTAAAAATGTGTATGAAGAAATAGCAGTACCAATCATAGATTCTGCCATACAAGGCTACAATGGTTTGTATTCACTGCAGAAACGTTGTAGTTAGTTTTGGGTGTCTGTTCAACAGTATTGATAGTTTTACACACTCTAGATTCATTTTTAATCTTGCGTGTGTCTGTTTTGTTTCTGCAGGTACTGTATTTGCCTATGGGCAGACTGCTTCAGGAAAAACATATACCATGATGGGTTCAAAAGATTATTTGGGAGTAATACCCAGGGCAATTCATGACATTTTCCAAAAAATTAAGAAGGTAAGTAGCTAAATTTCTAGTACATACAGGTAAAAGTAGTAATCTCTGTCATGAGGAAAGGAAGTTAGGTTTACAGTTCTCTTGATTATCCACAGGAAAAGAAGAAAGGCATAGCATAGATTTCACTTTTCCCCATAAAGTTACTCTATAGAGCTTAAAGTTCTTTCATTCTTTCCCTTGCATTCTGAAGCAGTAATATGCCTGCCAAAAAGTGGGCATTGAGGAACAAGAAATCTCATCACTGCTTTTGAAGAGCTGCCAGTGATCATTTAGGAGCAGGACTTTAACTAATCAGTTAAGGCTGGTTTCCAATTAGTTTTTTCGTTCCTATTTTAATGATTTTTAATGTTCTTATTTGAACATCTGTTGGTAGGGTTCTATTTTTGAGCTTAGAGAGTTGGGCTGGGCACTTTCCTTTTCTAATTCTGTGATAGTATACTTTTCATTATTGCTGAAACAATGCTTTTATATTTTTATGTTTATTTTTGTCAATATAGAACCACAGGGGGTTTTTTTGTTTTGTTTTTTGTTTGTTTTACAAAGATAACATCTCAAAGAATATTTTAATGTTTAATATGAGCACATAAGCATTCAGTATTAGGTTTTCATAATTAGATGATCTCTGATGTTTTTACATATTTTTTTCTTCTAGTTTCCTGATGGGGAATTTCTCTTACATGTGTCTTACATGGAGCTATACAATGAAACCATTACAGACTTACTCTGTGACACTCAAAAAATGAAGCCTTTAATAATTCGAGAAGACTTCAACGTGAGTAACAGAGTTAACAGAGTGGCTCAACAAATAGACTGACTTAATGGGGTTATTGTTCACGAACATTTACCTTTAATTTCCATATTTTTTAAAACGTCTCCTGTTTCTATGATTTGTTTTTTGTTTTCTTTCTTAAATGTTTATAGAGATCATCTTTTAAGCAATATGTATCGTTTTTAAATATCGACAGCTGTAATATTTTTGTGTAAGTGTCTACAAACAACAAGATGAAGTATCAGGTTAGAATTTGTCATGCTTTGGTATAGGAAATAAATTGTAAATATCATAGGTTTACTTGTTATTTTTATACGAAGTAATAGTCCCCGTTTTCCACTTTTGACTTCCACAAATAAATGCTATAGTAGTTTGCACCTTCTTTTTGAGATGCAAACTTCTAAGTGACTTCTATTTCTCTGCTCTTCCCATCATTAACCTTGTTTCAGAGGAATGTGTATGTGGCTGATCTCACAGAAGAAGTTGTTTATACACCAGAAATGGCTTTGAAGTGGATCACAAAAGGAGAAAGTAAGACTTTTTGCTATATTTCTTCAAAACACTTGTAAAAAATTCAATTGAATGTATTTAGGCTTCAGATCACACTTTTCACTTTTAAGCTAAAATAAAAGTTAATGTTTTTCTTTGGATTTTAATATATGCAGCTGAAATATGACTCATTTTTACAGAGAACAGACATTATGGAATTACAAAAATGAATCAAAGAAGCAGTCGTTCTCATACCATTTTTAGGATGGTAGGTAATATTCTCTCTGCTTGGTCTTTCCAATTAAGAATACACTAATTTTTCTACAAGTTGCCTTTTCTGTCTAGATTTTGGAAAGCAGAGAGAAAGGTGAACCCTCTAATTGTGAAGGATCTGTCAAGGTGTCCCATTTGGTGAGTGTTGATGAACCATGATGATGTACTCTATGGGCCAAAGCAAAGTTTAATTCAGCTGCTGGATGTTTGGTTTCATAAGAACTGTTAACTGAACTAAATAGGCAAAAACATCTGTAAATCGGTAGTTTATTCTCCTCAGTAGCGTGAGGTTACTAGTTAAAATGCAAGAAGAATTCAGGGGATCTTTCTTCCTGTTATGTTATGGCTGCCATCTCCTAAAATTTAGATGTAAGGACTATAGGAGTTGAGACCTTTCCTAACCAGTAATGAAAGAGGGTTTGGGGTTTGTTTTTTAATTCACATTTTAAAGTTAAAGTAATTTTGGAATATGGGGATTTTTTTTTTTAATTTATTTAGTCTCAGCCAATAGAATTGAGACTTGTGAGATCAACAAAAACCTAGATGGGTTGGTTAAAAAATAAATCACATGTTCAAGTTCATTTTTAAGTACAATAAGAAAATACGTTTTATATGATAAACACAATCTTTTAGACTGTAAATCCCTTGAAGAGAAGAGTGATATCTCATAAGTCTTTGTAGCCCCAACACATCGTATGTAGTTTATATTCAATACCTGTTTGTTGAATAAGTGAATATAAGCATTATGTAAACATTCCTTCTTTCCACATAAGTAAACCTCTTATTTCCTTCTTGCTGCACTGTATCAATTCTCTCTTTTTTGTGCTTCCTTCCTATTCCTTACCATTATTGCTTTATTCTCTGTCTTCAAGGCCTGAATTCTTTAGCTTGATGTGGGATATGATTTAAGATTATTCTGTTTGATTTGAAAACTTCAGGGGAAAAAAGTAATAAATCTATAATATGTTTATTCACTTTTAGATTTTGAAAAAGCGGAGTCTTAATTAAATATCTAATTCTAGTTCATCTAACACAGTATAAAATTTATTTTAATAGACTAGTGTTGCTTTAATTTAACCATGAAAAACCCCACAAAACCTAACTTCTGTTTTGTTTTTCAAACATGACCTGTGATATTTCACTGTAATTTTAACTTTTCTCTTAATAATTTAGCTTTAATACTCTTGACATATTCAGTGATATATTTGGTGACTTCTCTCATGTTCTTGGATGCTCTATCACCTAGGGACCTTAGCTACCCTCCAGCCTCCCACTCATTCTAAGTATCTTCTTGGAAAGAAGTCTTCCCAGAGAGTCATGTTCTGGCTCTTTGGAAGAGGCCTTTGTTTGAGTGTCTCCTGGCCTTTCTGGGAGGATAATATTCAGGTTCTCTTAGCTCTGCTCCTTCTCTGTTCCCTTCTGTGACTTCTTTTCCCTACCCTCCTAACAAAAACACAGGAGTGTTCTGTGGCCTTTCTTACTTCCCATGCTTGCCCTCTGACATTATGTTAGCATTTCTCTTTTGATGACAGCCCAATATTTATTTTATCTATTTTATCTAGAGTCTCTGAGTTCTAATTCACATCTTCCTAAAGATTATTATAGCTGTGTGTCCCACTGTTATCTCAAACTTTAGTGTGTCTAAAACCAAGTTATTTCTTCATACTGTGGTGCATATTCCTTTTTTCCAGTAGTACCAGCGTTATCCTGGTCGCCTAGGCTGGAAACCCAAGTCAGTTTTGCCTCATCTTTTTCTGCCTTCCCTTTTGTCCCATCATCACTGTTTCTAATTGATTCCACCCTTTAGCATTCCGCTGGTGTCATACTCAAGTCCTCATCTCTCTTGAATTACTGTATCATTCCGCTGGACCTGGCCTCCATGACCTGGTTTTCCTTTCTCAGTCCGTTATGCAGATTTCTAATGTCACTACGCATCTGTTATGTCACTTCCTTGACAAGATCTGGCCACTCTTAACCAGTCTGTCTTGATGTCCCTCTGCTCCACGTGAGCTCCTCTCTTACAGGGAGATTGGGCTTCTTGGTGTCTTTGAACACTCATGCTTGTTCCCATCTTTATACCTTAGTTCATGCTGCCTTCACCACCACTTCACCCCTTTATTGTGTATCTAGGTCATCTCTGGTGGATACTGTACAAGAGAGGTCAGATTTCTTTGCACGTTTTAAAGAAAGAAGTGTCTGAGAGAGGACTATAAAGCAGAAGTGTATAATGACCTGCTTATCCCTGGAAGTCGCCACAGAGAGAAATAATTTAAATCTCTGACTTCCTTTTAATGCATTAAGAATGATTACTGAGCCTTTGCCCTGTTCTGAGCACAGTACTGAGCTCTGAGATGAAAGGAATAGAGAAGACATCCCTCCATAATTATTGTCTCCACTGCAGCCTCCCCAGCCCAAGCCACTGTCTTCTCCACTCAGATTCCTGCACCAGCCTCCTGACTGGGCTCCCGCTGCCACTCTTGCCCCTCTCCAATCCATTCTCCACCCGGGGGCCACAGGTGGCCCTTCAGAAAGTTAAATCAAGACATGTCACTCTCTTGTTAAAGCCGTCTAATGGCTTCATTGCATTTAGAAAATCCAGTTCTTACCCTTGCCTAATCTGAGCCCTTCCTACTTCTCTTACCCTGTCTTGTCCCATCTCCCCTTCACCAACTTTGCCATGCTGCCCTTTCTCTTTCTTGAACACGCCAAGCTCTTTTCTGCTTTGTGGCTGGGTGTGCTGGCTGTTCTTTAATGGGGAGTCTGGGTCCCTTGGTCTTTGCGTGGCTGGCTCCCTCTTCTCTGTCACTGCAGATCTTAGCTAAGTGGGAAGCCTTCCCCTGCCACCCAGTCCAAAGAACCTACTCTGTCCTTTCCTCTTCCCTGCTTCAGCACTGTTTAAATTGTCTGTATTACCCTCATGGTGATATGTTGCTTATTTGTCTTTTTCTCTGCTCTCACTGACTTCCTCCCCCCATCCCACCCCATGCAGAATGTGAGCTCTCTGAGCACAGGGTCCTTGTTTGTCTGGCTCACTGCCATGTCCCAGCACCTAACATGCTGCCTGGAACATGACAGGCAGTCACTTGTTTCAGCAATATTTGTGAAATGAAAGAGAGGCCCATGCTTTTAAAGATGCTACAGTGTAGTCAGAGACATAAACGACTACCTCAACACAGTAAGTGCTATAAGAATAAGTCATATCTGTAAAGACCTCTGGGTACACAGTTGAAAGAGCAGTTCATTCAAGGTGTGGGGAAGGAAGGATCAAGTTGGTAAAGCTGCACTGAGAAGGTAAGATGTGCCTTTTGGTCCTGAATAGAGAGTAGGGGCGGACTAGAACGTCAGAACTAGCTAAACAAAGGGAATGGCAAAGTGTAGCAGTGTATGAGGTGTGGAGGGCATAGTCAGGAGCTCAGCCAGAGTTAAGAGTAAGAGATGGCCAGGAATAAGGCTAGAGCAACACAAGTGCCAGATTGTGGAGAATCGTGTTCACCATGGTACGATTTTGAACTTGGTGTAGGAAAGTGAAACTATTCTGGCAACATTATAGAGGAGGCATTATAAAGAAGGAACAAGGTGTAGAGGTCAGTTTGACTGAGACAAGGGAAGGCCTAAACAGTGGGGTGAGAGACAAGGAAACACGGGGTATTCAGATAAGCCATGGGTTAAAAATATTCTTTTAGTAGTTTGGATTTTATTATTTCAAGTTACCCTTCCTAAAGGTTTATTTTCCTCTCTTACAGAATTTGGTTGATCTTGCAGGCAGTGAAAGAGCTGCTCAAACAGGCGCTGAAGGTAATGAAAACTCGTGAAATATGTTGGTCTGAGTGTCCTCCTGTTCTTTTACAGAATACAAATGCCACCAGGCATTTTAGAAACTAATAAAGTGATGGTGATAATTTTGTGATAAAAGTCTTTAACATAAAGAGCAGCTTCCTTATCTGGCTAGTTATCTACTTTGGGCTGCTGTAGCATCAGTTAAAAAACTAAAACTCTGTAGTTGATGGGTTTATAGCTGGAAAGCTTCCCAGAGTACCATGAACAACGTTATCAGTAAGGAGATTCAGAAAGGTCGCAGGGTACAAAATTAATATACAGACATGAATAACTCATAATACAACAACCAGTTGGAATATTTAATGTAGAAAAAGACCTCATTTACAATAATGACTTAAAAGATGTAATACCTAGGAAGAAACTCAACAAAAATTGCACAAGACCAAAATAAAAAAAACTTTAAAACAAACCTGAAGGACACACCAAACACTTAAACAAATGGAAAAGCATACTTAGATGGGAAGGTTCAGAACCATAGAGATGTCAAGCCTGTCTCTGTGTTAATTTCCTGCAGCCTGACATAGAGACACTCAGCTGAGTGGCTTGTACCTACCAAACCAGTGGATCCTCAGACCTGTGAACGGGAAAAAAATGCCTGTTGTTTTAAGCTGGCTTGTTAAGCAGCAATATTACAGCCATAGCTGAATAATGTGAGATAACTTTCAGAATGATTCTTGCAGTATTTTTTGTGTACAGGGTAGATTGAACAACTGCATGTCTCTCAGCAGGTGCTGGGTGAATGCATTCTGATACATCCATACAGTGGGATTCTATGCTGTAAAAAAGAATGAAAAAGACCAGTGTTTACTGATAAGATATGTTGCCAAGTGAGAAAATCAAAGTGCAAAATAGTGTGTATAGGGGCTGGCCTGGTGGCAAAGCAGTTAAGTTCCCCCGCTCTGCTTCGGCGGCCGGGGGTTCGCAGGTTCCGATCCCAGCGAGCACCTATGCACCACTTATCAAGCCATGCTGTGGCAGCGTCCCATATAAAGTAGAGGAAGATGGGCACGGATGTTAGTCCAGGGCCAATCTTCCTCAGCAAAAAGAGGAGGATTGGCATCAGATGTTAGCTCAGGGCTAATCTTCACACACACACACACACACACAAAAATAGTGGGTATACCGACAGAGAGAACTGTTTGGTGGTTACCAGGGGCTAGTGGGGTGGGGGGTGGTCACAAGGGGTGGAGGGATGCACTTATATGGTGACTGACAATAATGTACGACAAAAGTTTCACAATAAAAAAAAATAGTGTGTATAGTATGCTACTATTTGTTTAAAAAGGAAAGGAGAAAAGTTAATATATATGAACTTGTATTTCTAAAAATCTCCAGAAGAATAATAAAAGTGGTTTCCTGGTAGAGGGACAGGAACTGGTTGAAAGGAGCATAAAAGTGAGAGAAAGCTTTTTCTGTGTGCTTTTGTTTGAGCCATGTAAGCATATTAACAGTTTAAAAATAAGAACTTTTTTGGTTGTGAGCCTCTAAGAACTAATTTGGTTGCAAGTCATTAGTTGCCTATATTTGGAGGTTTGGAAAAATAGATTTGAATTGAGGAGTTCGTGGGGCTCTTTTAGGACACGGCTTCCCCTCATTCTTATTCTTTTAGTTATCTTTTTCTTCTTGCTGTTTCTTGGGCGAGAACCTTTCTGATTCATGTCATAGGTGGGAGGGAGAGGGAGAAAGCACCTGCTACCAGTGGTAGTAAAGGTAGGCGCAGATCTAATCTGAAGCCCAGACTGTAGCATCTGACCCTTCAGTTTCTAATTTCTCTCATAACCTACTGATAAGTAAGTTCACCATCTATTACAGGGGACAATTTTAGTTTTCTTATTTATTTAATAAATGCAGGTGTGCGACTCAAGGAAGGCTGTAATATAAATCGTAGCTTATTTATTTTGGGACAAGTGATCAAGAAACTTAGTGACGGACAAGTTGGGTAAGTTTATCCCATTGTACATTTACCTCTTAATGCTAATGTTTTTCATTAGGTTGAAAATTATGATATTTCACTCAAATAAATGTACTGATTTCTCCCACATGTTCAAAAGCTTCTGTGATTCTGTGAGCATGCGTTGCTTCTTATACGTATGACTGTGACCTACTAAATTTACTTTCTATTTTAAATATTTTTTAGTTAGTAGTTTTGCTCTGCCTCATGTAACCTGTAAAGAATCAATTTTTTAAACTAGTTAATTTAAGGTTCTGCATTAAAAACCAACCACTTTTGTTATATAAAAAGTTTTACTCTTTTTTTTCCCAAACTCATTTCTCACTAAGTGGTTTCATAAATTATCGAGATAGCAAATTAACACGAATTCTCCAGAATTCCTTGGGAGGAAATGCAAAAACGCGTATTATCTGCACAATTACTCCAGTGTCTTTGGATGAAACCCTGACTACTCTCCAGGTGAGTTTGATTTTTATCTCAACTTAATATGGGGGGAAATTATCTTTCAGAAGAAAAAGTTACCTACTAAAATTAGGTATAGTTTTTTTTTAATCGACATAACGTACCTGTTAAAATAAAATTGGTGTGTTGTCTACTAAGGAGCATTCTTAATTTTCCCAAACTTCAGTCATTCATATCCCACCTACACAATTTTGTTCTTCAATATTTTACTGAAATTGACTTGATTTTTTTCTTTAAATAACTCACTTTTTAAATTTAATTTATTATAAAAGGAAACTTTATATCTGTCCCATAAATGAAAAACTGGTTATCACTTGCAGCAAACAGAAGGTGACCCAAAAAACGGGTGTGTGTGTATTTATAACAAAATAATTTTAAATTCCTGCTAGCAAATTGTTGTCTGCCTTTGCTCTGAGCCTAAGGACTGCATTTTCTGTTTTTTAAAAAAAGGAAAAGTGAGGAATGTCAATAGAATATCTATCTCAGTGAAAGATTCACTGTTATTTAATGGTCACCCTCATGTACCCACTTAAAGTTACTTCTGGGGGCCGGCCTGGTTGCATAGTGGTTAAGTTCGCGTGCTCCACTTCAGTGGCCCAGGGTTGGCAGGTTCAAATTCCCGGCACAGACCGACATACCACTCATCAAGCCATGCTGTGGCGGCATCCCACATACAAAAAAGTAGAGGAAGATGGGCACAGATGTTAGCCCAGAGCCAATCTTCTTCAGCAAAAAAAGGAAGAGGATTGGCAACAGATGTTAGCTCAGGGCCAAGCTTCCTAACAAAAAAAAAAAAAACAAAAGTTACTTCTGACACTCATACTCGAAGAAACATTGCTTTAAGTAGGTATTGAGCACTGGATCAAGAGAAACAAAGAAGATAGAGTCCCTGGCTTCACAGAATTTATAGTCTTACAGGGAAAATAAGACCTGTCTTCCAGCATGATTGCCTTGGATTAAGAGTTAACTGGCTAATAAGTAGGACAGAGTTCAAAGGAAGGAGAGAGGCTTTTGACTGGAAGCAAAGCTTCAGAGTAGAGGGAACGTTTGCACTGCACTTTGAGGAGTAGATGGAATTCCAGTGAGCCAGTGTTTGTAGGTTCTGTGTCGGCATCTGTCTTCAAGATATTTCTTTGACTCTCCTGAAGACTAGCAGCTAGGGTAAGTTATGGGCATTGTCACAGGGACATAGAATGCTCTGTGTTCACAAGCATTCGGCCACCTGGGAAGAGTATTGATTTTTCTTTACAAAACCTAATTATGAGAAACCTAAATATTAATTAAATTAATTTTTTAGTGTCAAACACTTAACACAGTTGTATTTTTTCCCAGTTTGCCAGCACTGCTAATATATGAAGAATACTCCTTATGTTAATGAGGTATCAAGTGATGAAGCTCTCCTGAAAAGATATAGAAAAGAAATAATGGATCTTAAAAAACAATTAGAGGAGGTATGTATGAACCATGTATTTCAGTAAAGAATAGAGACAGATCTAGAATTGAGATCTACCCAGATCTACCCAAGATCTGCCCAGAGGCTCAGATTGAAATCATCAATATCTGAGTTCCACAACCTAAATTTAAAACAAATAGTTTTTAACTAAGGAGAAATCAAGTCATAAAAATTTTAGTTTCCTATAAACTGAAAGGTTTGGTTTCTTGAAATTATTTTAGATTTTGTTTTTTATTTCCAAACAACAAAATTTGAGATTTTCAAATGGGCCAAGTAGAGATACTTTTTTTTTAGAGATACTTTTTAAAAATTGTCACAAATACATAGAGAATTAGGTTAGAAAGAGAGACCATCAATAGTTTTTAAAACTACTTTGTTTCATTTTAATTATCTTGAATTCTTCTTCTAGCCCTAAGATAGCAATCTAATAAGATAGCATAATTGCTTGTCATTATAATTTATTTGTTTTAACCATCATAGTCCCCTATTCTGTAAAAATCTTACATTTTAGTGATCTTTTTAAAAAGGAGCTAAAATATCAAATGGCGGTCTTATGAGAACATCTCTTCCTTTGCTATAGGTATTCAAGTCTCTGCTTTATGACTTCTCTGCCTATTATTTTTATATTTTCAGTCAATTAATAGAATTACTTTAACAGCATTGATATAATCTTATAGAGGGCATATAGAATAGTGACATGAGAAGAAATGTATATTTTACTTTATTATAAGTTTGAGAAATTATTGATTACGGTAACTGCATATTGGTGTTCTGTAGGTAGGACATATTTTATTTCAATAAAATTAAAATTCTCATAGTTCACATACAAATTTATATTCTTTTAAACTATACTTTCAAGGTTTTAAAACCTAGCAACATTTATTATTAGCATAACCCAATAGTACCTTCTTTAGGTTTCTTTAGAGACTTGGGCCCAGGCAATGGAAAAAGACCAATTGGCCCAACTTTTGGAAGAGAAAGATTTGCTTCAAAAAGTGCAGATTGAGAAAATTCAAAACTTAACACGGATGCTGGTGACCTCTTCTTCCCTCACATCACAACAGGAATTAAAGGTAAAATTTAAAAGATGACAGTTTAAACTTTATATGTAGGGAATAGAACTGGTATTCCTATATGCTTATTATGTAGTTATGCATTTCTTATCCTTTGATACAGTATATTCAAGAAAACTAGAATTTTTTGTGTATTTGCCCATATATCAACAACACCTAAGAGGTTCATTAAAATAGTGATCCCTGATTCCCATGTGTAGAGATCCTGATTTAAGACGTCTGGAATATAATCAAGGAATCTATTTGCAATATGCTTCTTAAGAAATTCTAATGAAATTGATTAGGTGATTGGGAACCACAGGTGTCTAGAGTATGGGGTAATATTTTCTATTTAAAGAAACAGAAATATTAATCTCAGGAAAATTAATCTAGATTATAAATCAACATAGTGGTCAATATTCTGGCTTCCAGTTTATGTGCTTTTGTTTTTACTAGAGTAGGAGTTTATTTATCCAGCAGGTGTTTTTGGGACTGATGGTGTCATGGTTAAGAGAATGGCCTCTGGAGGTGGACTGCTTGGATTTGAGTCCCAGTCCTGTCAATTCCTAACTCTCCACCTTGGGCAATTTCTTCAATACTCTTTGCTGCAGTTTCCTTATCTGTGAGATAGCTTGATCCCCACCTCATAGGATTGTTGTGAGAATTAAGTGAAGTGATATGTAGAATGTACTTAACACTATACTCTCCATACAGCAAATCCTCAGTAAGTGTATGCTATTGAGATTATTAATAGACATTATGTTCAAGTCACCACACTGGGTAAACAGAAGATGCTCAAGAACTATCTGTCAATTCAGTGCTGAGGAGGAAATAGCCCAGTGGAAGGTATAGGGAAGAGTATTTCAGGAAGACGTCTACATGTACAAAAGCTTGGAGTTGTGAAAAAACCTAATATATTTCTTGGAATTAAGATATTCTAGTGGTAGGGGCATTTAAACCACACTGTAGGATTTTAACATTGCATTATGCTAAGGACATGGAAAAGCCTTGTATGTGACATGATCGGAATTGCATTTTAGAAAGATGTGGCTACTGTGCACATCAGATTGATTGGGCCTCCACAAGGCTTGTGGCTCTGGAGATGGAAAAATTGGATAAATTGGAGAGCTGTGTGGGAGGTAGACTCAACAGAACTTTGTGATTGTTCGGACATGGGGGGCAGGGAAAGGGAGAAAGAGGTATGCACAATGACTTGCACGCATTACTAGGGTAGCTGGTAGCAGTATTTGTTGAGTGAAGGAACACTGAATGAAGAGCAGTGGAGCTGCTCAGTGTTTTATTTGGGACGGCTCTAGTTTAAAGTATCAGGCAGTTGAAAACAGAAATATATGAAAATCAAGTGAAAGATCTGAGATGGAGATATCAATTTGGGCATTACCTACTGCAAATCCAAATTAAAGTCTTGACAATGGATGAGCTTGCTCTGGGAGCATGTTGAGAATGAAAAAAACAGAGAGCCACAGACAGAATCCCCCAAAACAACTTTTTAGGTAAAAGCAGAAAAGAAGAACCCCTAAAGGAGCCCAGGTTTAGCTCTAGAGTTAAGAAGGAAACCAGGTGACTGTGGTAGACTAAAGGAAGAGAATATTTCATAGAGGTGTCACATTCTGTGTCAGTGGTGTCATATTCTGCTGAGAAGTTAAGATAAATATAGGCTAAAATTCTTTGGATTTAGAAATAAGCTCGTTTGCAAAAGCAATTTGAGTTATGCATTGGGAATGAAAGCCACCTTGCAGTGGGTTGAGATGGCCCAAAGGAAGAGGATCTTGAATACAGTAGAAGGGTCTGGCCTTAGATAGAAGGAGAAACACTTCTTCATTGTAACAAGGACAGGGGAAAGGGTAGGCATCAGTGCAAGTACTGCTTGTGTAAGTGTAGGCTTGTATTTTCTTTGTGAAATAGGAGGTTTAATTTTTCTGCTGTGGTGGCAGGAGATGGTAGAGACACAGTTTGTAGACATGCTAAGGGTTTGAAATAGTCTATCCTTTGTAGGGAATGGAAAAGAAAACCGACAAGGGGGAGAGGAATCTTGCCGGGCAGCCTTGAGGACCCGGGTGATGTTGGCAGCCAGTCTTCTAGCTATCCACACAGTGTTCAGGAGACTCATAAAGGCTCACATGGCAGTGTGATTCATCTGAGTGTACACTGTGATAGGATCGGTGTGGGGAACACAGAATGGGTCAAATAATTTGAGGCTGTTGACCTAAAAATGTGGTTGAAGTCATGACCTATAGAATCTAAGGTAATGGGATGAGAACGCAGAGGGAGCTGGCAGGAAGACAGCAGTGAATCAAGGGAATAGAGGTCCCTCTTAAGCTGACCAGCTATAATGGGATTAACTGAATCAATGGAGTGGAAGGATAGCAACTGTAGTAAAAGCAGGAGGTCTAGGTTTATGAGTTTCAGATAATGGCAAGGTCCAGTGGCTTTGGGAGCGAATGGAGTTGAGCTGAAGGTCGTTGGAATCAAGGATTATATATGGATGGGCTTTTGCAGGGCAGGCTGTGGAAAGGGCTGGCCATTTCAAGCAGAAGCAGTACATTCTGGGGACAGGAGATGATCCTGAGAGGCAGTGCGGTGGAATAGGTGGTGGATAAGCTCTGAAGTTACAAGCATGGGCTCAGCCACCAGTTGGCTGTATGACTGTATACAAGTCATGTCAACTTTTTGGGCACCCAGACATCTATAAAGGGGATGTGGTAATAGAGGATTGTTGAGAGGAACGAATAAGATGAGATAATGTGTGTACTAGTAAAGGGACAAGAGAAGAATGTAGCTGTAAAATATGGGAAAACACAAACACTTCGGAGGTGGGCAGAGGAAGAGAAACCAGCAAAGCCAAGTGAGTGGTGAGGACGCCTAGCTGGGTGGGATAAGAACCAGAGACAGAGGGTCCCTAGAGGGATGAGGAAGAAGTAGATAGATGAGGAAGAAGACAATGTAGAAACTAAAAGAAAATGTTGGCTAGAGAGAAGGAAGGAATCAAGAGGGTTTTTTTGTTTTTTTGTGAGGAAGATTAGCCCTGAGCTAACATCCTATGCCAATCCTCCTCTTTTTGCTGAGGAAGACTGGCCCTGGGCTAACATCCATGCCCATCTTCCTCTACATGCTGTGGTGGGATGCCACCACAGCATGGCTTGACAAGTGGTGCGTCGGTGTACGCCCAGGATCCAAGCCCCAGGCCACTACAGCAGAGTGTGTGCACTTAACTGCTACGCCTCCAGGCCGGCCCCAAGAGTTTGTTTTTGAAAAAATCAAAAGCAGAAAACAGAGAGGCTTGAGCATTCTTAAAGCTGAGAGGAAGGAGGTAGTGAAGACAATAGATGAACAGATACCGGAGGGAGCAGAGTCCCAGGGAGAAAGGAAGGAACAAGATTGGGAGTGCTGCTGGGGTGTGAGCTTTATCAGCTGGAGGAGAATTGGCATGGGAGGCCCTGTGGAAGGTTTACTTGCTGAGGGAAATTCCAACAGGCTGCTGTCTGTTCCTTCCCAGTTAAGGCAGGGTACCCAAAAGTGCTTTTGGTGGCTATGGTGGTGGCAGTGCTGTCCCTTCTCTGTAACACCAGATTATTGTAAGAGGGGGACTCAACCGATTCCTTTCAGTAAATTCCTAGGAAAGCTTGTGAGTAAACCTTCAAATACAAAATGAAATTTAAATAATAGTTTCATCAAATTTATTGAGGAGTTAAACACTCATTTGAAAAGCTTGAGTATGTTTTCTTGTCTCAGGATGTCCTTAGAATGATAAGATATTAAACTAGGCTTAATAAGAATTCTACCAAGTCAAAGGTTTTTAAAAATGGAAGCTAGTTCCCTTGTTGTATGATGTTTGAGCCTAGATCTGTGTGAGGTAATTTTGATTTCTTCCTCTTGAGGCTAAAAAAAAACGAAGAGTCACTTGGTGCGTTGGCAAAATTAACAAAATGAAGGACTCAAACTATGTAAATGAATTTAATATGCCAGCGAATATAACAACAAAGACACATAAGGTTGCTCGGACTTTAGGAGGAGAAATTGATGAATGTGAGTGCTTTTTCAACTGCTTTTAATTATAAAAGTATCCCTATAAAGAGAGACTTTATTTATAACTCACTTAATGTGATAAACACAGTTAAATAAAATGTATGTATTTTAGATGTTATTATGGTGGAGATAATGATAAAAATAAGTAATTTTAAGAAAGTGAACATTCATGAAGTTTTCTATTGTTTCGAAATCTCTTAAGAATGATACACTGTAGTTGAAACACGAGACAGATATTTTTGTTTGTTTTTGTTCTAATCACTACCAATTAAATTAGTATCCATATAATGTCTGTCTTAAACTTTGCTAATCTTGAAAGAGTGGCATTTACACAGGAATCTGTTGCAAAATTTGTCTCCAATATTATAAGTATTTTTTATGGCCATTTAAAAATCTTATAATGATTAAATCTCAAATTTAGAATTTGTCGTGTGTGTGTGTGTGTGTGTGTGTGTGAGGAAAATCAGCCCTACCTAAAATGCATGCCAGTCCTCCTGTTTTTGCTGAGGAAGACTGGCCCTGGGCTAACATCTGTGCCTATCTTCCTCCACTTTATATGAGACGCCGCCACAGCATGGCCTGACAAGCGGTGCATCAGTGCGTGCCCGGGATCCGAACCCGGGCTGCCAGCAGCCGAGCACGTGCACTTAACTGCTATGCCATGGGGCTGGCCCCATAGAATTTGTCCTTTTTACCTATACAGTCATGCATCAATTAACGACAGGGACATGTTCTGAGAAATGCGTCTTTAGGCGATTTTGTCATTGTGTGAACATCGTGGAGTGTACTTACACAAACCTAGATGGTATATATGTGTATACTACACACCTATGTGGTACTAATCTTAGGGGACCCCTGTCGTATATGCGGTCCGTCCTTGACTGAAACATTGTTATGCCACGCATGACTGTATTGTATTAAGGATCCTATGTTTTATCACTAATTCTAACCAGTGATCTTAATTCACACAATAATATAAATGATCGCATCTGTTAATGTATTCTTGGCATTCATGCTGTGAGCACATATTAGCCGATTTGAGCTTATTACCTATGATCAGAATTTTTTTAATAATCTTTAATTCAGGTTTTAGGAAACTTAATAACATGCTTATGGATAAATTTCTTTTCCCCCTAATTATAGCTCTCTGTTCAGAGTCTGATGTTTTCAGTAACACTCTTGATACATTAACTGAGATAGAGTGGAATCCAGCAACAAAGCTACTAAGTCAGGTAACTTAAATGTATTTTATAGAACATTATCCTTTACTCTTTTTCAAATTCCTTTGTTGTTGGTATTTACTATTGTAACACATTACTAGCTCTGACTTAATTTCAGTAATAGTTGTGGTTCTAATTAAGGCTTCCCCCACTTCTTACACTCCCCACTGGTAACTGTGGCATCCAGAGAGAAGCTAAACATTTCATAAGTATGGTAGTAGGTAGACCTTTGCTTCTAGTGCTTTACCAGCAGGTCTTGGTATCTATGATTTTTTTCTCTAAGTTTCCATTTTGCCTTGGGCAATCCTTTGAGAGTAAAAAACGGGCTGATTTAAAAGTGTCAAAATTCTCAGGCATCTAGTAGAATGATACATCAGGGAGGGGTAATATTGCTAAATAATACTGAAAAATAAAAGTAAATAAAATTATATATAGTCTTATCAAGACTAAGAAATAAGGAATACTGTAGTGAATACTTTAGTAAGTTTAGATTCCATGTTTACTTTCTAGGCTGCTAATGTTCAAAGAAGTATAATAGTTTTTTTATAAATGTATTAAAGAAAATTTCATTTTAATTTTGAAATAAAATTGCAGTGATTCTTGGGAATTATTATCATCATTAGCTAACCATTATAATTAGTTATAATTAATTATAATTAATTATTATAGATAAAGTGCTTTTGTGTCCCTAAAATATACTCTAGAAAGTTTGTTTTTTGAAAATCCCTGGTGTTAGTTTTGTTTGTTTTTTTTTTAGTTTATCTCTTTCTCTTACTAGTACAGAAAGCAGAAACAGGCCTCTCCTGAGTATGGTGAAACCTGGCAGCCATTAGAGATTTAGAGGTCAATAAATAATAGCTCTGTTTCACTTCCTAAATTCAGAGCCATCTGAGAAATTAAACAGGAGTCAGACAGATGGAGAATTAAATTATTGTCTTTATTACCAAGGAGCTTAAGGGTCTGTGGTCAAATGGACTTCCCATTATGTGCCCTACTCCTGCTCCCGGCTGAATTTTTCCAGTCAGGCACAGGCAGAGCATTTGTTTATTAGATTTTTTTTTTTTATTCTACCTCTTTCAAAATAGTCTTCCTCTCTTCTAAGTTAGCTAGTTTACCAAAATGCAGACCTTCTATTATACTCTGGATCAAGCTAGAGCATTGGGAAGATACTGAAGAACGGAATGACGTAAACCACCAAATGATTCAAGGTTAAATTAATTATTTGACTAATCCAAATTTTAGTTAGGGGAAAAAGAACATATGATATAAATCTTCTCTGACTTGAAATCTGGTTTTGTTTATAATAGGAAAACTTAGAAAGTGAGTTGAATTCACTTCGTGCTAACTATGATAATCTGGTATTAGACTATGAACAACTAAGAAGAGAGAATGAAGAAATGGAATCAAAATTAAAAGAAAAGAATGATTTGGATGAATTTGAGGCTCTAGAAAGAAAAACAGAAAAAGATCAAGAGGTAAGAGATATGGAAACATGAAACTAAACTAAAACCACACTTTTAAAAGAAGTATTCTCTTAGAGATGTTTATTTCTAAGGTTGATATATTGAAGACCCAATCATTTTCCATTTGTACACATAATTGAGAGAATTTAAGAAATGATTCATTCATGTTGTTTTAAAAATAGTTAAATCATATTTGTTTCACTTATGCTTATGTACAAGAGGAAGAGGGAATTAAAAACATCTTTGAGAAGGTTTGGTGAATCTGCCTGTTGATGGATTTGTCTAGAAGAAATTATTTCCTGATAATTTATATATTATCAATATTTAATTTATTAAGTATACCAGAAATTCTGCCTAGAGCATAGCTATTTCCTACTGAGACCAATATGAATTTTAATATCTAGCTGAATATTTTATGTATAGATACTACATATTAATGGATTTCATTTTCTTTGGAAAGTATGTACCTAAATAGAACATTATTGGAATAGCTAGGAAAGCTGATTTTTCACATTTCTTTTTACATATAAGAGTTATTGTGAAAATTAGTATAACTAATACTAAGTAGTTTTAATGGAGTTTTTAGAAATGAAACAGATTACTTAAATTTTCTAAGTGTATAATGTTAGGTAGGCTACATGGTAAGAGAAGCTAATCCAAACACCATCAGACTTTGGAGACTCAGAAATTGTCCAAAAGATTTGAGAGATTTCTTAGTGCAGAAACCTAGAGTTTATAGACACTATGAAATTATTCAGAATTTTTTAATGCATATGCATTTTTCTGGAACAAGAATCCATAGCTGTTATCACACTTGTGAGGTGATCCATGATTGCCTCCAAAATTAAGAGCCAGTGTTTGCTGTAGTTAGAATATGAGTTAATTTGCAGTTACTTCTCAGGTTTCTATATGAATAGCCCAAAGGGACACAATCCTTTTTCCTCAGTATCATTGTTTAGTTTCTCACCCTTTTCCTTTTTCAAAGGAAAAAAGAATTCTGTGCCAAAACTATTATTTCCATTCTACCTACAAATTAATTAATCCTACATTTCATAGGTATTATTTCCTAAGAGGCAAAAGTCTGTAAGTTCTCCACAGGGTTTTGTTTACCTTGTTTTAAAATTTGCATATTGACAAAGTGCAAAATGTCATGAAAAAAGCAGTGGACTTCAGTCAGTAGAACTGGGTTATATTGAGAGGAGGTGTCCCGAGTTGTGGTTACGAGCAGGTTCTCTGGAGTCAGACTACCTGGAGTAAAGCCCCAGTCTTGCCATTTCCTAGCTCACCACAGACTCGAGCCTGGCGAACATGATTGACAAGGCCTTGAGCAAGTCACTGACTCTCTCAGGGCATCCTTCCTGTGTACCTCCACGCTTAAGGTCAGATCAAGTGCTTGCCAAGGCCCCTTCTAATTCCAAAATTTCATCTAAGTTTTTGTGTATTTCTTATTAGAAATAATATGACATAAAATTAACTTTGGGCATAAGTGTGTAATTTCTCTAATTTTTTCTTACATCATTTATATATTCAGTTAATAGTAAAAACTAAAACTCATTGAATTGAATCACACACAAAAAGATTACACAATAACAGAATATATGACTTGAATCTTGCGTCTGGATTTTTTTTTTTTTTTTTTTTTAAAGATTTTATTTATTTTTCCCCTCAAAGCCCCAGTAGATAGTTGTATGTCACAGCTGCACATCCTTCTGGTTGCTGTATGTGGGACTCGGCCTCAGGATGGACGGAGAAGTGGTGCCTCGGTGCATGCCCGGGATCCGAACCCCGGCCACCAGCATCGGAGTGCACGCACTCAACCACCAGGCCACAGGGCCGGCCCTGGATTTTTTTTTTTTAAACCACAGTCAAGGGGGAAAATGATCCTGTTCTCTTCAGTTTTACTTGGACACAAATTGAAATTATAGGTTCTGTAAGATAACCTAAAAGATTGAGTAATAAAAACTTACTCTTTTCAAAGACAGTTTTACAATATCCATTCCATTTTAAACTGACAGTATAAGTTTATGTGTATGCAGTAAAATAGGTTCCAAAACATACATTTTGGGGAAAAGTTTAACCAAACAAGAGTAAAAGTCAAATTATGGCTTTAGGACATGTGTCGTTGCCCTGGTTTGCCTAAGGGTTTTGTCAAAAATCACCAAAGCTGTGGATAATTCTCAAGTGGGAATATCATAGTATAGGATGTTTTAAATAGTAGTTTTAGAGAGAGATAAACAAGGTCAGTATCCTCACGCTCAGGGAACAAGAGAAATTTCAGTCCTCTACCCAGTCTCACTTGATTCATTGAATTTTATGATTTTTACAACTTGGAGATTTTTGTCTTAGGAAGTCAAATATTTCATTTCATCTGCTGAAAATTACAGTGAAATCTGCAGTATTTTCTTATGCAGCAACAGATTACCTTTGGACCATATCGTACACTTCCTTCTTATGCTCAGCATCTTGAACAAGTCATCAGGAGGTTAGGTCAGCAGAGACTCAGGTCTCTGCAAAAGTTGCTTCATCTTTTTCTGTTTATGAGAACCGATACTTGAAATGAAGTGCTATTTCAAATGGGGTGTGGGAGAATTTTTCCTTCTAAATGTTTATTTTCTAAATATTTTCCAAAATTAAGATTGCATATTTAGTTCTTCCTTATTGGTAAATGTGCTTTTCTTACACAAAAATTAGAAACAGGCAAAGTTAGTTTTCTTGCGCAAAAGTTAGAAACAGAGAAGAAAAGGTAAAAGATGGAGCCAGTTTAAATTACAACCAATACAAATGTCTAAAACTTTGCTGCACAATTGGGTAGCCACTAACCACATGTGGCAATCGAGCACTTGAAATGGGGCCAGTCTGAATTGACTTAAGTATGAAAAAAGAATGTAAAATATTTTTTTTATATTGATTACATGAAGAAATGATAATATTTTGGATATATTAGGTTAGATAAAATATTAAAATTAATTCTACCTGTTTATTTTTTTTGTGAGGAAGATCGGCCCTGAGCTAACATCCAATGCTAATCCTCCTCTTTTTGCTGAGGAAGACTGGCCCTGGGCTATCATCTGTGCCCATCTTCCTCCACTTTATATGGGACGCCGCCACAGCATGGCCTAACAAGCGGTGTGTTGGTGCGCGCCCAGGATCCAAACTTGCGAACCCGGGGCTGCCGAAGCGGAGCACACGCACTTAACCGCTGCACCACTGGGCCAGCCCCTACCTGTTTATTCTTTAATGTGGCTACTAGAAAATTTTCAATTCCAAATTTGGCTCACATTATATTTGTATTGGATGATACTGCCCTAAAATAGGAATGTCATCACCAGTCTGAAATCTAAAACTAGTTAGGACGGAAACATCCAGAATGTAAGTCCTTTACATTCTACTAGAATTTGCTTTTACTCTTTAAGGACTCATCTGATTATGAAGATTACATAATTCTAAGGAAAACTACGTTTCTCTTGGGTAAATTGTAGTTTACTTGTTTTGAACACAAAAATTTCTGGTACTGAGATATTTAATGCTTCAGACATTTTGATAGAAAGGAAACTTTAATGGAAATACTTATATCTTTAAGTATTCTTTATATTTTTAAACAGTTGAACAATATAAAGCAATAACATCATCTTTCCAATATTTCCTACAGAATAAACCAACTAGGTAATAGTTGATAATCCCGTATGTACCTCTGTAACTTTGGTGAACGGTAATGATATTGTAAAGGTACCACAGGAAACTACCCTAATCCAAACCTACATTCCAGATCACAGCTCATTAAAAAATATGCCAGTGTAAAGCTAGATGGATCATTTATGGAAAGAAAAAGAATCTTAAAGGATAAATACATTTCTGCACTTAACTTACCCAAAACAAAAATCTGTTCCAAGAATGTCTTCTAAAAGTTTGATTACCACTTCATCTCCTCTAAGTGATGCATACTAATTTACTTTTGACATTATTGTTGCTTTATTAACAGACGACACAGTGGTTATTTGGGTCATGCTGAGGTTTTTTTCCTGTTCGTTTTGTGGGGTTTTAGGATTTTCTGTTTGGTTAGTTGGGTTTGGTTTTGGGGGAGATGTTTTTGTATTTTTAAGTAATGGGGTGCTCTATTGCAATAGCTTGAGCAGTTGATCTCTCAGTCCCTTCTTACTGTGTTGAGTGATTCGGAAGCAGAGAATGAATGCTATCTTTTTTTTTTTTTTTTTGCTTTATTAACTATTGGTTTGCTCTGTTGCCTGTTCACATGCTCTTACAGATGCAACTAATTCATGAAATTTCCAACTTAAAGAATTTAGTCAAGCATGCAGAAGTGGATAATCAAGATCTTGAGGAGAGCATTTATGTTGGTATTTCTGTTGATAGGGAACTAGAACTATAAAATATACATCATATGGAATTGAACATGATTTCAGAAAATAGGAGTTATGTTTTTAAATACCAACTTTTGAATTTTACTATCTAAACTATTAAATGTAAGTTCTTTTTAATCCCTTAGAATTTAGATCTGATTAAATTGTTTCACTCTCCTTTGATTCTTTTAGAATGAACTAAGTTCAAAAGTAGAGCTGCTTAGAGAAAAGGAAGACCAGATTAAAAAGCTACAGAAATACATAGACTCTCAAAAATCAGAAAATATGAAAATGGACTTGTAATACTCATCAGTAAAAATCAGGTTTATTTTGTTGTGTAATCATCTTGGCATTTATAGTATACCATCATCATTATCATAGAAAATGTTTACATTGAGCTTACTGTATGCCAGGAATGGTTGTAATTGTTTTACATATAGTATTTTATTTAATCCTATTGATAACTCTATGAGAAAGGGACTATTAGTATCGTTGCCATTTTGCAGATAAAGAATCATTCATAGAGAGTTGAGGACATCATTCTTTGGATGTAAGTAAGTTAGGGGTGAGCTTCTGTTAAAAACCAGTAATTGAAAAAGATTTTTAATTTTTTTCAATTGTTTTATATAAATGTATGGAGAAGTGTGTAGTCAGTATCTTCAGGTGTGCCCTTGTGTTGGTGTTGATAAATAACTAGAACTATAAAGCATATATCACATGTAATTGAGCATGATTTTATAAATTTCATAAATTTACTTAATATTAACACATTCTCATTATATTTTAAGTAACTGTTTTAACAGTTTGGTGAGTATTTTTCAGAAACTAGCTGTAGATGATTTTAGTTGGTATCAGATCATGGCATTAAATAACATTGAATCTCATGGTGAAATTGTTAATTTTTTTATTTGCTTTCAATCCACCTGATTACTTCAAGAAAGTATCAGTTTGATTCTAGGTATTTTTTTGGGTTTTTTGTCTATGTGTTTTTGTTTGTTTGTTTGTTTGTTTTGGTGAGGAAAATTGGCCCTGAGCTAACATCTGTTGCCAGTCTTCCTCTTTTTTTTTTTTTTGCTTGAGGAAGATTGGCACTGAGTTAACATCCGTGCCCATCTTCCTCTATTTTGTATGTGGGACGCCTCCACAGCATGGCTTGATGCGCAATGTGTAAGTCCGCGCCGGGACCTGAACCCGAGAACCCTGGGCTGCCGAAGCAAAGCACACGAACTTAACCACTATGCCACCGGGCCAACCCGATTCTAGTTTTTAACACCCCTTTTAAAAATACAACGGTTTCTAGCTAGAATTTTTTTAATCTTAGTTTCTATTGTTCTTTTGTTTTCATTTGAGCTTTTCAGAGTGATTTTTGTTACTTTCTATTAATGACAAATGATTCTTTTTAAAAGTGTTGTTACTGTTTGGAGGCCCTGGGAAGAAGGGCACTTGCATATAATCCTGGAGTGTCTACTGATAGAGTGGCAAGCAGAATTGCCCACTTTTTAAAAATTGTTATTTCTTTCTCTTCGTTCATTCATTCATTCATTCATTCATTCATGCGTTAAAGTTTTTCCAAGGACGTATGGTTGAATTCATGTCAGCCAAAGTCATGTTAAAATGCTACTTCTCTTTGAAAATGAGATAGTGGATCTTTTTATGTATTTATCAGTAGTTTATATTTTCTCTTCTGTGAGTTGCCTATTCATATCTCTTCTTTTTCTATTGCATTATTTCTTTTTTTTTCAATTTGTGATATAATATTCTTAATTTTAACTATTAATTGCTCATCTGTCATGTTTTGGAGAGAATAATTTAAGTATGTAGGAAACTTTAACAGGCTAGCTGAACAACAATTGTGTTAACCTTTTTTAAACAATGACAGATTTCTTAAATTATAATACTTCTGTACAGTGCTTTTATAATTTGGAAAAAAGATAACCAGAATTTTAAAAATATTTTTATTTTGGAAAATGTCATTTCTTTTCATCTATCCTAAAAACACATTTGGTAATTAGCATATTTTCACTATTTTTCATTTGTTAGGAATAACGTCTATGTATGTGTTCTCTAAAGTCTTTTCCAACTCTAAGAAAGTTAGATTTCACTAAATCCTTTTTGTTGTGTGTATAGGAAAACACTCAAGACCTGAAACAGATGAAACAGACTCTGCTTGATGCTGAGGTTGTAGCCCTTGATGCCAAGAGAGAAGCAGCCTGTCTTAGGAGTGAAAATCTGGAGCTAAAACAGAAAATGGTCAGTGATTTTTGTTATATTTCAGTAAAGCAGTTGTAATGATCTGTACATTTTTGTGAATTTGTATTGTTTCTCTCGTAGAAAGAACTTGCAAGTGCATGCAAGCAAATGGAAAATGATATTCAGTTATACCAAAGCCAACTGGAGGCAAAGAAAAAAATACAAGTTGATCTGGAGAAAGAATTACAATCTTCTTTTAATGAAATAACAAAACTCACCTCCCTTACAGATGGCAAAGTTCCAAAAGGTATTTTATAATTTCAGACTTAGCTCTTTGCAAATCCAACTTTCTCTAGAAATGTACCTAAAGGATTTTGCAACTACATTCCAATGATTAAAAATCCATTATTCTCTGATTTTTTTTAAATAGCCTAATATTAAGTTTCAGTATCATTTGGTATCAGTATTTATAAATGTTTCCATGGATTTCAAATCTTAAAGGTTTTTTTTTAATAAAGTCACCCATCTGTGTGCTTTTTTTTTTCAATAGGTCTCTTAAGCCTCTTGTTTTTTTTTTTTTTTTGAGGAAGATTGACTCTGTGCTAAAATCTGTTGTCAGTCTTCCTCTTTTTTCTTTTTTCTCCCCAAAGCCCCAGTACATAGTTGTGTGTCATAGTTGTAGATTTGTAGCTCTTCTGTATGGGATGCCGCCTCAGCATTGCTTGGTGAGCAGTGAGTAGGTCCGTGCCCAGGATCCGAACCAGCGAACCCTTGGCCGCCGAAGCAGAGCATACAAACAACCACTACGCCACTGGGCTGGCCCCCAAATCGTAAAGGTTTAAGAATTATTTTTCAAATAAATTGGACCTGACCTTGAAAAAGATGATTCAAGAACTATTAACAATTAGATTACCTGTTAACCTACATTGGTTCTTTCTTTAATAAATTTTATATAATCTGATTAAATAATCTAACTTTGTACGTAGTTTAGATTGTCCCAATAACTGCAAGCTGTTTTGTTATTTTACCAAAAATATCCTAGATTTGCTCTGTAGTTTGGAATCGGGAAGAAAGATTACTGATCTCCAGAAAGAACTGAGTAAAGAAGTTGAAGAAAATGAAGCTTTGCGTAAAGAAGTTAATTTGCTCTCAGGATTGAAATCTTTACCTTCAGAAGTAGAAATGCTAATGAAAATGGTAAATACGTTCTTAAGCAAATAATTCTTATTCTGAAACAAAAACCTTTGCAATAATGCCTTAAATATTTTGCCATAGTTTATTTTAAAGTAACGGTGAAGAGACTGTAAACATTTGACCCTGCTTGTTAGCAATAGAAATGAATATATTTCCTCTTCTAATTTGTTCTTATACTACTGGATGAGAAAATATACTTTCAAAGTATATTTACCAGTATCCTTGGTAATGGGATCCGCGTAGCAGCCGTTTCTCTAGTTCTCAGATGTTGTGTTTGCACAGACTTCTGTGGCCCACGCTTAGTCTTCATCTCTGTTGTTGTTGTTGTTGTTCTAGTCGTATCACTGTGTTGAATAAAGGAGAGTGAGGAGGTACAGAGGGTGGCATTGGTAAAGTTCTAGAGGTCGGTGTGAATCTTGCAGCCTAGTGAACAATTCTATAAACCCTTCTGCCAGCCTTTCCTTTCTCTACCCCTCTGAAAGATATAAAAATAACAGGAATTTGAGTACTTATTACATGATGAACATCATACTGAAGAACTTGAGCAACATTATTTTATTTAGTCATCCTAAAAACTCTTTAAAGTACGTGCTGTTTTTTCGCCCAACACATAGTGGTGGAACTAATAGCTGAGCTACGCAGACCTGCCTCCTGCCCTGAGCCCATGATGGCAACAACTCTGCTGTCTCACTCTGTCTCCTCTGTCTCGCCTGTAGCTCTCCTCCCTTTTTCCCACTTCCTTCTAGTTAATCTTTCCCAATGATTAAACTATTTATAAGCTGGATATGGTTAGTTTAAATTATTTAAATGTAATTTAAATTTTTAAATTTTAAATTAAAGCTTAATTATTTAAATTATTCATGGATTAAGTTTTGGGAAATCTGAGCTGCATTCAAAGGCTTTAGAAAGAAAATAATAAGCAAATTCTAAGAAAAACCATAAAATGCCTGACACACCATAAAGTTAGAAAACACTTGAGAATGATAGAAAAGGAAATAAAGACATCCTGATTAAGTGTTTCTCCTTCTCCACCAAATCCTTACTAGAACCAAAGAGATTAGAAAGCAAAACTTTGTTGGTAGAGTTAAACAGGATAATATATTGTTGTAAAGATGTGACAATAAAATTATTGCCTTTCCTCAGTCAAATCTGTGCTTAATTTCAGTGTCTTTTTTTCTTTTTTGCAGAGAAAGCTTTTTTTTCTGAAAACTGCTTCAGTAGATCATATGTTGCTAACACAGCTAAATTTTATTTCTTTTCCATAGATACATGATAAATCTGAAGAGCTCTATATAATAACATCAGAAAGAGACAAATGGTTTTCTGAATTAGTTCATAAAGAGAGTAGAATTCAAGATTTACTTAAAGAAATGGGGAAAACTAAAAATGACCTAGCAACTACCCAGCTGAATTATAAAAGAACTGATCAAGAATTCCAAGATTTTAAAAATCATCATATTGAATTTGAGCAAAAGTATAAGATGGTCCTTGAGGAGAATGCAAGAATGAGTCAGGAAATAGCAAATCTCGCTAAAGAAGCTCAAAAACTTGGTTTAAGTTTGGATGCTTTGAATGTAGAGGTTGGTACAAGACACCATCTATGGAAATGGTCTTTAGTCTTCTGGGGTCTGGCTTCCATATAGAGGCCACAGAAGGCTCTCATTCTCACAGTTACTTTTTTTTATTTTAAAGCTTTCTCACACAACCCAAGAACTTCAGCAGAAAACAACTGAGAGTCAAGAAAGGTTAAACGAAGTGCAAGAGCTGAAGCAACAATTAGAAAGTAGAGATTCTAGGCTTCAAACGGTTGAAAGGGAAAAGACACTGATTACTGAGAAACTTCAGCAAACCTTCGGAGAAGTAAGAACCTTAACCCAAGAAAAGGATGACCTAAAACAACTCCTAGACAGCCTGCGAATTGAGAGGGACCAACTCAAAAGTGACATTGAGGATACTGTAAACATGGTAAGCCTTTGACTGATTAAACTTTGAAAACTCAGAGCCTCTTTAAAAAATTACAGGAGCCATCATTTATTATTTATGATCAAGTAGTAGCTACAAAATTACCTTCATTGTTTCACGTTATTCTAATTGAAATTGTGTTCTGTTTCTCTGACAAAGAACATAGACACCCAAGAACAATTACTAAATGCTCTTGAGTCTTTGAAACAACACCAAGAAACAGTTAACACACTAACAATGAAAATTTCTGAGGAAACTTCCAGGAATTTGCATATAGAGGAAAACATAGGAGAAACTAAGGATGAACTTCTGGAAAAGGTAAAGGGTGTTTCTGTTCAGCGTTTTCATATACTTGTTATATGAGCTTTCTCCTTAACCTCAAACACTTAAGTACGTAATGGTAATCTCAATCTTATTTATTATTCACAGTGAATAACAATAGTTTACAGGATTAGCCCTAATGTCTTTGAAATAACTTCAAATATAACTGCTTACAATCAACTGGAAAAGGCAAAAAATGTTAGGTCAAACTTTGAGCTGATATTTTCTGAGGCCTGGTGTATTTTAAACATGTTTAAACGCCCCTCTGAATTATAAGAATGTAAGAAAGATTGAATGCTTATTATTAATTATGGCTAAAATATTTGTTTTATATCAGATTTTGTATACTAGTTCAGAGTTCACTATAAAATCGATGTGTATGTTGTATTGATGTCTATTTCTGGAGCTGAGCTATACTTTTACTGTTAGATGCTGAAATCTCACCTTAATTCATTCTAGGTAGTATGGTTTGTTTTGTCCTGAGACCTGAGAATAACTTCTTCACTGGGTATTTAATTAGAGACAAGAAAGGCTAGGATGCTAACGATGACTTTTTTAAAAAGGGTGATGTATTAGTCTGCCATCACAAAATATCACAGACTGAGTCGCTTAAACAGCAGAAATTTACTTTCTCCCAGTTGTAGAGGCTGGAAGTCCAAGATTAAGGTGCTAGAAAAATCAGTTTCTGGTGAGCCTTCTCTTCCTGGCATGCAGGTGTCACCTTTCTGTGCCTTACGTGGCCTTTCTTCTGTGCATGAGCCAAGAGAAAGCCAGCTCTGGTGTCTCTTCCTCTTCTTAAATGGACACAGTCCTTTGGGATTAGGGCCTAGCCTTATGACCTCATTTAACCTTAATTGCCCTGCTTAAAAGCCCTTTCTCCAAATACAGTCTCATTGGGAGTTAGAGCTTCAACATATGAATTTTGGGAGGACACAATTCAATCCATAACAGGATTGCCTGTAATTTTATGCAATTGATTCATTTACTATACATTTCTACTTTTCAAAATGCCTTTTATGTATATTATCAGCAGAATTTTTGTACTATTTTTCATTTTTATTATACTTAATACTATTTAATCCAGAATAATTACTACTAGGAATTTAAAACATTCATCAATAGGAGACTGGTGAAATAATCTTTGATACACGCATAGCTTGGAGGACTAGTCGTTCATGTATATATAAATTTATTTTTGTTTGTTTTGTATTTTTAATTGTGGTAAAACATACATAGCGTAAAATTTACCAACTTTATCATTTTTAACAAACAGTTCAGTAGTGTTAAGTACATTCACATTGTTGTGCCACCAATCTCCAGAATTCCTTTTTTCTTGCGAAACTGAAACTCTATACCTATCAAACAACTCCCCATTCTCCTCCTCCCCAGCCCCTAGCGACCACTATTCCACTTTCTGTCTCTATTAATTTGACCACTCTAGATACCTCACATGAGTGGAATCATGCAGTATTTTGTCTCTTTGTGACTGGCTTATTTCATTTAACATAATGTCCTCAAGGATCATCCATGTTGTAGCATACATCAGAAATTCTTTCCTTTTTAGGGCTGAATAATATTCCATTGTATGTATATACCACATTTTGTTTAAGCATTCACCCATCAATGGACACTTAGATTGCTTTCACCTTTTGGCTATTGGGTATAATGCTACTATGAACATGGGTGTACAAATATCTCTCTGAGATCCTTCTTTCAATTATTTTGGACATATATCCAGAAATCAAATTTACTGGATCATATGGTAATTCTATTTTCTATTTTTTGAGGAACTGCCATACTGTTTTCCATAGTGGCTGCACCATTTTATACTCCCACCAACAGTGCACAAGGATTCCAATTTCTCCAAATCGTTACAACACATATTATTTTATGATGTTTTCATAGTAGCTGTCTTAATAATTGTGAGTTGACATCTCATTGTGGTTTTTACTTGCATTTCCCTAATGACTAGTAATGTTGAATATCTTTTCATGTGCTTGTAGGCTATTTATATATCTTCTTTACAGAAATATCTGTTCAAGTCTTTTGCCCAATTTTTTTGTTGTTATTGAGGAAGATTGGCCCTGAGCTAACATCTGTTGCCAATCTTCCTCTTTTTGCTTGAGGAAGATTAGCCCTGAGCTAACATCTAGGCCAGTCTTCCTCTATTTTGTAAGTGGGATGTCTGCCACAGCATGGCTTGATGAGCGGTGTGTAGGTCTGCACCTGGGATCCAAACCTATGAACCCCGGGCCGCCGAGGTGGAACGCGCAAACTTAACCACTACACCACCACGCCAGGCCCTTTTGCCCATTTTTAAATTGGTTTTTTTTTTTTTTGGTGAGAAGGACCAGCCCGGAGCTAACATCCAATGCCAGTCCTCCTCTTTTTTGCTGAAGAAGACTGGCCCTGGGCTAACATCCATGCCCATCTTCCTCTACTTTATATGGGAGGCCGCCACAGCATGGCTTAACAAGCGGTGCGTCGGTGCACGCCCAAGATCCGAACCGGTGAACCCTGGGCTGCCGCAGTGGAGCGAGCACACTTAACCACTTGCGCCACCGGGCCGGCCCCGGGGTTTTTTTTTAGAGTTCTACATTTATGCCTAAGTATTTTATTTAGTTTTTACGATTTTAAATGGGATTTGTTTTTAGTTTTTATGATTTTAAATGGGATTTTTCTTTTTCTTTGCTGAGGATTATTCACCCTGAGCTAACATCTGTTGCCAATCTTCCTCTTTTCGTTTGAGGAAGGTTAGCCCTGAGCTAACATCTGCGCCAATCTTCCTCTATTTTTTTGGATGTGGGACACTGCTGCGGCATGGCTGGTGAGTGGACTAGGTCCATGCCCGGGATGCGAACCCACAAACCTGGGCCGCCAAAGCAGAATGCACAGAACGTTAACCACTCAGCCATGGGGCTGGGCCCTAAATTGGGTTCTTAGTCTTTTGTTGTTGAGTTGTAGAAGTTCTTTATATAGTCTGGATATTAACCCTTTATCAGTTGTATGACTTGCAAATATTTTCACCCATTCCATAGGTTGCCTTTTCACTCTGTTAATTCACAGAGCAAATTAGGCAATTCACTCTGTCACAGAAGTTTTTAATTTTTATATAGTCCAGTTTATCTATTTTTGCTTTTGTGGTCTGTGCTTTTGGTTTCATATCCAAGAAATTATTGCCAAGACCCATGTGATGAAGTTTTTCTCCCAGGTTTTCTTGTTTTTTTTTTTTTTTTTGGTGAGGAAGATTCACCCCTGAGCTAACATCCATTGCCAATATTCCTCTTTTGCAGAGGAAGATTGGCCCTGAGCTAACAGTTGTGCACATCTTCCTCTATTTTGTGTGTGGGACACCGCCACAGCATGGCTTGATGAGCAGTGTGTAGGTCCACACCCAGGATCTGAACCAGTGAACTCTGGGCTGTCAAGGTGGAATGCGCCAAATTAACCACTACGCCACTGGGCTGGCCCCTGAATGTTTTCTTCTAAATGTCTTGCAGTTTTAGTTCTTGTGGTTAGGTCTTTGATCCATTTTGAGGTAATTTTTTATATGATGTAAAGTGAGGGCCCAACTTCATTCTTCTGTGCGAGATATCCAGTTTTCCCAACACCATTTGTTGAAGAGACTGTCCTTTCCTGTTGAGTGGTCTTGACATCCTTGTCAAAGATCATTTGACCATATATGCAGAGGTTTATATTTGGGCTCTGTATTCTATTTCCTTGGTCTGTATGTCTGTCTTTATGCCAGTACTGCACTGTTTTGATTACAATAGCTTTCTGGTAAGCTTTGAAATCAAGAAGTGTGAGACCTCAGCTCTCTTCTTTTTTGAGATTATTTTGGCTGTTTGGAGTCCCTTGAGACTCCATATGGATTTCAGGGTGGATTTTTCTCTTTCTGCAGAACGCTGTTAGGCTTGTATAGGAACTGCATTAAATGTTAGGCTTGTGTAGGAACTGCCTTGAGTGTCAGGCTTGTGCGGGAACTGCCTTGAGTGTCAGGCTTGTGCGGGAACTGCCTTGAGTGTCAGGCTTGTGCGGGAACTGCCTTGAGTGTCAGGCTTGTTCAGGAGCTGCATTAAGTCTGTAGGTCGCTTTGGTGGTGTTGACATCTTACAGTATTAAGTCTTCCAGTCCGTGAACCTGAGATGTCTTTCCATTTATCTGTCTTTAATTTATTTCACATACATTTTGTAGTTTTCATTGTACATGCCTTTGCCTTCTTGGTTAAGTTTATTCCCTAATATTTTATTCTTTTTGGTCCTCTTGTAAATGGATTGTTTTCCCAATTTCCTTTTTAATTGTTTATTGTTAATGTATAGAAATGCAACTGAATTTTGTACAGTCATGTAACTTTTTAAAAGTAGACATTATATACAAATGGAAAAGTCTCCAGGATACATTATTAAATAAAAACAAATACATACTGTAGAATAATTCAGTAAGATCCAACTTATGTAAATAAATCTCTATGTACATTTACAGACTATTACTGTCTATAATGAGCTTCTTTTTTCCCATTTACCCTGGGGACAATACTCCTGCCTTGGAACAGCTTTCTCTTCCTCTCTGCCTATGCTTCAGTCTTTCTCTCCTAGAAGGCATTTTCACTTGCTCTATATCTTGTGTTCTCAGCTTGTCTATAATGTGGATCAAACATGGGCCAAAGACACTTGACCTTGATTTAAAATTTATAACTTCCACTTTTATAAGGGGAAAGTTTTTAAATAGACTTTTGAAAATAAGATACAACAGTCAGTAGTTGCTTTTAAACAAATGCAGAATGCAGTCACAGGGCCCCCTGAGAAGGGGCAGCAGAGGAGGAGTGAGGGAAGAGGAGAGTTACACTCACTGGGACCAGCCTGTCTGTGGTATTAAGTTCATGCTTGAATCACCTGTGTTGATAAAAGGGTCTGACTGGGAGTTCTCTGGGGCCGTTCTGTTCATCAGGGTTTCTGATATCTGCAATGGCAGGCTGCAATCAGCTTGGTCTTGTGATAGCGTGTTCCTGCTGGAATCACCCTTGTGGATAAAGGAGTGTGTCTGGGCATTTCCAGAGGCCCCTGTGGTTTTCGGAGCACCAGAGGGCTGCATTAGTAGGTCTCTCATCTCCTCTTGGAGTGCCCGTTTTCAGTCCTGCTTGATGTGTCTTTCTCTGGAAGTGAGTTTCTCTAGTGTATCTCAACAGAAACTTTAAACTTTGTGATTAGTTGTCTTATTCTCATATAAAGGACACAATTTTTTTCGTTATTTAATAATTAGAGCTATTAGATTTGCTCATAACCATGGTAGCTGAAATACTTTCTAGGCTGCGTTCAGTTTTGAACTTTGTCTCACTCTGCTTTGTTTTTGTACATATTCCCATATTTAAGAGTAAAGATGCAAGATTCTGAATTATAGTATCTGACAGGCTAGTCCCAAAGACTGTGTGTTCCCCGCCTTAATTTCTCATGTAGTTAGTAGTTATCTCTGTGCTCACCATTGTCAGAAGCTCGTGCCTATTGCCAGCAGTAAGGGGGTAGGTAAGTAAAATATGGTTTGTCCATATCCACTCTAGAAAATCGAGCAGCTACTAAAAATTATAATTTGAAGATTATGTAACAGCATGGGAAAATGCATATCATCTAATCTAAGTGGAAAAGTAAAGCTAAAAAGGATCTTATATGTATGCAAATTAATCATAATTGCAATGTTAAAAAAAAATTTCAAGGGACAAAACTCTGAAATATTCCAGAATTCTAATAGTGGTTATGTAAAGTTGGTGTCATTGGATGACTTTTTTTATTCTTCTTTTTTCCTAATGTAAATATAGATTATTATAAAAACTTTTTCAAACATCTGTGGCTAACATGGAGCTGAGAGTTTTACTGGGCTAGTATAGGATTATATGCTGATACCCTAATTTCATATCCACACTTGTAACGTCAGTCTTTGTCTCCTTTTACCAAGGAGTCCATGTATTAGGTTCCCTTTGGTTAAGAATTATTTGTGGATAAATGAATTTATATAACATGCTTTTCTTAAGCAGTATATGAAAAGTATGTATTAAGAAAAGATGAATTATGCTACTATAATATGAAATATGTTTCTAAGAAAACTCTTTTGCGCTCTTCTATATAATAAAACTCTGAAAATAAAGTAGGGAGTAGGGCATAGGTTATGATTTCCAGCTTTTGAAGGAAAGAAATAAAGAGGGAGAGTTTAAGGTGGCTCACTCCTTCACAAAGTCGCATTAACCCGTCTGACGTGAAGGTGAGTGTGGGTCGTCTGTAGCTGTCCAGGTAGCTCTTCTCAGTGCACAGGCACAAGAGCACAAACTCCAGAGCCAGAGCACTGGGCTCACAACGTGACTCTACGTCTCTGAGTGACCATGGGCAAGTGACCTGTCCTCTCTGGGATTCAGTGTCTTCACCTGTCAAATGGAGATGATAATAGTAGCTACCTCATAAGGTTATAGTGAAGATTAAATGTGTCAGCATCTGAAAATAGGGCCTGGTACATAATAAGTAATGTGTGTTGGCTATTTTTATTATTATTAAAACTGTTACTAAGAAATTCTTCTCCAATGTATTTATATTTTAGATGGTGGGCATAGATAAAAAACAGAATTTGAAAGCCAAAAAAACCCAAGTCTTGACTGCAGATGTTGATAATGAGCTAGTTGAACAACAGAGAAAGATATTTTCTTTAATACAGGAGAAAAAAGAACTGCGACAAATGTTAGAGCGCGTTACCATGGAAAAGGAGCAACTGAAGACTGACCTGAGGGAGAGTATTGACATGGTGGGTTCAGCACTGTGTACTTGGCAATGTTTTTTTGTCTTTGTGTGTTTCAGGTTTTTATAACTTTATTGAGGTATCATTTACATGCAATAAGTGTATCAGAAGCAAATGTCCATCCAGTCTCATGACTTTTGACAAATGTGGCTACTTGTGTACTCTCTGCCCCAGTCAAGATACAGAACACTTCCACCCCCAACAAATTCCCTCACACCTCCACCCCATGAATCCTCATCTCACCCTCTGCCCCCCAGAGTCACTGTCCTGATGTTTTTCCACCTCAAATCACTTTGTCTCTTGCTGAACTTCACACAAATACAGCCACCCAGCATGTGCTCTTCTGTGTCTCACTTCTTTCTACACTCCTTTTATTGCTGGGTACTATTCCATTGTGTGAATAGGGCACAGTTTGTGTAGCCTTTCTCCTATTGATGGAAATTTGAGTTATCTCCACTATTGGCTATTTTGAATAAATCTTCTGTAAACATTCTTATACAAATCTTTTTATGAACGTATGTTTTTTATTTCTCTAGGGTAAGTATCTAAATGGAATAGCTGGGTCATAGGGAGTTGTATATATAACTTCATGAGAATTTGCTAGACTCATTTCCAAGGTAGTTGTACCATTTTAATTCTCATCAACAAATTAAGAGAATTCTGATGGCTCCACATCCTCACCAACGCTTCATATTATTGGCGTTTTTAATTTTAGCCATTGTTTAACCTCATTGTTTTAATTTGCCTTTCCCTAATGACTAAAGATATTGAGCATCTTTTCATGTGCTTATTGTGTATCTTTCTATAAACTGTCTGTTCTCTCAGTGGTGTGTTATATAGATTTCAGTGTACAGGTCTTGTACATATTTTGTTAATTTGTTCCAAAATGTTTCTCTTTTATTTATGCTGTTGTATTTTTTTTAATTTGATGTTTAATTGTCGTTAATGTTTGTCAGTATTTTCAAACCTACTTTAGTTTTTGTGTCTGTATTTAGGGGCAGTATAGTGTGTAATAGGTTGAAATTAATATTTTGAGAAGTTTGCTGTGGATCACAGTAGAACCTGACCTTCTGTGTAATTTTCATGTTTCTTGGGATTGTCTGTTTGGTCAAAAGGACTGAATATAAATAAGAATACAGACAAAAGTCATATTCTCTCCTCAGGCTCTGGCTTGTAATGTTTTTTGGTCTTGATACTTGAGAATGTCACTGTTTAAGCATAATAACTAAGATTAGCTCAAGTCCTGCTAGCAGAGGACAGCTGCTGTTTTGAGCTTGCTCAGAATCAATGCCCAGAACCAAAGCCATCCCAGCGTATGAAAAGCCCGTAACTGTAGTCTCACCGTCAGTCGATGAAAGCATAGAGACTGTCTCTTTTGGCTCAGGGGTAGAAAACGAGCAAACTTCTCATGATAGAATGCTAGATCCAGTTCTAATTCTCATGATAGGAATGTAAGTTGAGCAATAAAGAAACAGCATAAGAAAGCAGATTCTTGGCATTTACATGATTAAAATAAAGACTCACTTTCTTTTTAAATTAGTCTTTTCCAATATAGTTTGCCACGATTTCTCCATTTTCAAGCTGAGGTAAATGCTGATTTCTACCTAATTTCTTAAATGTAAGCTAGTGTTTATTTTAATCTCAATGATTTTAACATTCTAGACCATTGAAAACCAGGAATAATTAAGAATTCTTCGAGGTGAACTTAAAAGCAACAAGAGATAGTTGCACAAGAAAAGAACCATACCATAAAGAAAGAGGAAGAGCTTTACAGGACCTGTGAGCAACTGGCAGAAGCTGAAGAAAAGCTAAAGGAAAAGGTGAATTTTTAAAGTTACCTTCCTGGCCATATTTCCTGACTAAACTTTTTGTTTTTGATAATAAATGTTGATTCCAGTAGACCTAAATTCGGAAATAGCACATGCCTCCCAGATGGACAAGTGTCAGCGCTAATGTTTTGGACAGTTTCAGCTCACATGAAGATCTTAACTAACGTCCTTTGCGAGGATTGTATTATCCTGGAGTCTTTAGATGAGAGAGGTCCTTGGTTCATCTGAACTCCTCATGATATCTTCACTCATCAGATATTTATTGAGCACTGTTGTGGGCCAGGCACTGTTTTGGGTGCTTAAGATCCATTAGTCGATAAAACAAAGCTCCTGCCCTGAGAGAGCTGTATTAGTCATTCTCCAAAATGTAAGATTTAGCGCTACTACCATCTCTTAGATTTTTGCATTTTCCTGAATCATTTCTTTTATAGAAGTAAGGTGCTGTTGTAATATATTTGTCTAAGAGCTAAGACTCTTATAACAATTGTACTGCTCTAGTAATTCTAAAATGCACCCACTGAGATCTTTCTGTTTATTCTAAGAACAGTGCCACATGCGTTATAAATAATATATTGTTGTTTCCATTGTGCTTCTGTGGAGTGTTTTTCCTCAATATGTGTTCTCTTAATTCTTATCCCTTTCACTATAACCTAATTGAGTTTACTAAAACCTCCTGTTTCATATTCCTTCTAAAGAGGTAAAATCAATAGCCTTATGTAAAAGTTAATGCCTCAGTGTTTGTGTGGGCCACCCCTAAAGACCTTATTGGAAGTAAAAATAAATTATCCAAAAATTTTTAAGAGATGAAGAATTACATTTTATTTGACAGCTACATCTGTATATTTAGTCAGTCTCTTTTCTTTTTAAATTTTTCTCATTTTCACTTTGCCTCCGTGATTAACCTAGTGACACTATATTAGTTTCTTAGAACTTGTGTGTCAAATTACCATAAACTTGGTGGCTTAAAAACAACTAAGATTTTTTCTGTCACATTTCTGGATCCTTGAAGTCCAAAATCAAGGTGTTGGAGGACCATGTTCCCTCTGAAGTCCCTAGAGAAGAGTCCTTCCTGGCCTCTTGCTGTCCTTGGCTCCCAGCTGTCCTCGGTATTCCTTGGCTTGTAGCTGCTCCACTCCCATCTCTGTCTCCAGCTTCACATGATCTTCTCTATGTCTCTGTGTGTCCTTTCCTGTCTCTTATAAGGACACTCTCATTGGATTTAGGGCCTACTCTAGTCCAGTTAGAATAGTCTCTCAATCCTTAACTAATTACATCTGCAAAAGACCCTATTTCCAAATAAGGTCATATTTTTGAGGTTCTGGGTAGACTTGAATTTTGGGTGGGACACTATTCAACCCAGTACAGACACTATGCCTAGAAAGTTACTTTACTTTTAATGCTACTTGTCTGTTTACATTGGGATAGTAGATAGGGCTGTGATAATGATTCTTTCAGTTTAGCAAAGTGCATTTTACATAAGAATTTTAAGATAATATAGCAAAATTGTAATAATAAAAACTATATTTCTTAAGAGTCAACAACTCCAAGAAAAACAGCAACAACTTCTTAGTGTACAAGAAGAGATGAATGGGATGCAGAAAAAGATGAATGAAATGGAGAATTTAAAGAATGAATTAAGGAACCAAGAACTAACAGTGGAACATATGGAAGTGGAGAGGCTAGAGTTGGCTCAGAAACCTCATGAAAATTATGAGGACATAAAATCCATAACCAAAGAAAGAAATGATCTGCAGGAATTACAGGAGTCATTTGAAATAGAGAGAGAGAAACTTACAGAATATGTAAGAGAAATTGAAGTTATGGCAAGTCATACCCTTTTCTTCATCTATTAAATGTTTCTTTAAAACAGCCATTTGGGAAGGGGGAGGTGTTAAGATGATGATGTTAAAATATTCCTTAAATTTCACATGCCAATAAAGGGTCTGGAAACAAAAAAGAACTAAAAATTGCTCATATGCATCTAAAAGAACACCCAGAAGCTATTGACGAACTAAGAAGAAATGTTTCTGAGAAGACAGCTCAAATAATAAATATTCAGAAGGACCTAGAAAAATCCAATAATGAATTACAAGAAAAGGTTTGTCTTTTCTTCTTTTCCTTTTCCTTTGAAGGAAAGATAAGCAGTAAGTAGTTACTGAGGTATGGTTCATTCATTTATTGGATATTATTTGTTCACTGTCTACTGTGGCAGGCACAGTCCTAGGTTATAGAAGTAAAATGGCAACAAAGTGGACAAAATCTCTGTGATCATGGAGCTTACTTTGTAGTGGAAGGAGGTAACTGATAAATAAGCAACCAAGTGAATGAGATAATTTGAGATAATGGCAAATGCTACGGAGGAAATGAAACTTTGGGATAACTGGACCAACCTGTGTTAAAAGCCTACTGTGCCAGGCATTGAGACTATGGCTATGAGTGAGACATTGTTCTTTACCCCCTAGTAAAAAATCCTTCAATTGCAGTATGTTAAGTGCAGAAATATGACATGCAAACTTACCTGGTACCACTAATGATCATGGGAAAGGGGAATCAATCTGTAGACGTAAAAATTGAGACATAGCATTGGAGCTCATCTGAGAATGGGAACCAGTCATTTATTGGGGTATAATCTGCTCAACTATGATTTTTTTCTCCTCTAGCATTTGGGAACTAGTATAGAAATGAAGCATGCAACTGACTGAATTAACAATTTGTTGGGAAATTGTAAGGATTAGTTCACTTTGGATATAAGCTGGAGGAAAAGAAAATTATGACAGAATATGACTAGCAGAAAAGTCATGAATAGCTTTAGTAGGAATCAAGGGAAAATGAATAAATAGGAGTTTGTAATTGTAATTGTAGTAGGCCATGAGGGCTCAAGATCACTTTCATTGCTATGGAAAGTATCCTGATCTTTTCCTTTAAAAACTTATGACAGTGCTCTCCAGATAGTAACTTTGGTATTTTATGAATCTCACAAGATCCCAGGGCTTCCTAATGTGGAAGAAGTCAGTGATACTCAGGAAATGATGGATGAACTGGAGCCATTGAAAGAACCATCCAAACCCAAGGATTCAGCAACACTGGCAAGCACAGAAATGGGAAGGCTCAGGTTGATTGAAAAACTTCAAGAAAGTCCTGAAGAAATAAAATCTCTAACTGAGGAAAGAGACAACCTTAAAATAATAAAAGAAGCACTTAAAGTTGATTGTGAGCAGCTGAAAGAAGTTAAAGAAACTTTGGCTAAAGTAAGTCATCCTTTCCTCCCATTTAATAAGAGTTTTATAAGAATCAAGTCTTTGGGAAAAGGGGCATTTGTGCTATAGTTATGTTACTACCAATTTTCTTTAAAAGTCTCTTAATTATGAAGTGATTGGAAACAGAACAATTAAAAATTGCTCATAACTACTAAGAAACTATTGAAACGGAGAGAAAATGTTTCAGAGAAGACAGGTATTTTCTTTTTGTTGTTGTTTGTTTTGGTGAGGAAGATTGGCCCTGAGCTAACATCTTTTGCCAATCTTTTTCTCTTTTTGCTCGAGGAAGATTGTCGCTGGGCTAACATCTGTGTCAATCATCCTCTATTTTGTATGTGGAATGCCTACACAGCATGGCTTGATGAACCGTGTGTAGGTCCGCACCTGGGATCGAACCTGCGAACCCTGGGCCACAGAAGTGGAGCACGCATAAACTTAACCACTATGCCACCAGGCTGGCCCCACTGTTTCCTTAAATATTCAAAATGATTTAGAGAAAACAATGCTAAATTATAGGAAAGGATAAAGCCAAATAAACTATTTTCAACTATTTTCTTTCCTTCTTTAAACCTATTCCTCCACATCTCAAATGGTACTACCTTCTTCCTCAATGCCTCAGTCAGAAATCTGGGAATCATCCCTACTATTATCCTTTCCTTCCTGTTCACTCTGTAATCCAGGACCAAACCTTGTTGATTTTAAGGTGTTTGTGTGAAATCCTTCCTCTTTGCTCTCCATGTTGCCAACACCTAATCTGAGCCACTGTTCTTTTTCCCTGGCTTTCTGCAGTCACCTCCTAACTGGTCCCCCACATTCATTCTTATTCTTCTCTAATTCATTCTGCATTCTGAGCCCAAGTGATCTTTTCTCCTTAAAATCCTTTAATAGCTTATTGTTACTCTTGAAACAAAGATCAGAATCCCTCATATGGCCTGTGAGGCCCTAGACTCCAGCCTTGCTGATTTCAGGCTTTGTTTCAGCTTCCTCTTCTCCTGCTCATCGTGCTCCCACAGCTCCAGTCTATTGCCTTCCTGATCTCATTGCTTTCACGTGTTCTGGTCTCCCTACCTGCAGTATTTCCATATCTGCCTTTACCTAACTCGTGCTCTCATCCTTCAGATCTCAATTGAAGCTTTCCACCCCCAGGAAGCCCTTCCTAACCACTCACAGTGGGTTAGGTTTGCACTAATACCCTGAGAGAACCCAGCACCTCTGTTTGGTGTGATTTGGCATGACATCTATCTTTCCGCCTAAAGTATAAGTCTCATAAAGACAGAGGTCAATAGTAATAGTCTCATTGCTATTTTATCTCCAACCTCTAATAGGATACTGATAACACAGTGAGCCCTCAGTAAGTAAGTGTTAAATATCTGAATAATGGAAGAGTGGAAAGATTGCTCTGTAAATGAGCCATTGAATCCTGACTTAATCGTTTTAGAAAGTATCCTGATTTCTTTTCCCCTAAAATAAAATAAAGTATCTTTGGATATCAATTGTATTGTTTTATGATTCTCTTAAGATCCAAGAGGCTCAAGACAAACAAGAACAGTCCTTCAATATGAAAGAAAAAGACAATGAGATTAAGAAAATACTGAGTGAGATGGAGCAGTTGAAGGAGCAACTCCAAGCCAAAGAGTCAGCACTACTAAGAACAGATATGGAAAAGCTGAGATGTTCTGAGAGACCCCAAGACAGTCGTGATGACGTGAGCTCTGTAGCTAAGGAGAGAGACAGCCAACAGCTGCTGCAGGAAGTTATTCAGTCTGAAAGCGACCAACTCAAAGAAAACAGAGAAATCATGGCTAAAGTAAGTTTCATCCTTTTCCCCATCTGTGTGGGTTTTTAAAATATTTTGTAAGCAAATATTTTGTAAAAACTAAACCTTTGGAAAAAGGAGTTAAAGTGTAACAGTTATAGTGTTTCTATAAGTTTCTTACCATTTCCTCTAATAGTAAAGCACCTAGAAACCGAAGAGGAACTTAAACTTGCTCGTTGTCACCTGGAAGAACAGGAGGAAACTATTGAAAAGCTGAGAGTGAGTCTTTCAGAGAGAGAAACTGAACTGTCGAGCTTTCAGAAGGAATGAGAAACAACCAATGATGCATTGCAGAAGAAGGGAAGCTGGGGAAGGAACAGTGGGAGAAAACCCGAGGAGGGACCAAACTGAATTACAAAGACTACTGTTGACATACTAAATTGTTTTGGAGAGCATCTTGGGTTTTTTTCCTTAAAAAAAAAAAAAATATATATATGTGTGTGTGTGTGTGTGTGTGTGTGTATACACACATACATACACATACATACATACATACATATACAAACACATATGTTTTATGTTTGTGTATATTTTGGCTATTATTTTATCATTATTTTAAGATCAAGGAGTTTCATGAGAAACAGGAACAATTTGTTTGCATCAAAGAAGTCAGTGAGACTCAGGAAAAACAAGTGAACTGGAACAATTAAAGGAGCCACTCAAAGCCAAAGATTCATCACTACAAAGTATAGAAAGCGAGAGGCTCGTGTTGACTGAGAGACATCAGGAAAGTCAAGAAGAAATAAAAATTATAATTAAGGAAAGAGATGAAGTGAAAGGGTCACAAGAGGCCCTTCAAATGGAGAGAGGCCAACTCAAAGAAAACATTAAAGAAATTGTAGCTGAAGTAAGTTTCCCTCTTCTGATGTCTTTTGGATACAAAAATAGTGTTAAGATGATGACGATGATGTTCACTGTTAAGTTTTATTTATTTTCTTCCAATCATAAAGGGATGGAAAATCAAAGCCATCTTACTGTGTACCTTTCTACGTACTGTTTGAATTGTATTACTCTGAATGTATTATTTTCTTTCTCTAAAATAAAGGACCTGGACAAACAAGAGGAACTAAAAACTACTTATATTCTTCCTAAGGAGTACCAAGAAACTATTAGTACAAGGAATATTTCAGAAGACAGATCAAGGAGCAGGTATTCAGAGAGATTTAGAAAATTCAGAAGCTGAATTACAGGAAAAGGTAGGTCTTGTTTTGTTGTGGAAAATGACATCTGATTGTTGTGTTCCTCAGATCCTGCTGAAAGAAAACAGTACATACAGTAAACTAAAATGTAAAGGTGATTACCTTAATATAGAAACAATTTTCTTTTTCCTAAAAACCTCTGCCTAGGGCCTAACTTGTTCTATGATTTTCTCAGATTCAAGAACTTCAGGAAGAAAGAGCATCAGCTTCCTAAGATGAGCAAAACTGTCCAGTGAGACTCAGGCAAAAATGTGTGAAATGGAATACTTGAAGAAGCGATTTGAGGCCCAGAAGTCAACTCTGGAAAATATAGAAATGGAGAAGCGTAAGGTTAACTCAGAGACTCCAAGAAAACCTTGAAGAAATGAGATGTGTTACAAAAGAAAGAGATGACCTTAGGAGTGTGGAGGAGACTCTCAAAGTAGAGAGACCAGCTCAAGGAAAACCTCAGAGAAACTGTAACCAGAGTGAGTTACCATCTTTCCCCATCTAGTAAATAGGGCGTTGTGTCCTACAAGAACCATGGGCAGTAGGGTTGGTGGGAGTGTAAAATTCATCCAACCTTCAGGAAGGTTGGAGAGGCATATTTGGTAATATCTTGCAGATATTTCCATAAGTTTATTCATGGACCCAAAAAAGTCCAGTTGTAGCTATTTATCCTGCACACATTAGCACAGTTGTGCAAAGATATTTGTAGAAGGATATTCATTGCAGCAAGTTGCAATAAGAAAATAAAGCCAACAAAAAAAATAGGAAAAATTCTAACTGCCCATTAGTAGCGGGCTGATTAAATAGTGCAGCACATTCACACTGTAGAATCCTAGGCACAGATAAAGGGGAAAGGAGCACGGTGCTGATTTGGAAGCATCCTGTTAGGGATGAAGGTAAGTTGCAAAGTGGTATATCTAGCATGTATTGACATCTAAAAGTAACTTAGAGGATGAGGACTGGGAGGCATAAGGAGGGAGGAGAATTTTTACTTCTTACTCTGTACCTTTCTACGTACTGTTTGAATTGTATTACTCTGAATGTATTATTTTCTTTCTCTAAAATAAAGGACCTGGACAAACAAGAGGAACTAAGAATTGCTCACATGCATCTGAAAGAGCATGAAGAAACTATTGATAAACTCAGAGAAGTTGTTTCAGAAGACAGATGAAATGTCAAATATGCAAATACAGTTAGAAAAGGCAAATACTGCCTTAAAAGCACAGGTATTTTTTTAATTGTTATCTGAGTGAGAGTTTGAATCAAACTTTTGTGTAATGAAACAGGATATGAATTAGCCTGAAATTGAAGACAAGTAAAGATTTGCCTACTTAATTTAGAAACTGTTATTTAGCTTTTTATCAATATCTGTATCATAATTTATTGTATGATTATCTCAAGATCCAAGAACTTCAAGAGAAGGAACATCAACTTCTTAAGGCAAAAATGATCTCAGGAAAATACACATCAAACAGAGCAATTCAGGAAGCAATTAGAGGCCCAGAATTCAACCCTGGAAAGTATAGAAGCAGAGAAGTTCAGGGTGACTCAGAAACATCTTGAAAACCTTGAAGAAATAAAACTTGTTACTAAGGAAAGAGATGGTCTCAGAAGAGTGGAGGAAACCCTCAAAATGGAGCGAGACCAGCTCAGGGAAAGCCTGAGATAGATGGAAGCTAAAGTAAGTTACACTCATTCCCTCCCTAGTGAGGAGGCGTGGGGTTTTCTGACAGCAGTGAGCCTTCTTTGACATGAGTGGTACTGTTGGTGTGCGTGAACTGATATAGCCTTTTAGGCATGTTATATGGTATTGTTCTTGAAAATTTTAAATTCTGTAACCAGTATTTTCTTTATAGACTTTATCCTAGATGTACACTTAATCAATTGTTAAGATAAGTATATATATATGTATGTACACACATAACAAATACACATACCATAGGGTTGTTCATTGTAGCAATTTGTAATAAAAAATGGGAAATAATCTAAATGTCCATCAGAAGGAAACTGGGTAAACACAAGCAATATGTCAGAATACTATGCAGCACATAATAAAAAAATGGAATAGATTTGAATGTCCTAACATGGAAGCTCAAAATAACCCTTAGGGGGAAAAGCAAGCTGTAGAATAGTACGTGTGTAATATGTTTGCCTCTGGGAAGTAGGAGTTGGTTGTGGGGAGGTGGGGGCAGGGAGGAAAAGCTTATGACTTTCTAACAACAAAGATGTAGAGTAAGAAGTAATAGTTTTATTATTTTTACTAAGAAAATACATCATTTTCATTAAAAAAATACCAGTTAACATTAAGATATGTCACTGTTCTTAAAATTCTCTAATGATAAAGAATCTGGACAAACAAGAGGAACTAAGAATTGCTCACATGCATCTGAAAGAGCACCAGGAAATTATTGATCAACTCAGAGGATTGTTTCTGAGAAGACAGATGAAATGTCAAATATGCAAGTGGATTTAGAAAATTCAAACACTAAATTACAAGCAAAGGTATTGGGGGAAGGGAGGCTTATTTGATTCGATATTTGACTTATTTGTGCCTAAAATCCTTTGGGGATGTAAAATAGTTTAGCCACATTGGATAGCAGCTTGGCCATGTTTACTAACACTGAACGTATACCTGCCTGTGGCCCAGCATATGTGAGTATGTAGCTAAGAGAAAAGAATGCATACGTCCACATAAAGATATGTACAAGAATGTTCATAGCAGCTCTAATCATGATAGTGAAAAACTGAGAACAACTCAAATGCCTATCAACAGGAGAATGGATACATACATTGTGATTTGTAAGTTCACAAACAGGCAAACTCATCTAGCATGATCAAGGTCAAAATAGTGGTTGGCTCCAGTAAGGGGGCACACAGGAACCTTGTGGGGTGCTAGAAATGTTCTGTATTTTAATCTGGGTTGTAATTACATAGATGTATACATATGTCAAGAATCATTGAGCTATACACTTAAGATTAGCGTGCTTATGTATATTATACCTCAAAAGAAGATAAATTCTGGGGCCGGCCCGGTGGCGTTGCTGTTAAGTGCGCGCGCTCTGCTGCGGCAGCCCGGGGTTCGGATCCCAGGCGTGCACCGATGCACTGCCTGTCAAGCCATGCTGTGATGGTGTCCCATATAAAGTGGAGGAAGATGGGCACGGATGTTAGCCCAGGGCCAGTCTTCCTCAGCAAGAAAGGAGGACTGGCAGATGTTAGCTCAAGGCTGATCTTCCTCACAAAAAAAAAAAGAAAATAAATTCTGTGTGGAATTATGCAGAATGTTAATGAGTGGCGATGGGAAGCCTATTGTCTTAATCAGTTTAGAAACTATTCTTTATCTTTCCCTTAAAAACCATCTGTATCCTAACATGTTATTTTATGATTAAGATCCAAGAACTTAAAGCAAATGAACATCAACTTTTTAAGTTAAAAGAAGATGTCAGTGAGACACAGAAAAACATGTCTGAAATAGGCGATTGAAGAAACAATTCAAGGCCCAAAGTTTAACTCTGGATAAACTAGAAATGGAGAACTTAAATTTGGCTCAGAAACTTCATGAAAACCGTGAAGAAATGAAATCTGTAATGAAAGAAAGAGATAATCTAAGAAAGAGTAGAAGAGATTCTCAAACTGGAGAAGAGACCAACTCAAGGCAACCTTACAAGAAACCATAGCTAGAGTGAGTTGTGCTCTTTCCTCCTATCCAGTAAACATGTTAATACAAGAAGCTTCCTTCTCTTTTAAATAAATGGTACTGTTGGTGAAAATGTAAACATTGTAACCTTTTAGGGACACAGTTTGACAATATCTTATTAAAAATTTATCAGCATATACATTTTGTTACAGCAATTCCACTTTTAGGAATTTATCCTACCAATATATTCACACATTTGGGCAGAAATACTGCAGCATTCTCTGCACCATTGTTTTGTGGTAAACAAACTCAAGGAGCAATCAGCGTCTGCCATAAGGCGCTGGCTAAGTGGGGTTTGTGTGTATAGTGGAATACTAAGCATTAGGAATGGGGCACTTTTATGTGACATTGATCCAGAAAGGTGTCCAAGTGGTCTGAAAGGAGAAGAGCAAGTGGCCCAGTTCAGCAGGGAACAGGACTAGGAAGGGTGAGAGCGAGAGACAGGAACTTTTACTTTTTATCCTTCTGTACTGTTCTGATTTGGGGTGGTGTGGTGGTGGCTTTTAACTATGAACATGCATTTTTAAGACTTTGTTTAACTGGTTCATCATTAAGAAAAGGTAATGTGTCTTTATATTATCATATTTCTCAATTTCTTCTAATAATAAAAAGGATCTGGAAACACAACAAGAACTAAAAATTGCTCGTATGCATTTGAAAGAACACCAGAAACTATTGATAAATTCAAGAGAAAGAGTTTCCAGAAAAAAAGACAAGTCAAATTTCAAATATTCAAAATGATTTAAATAAATCTAAAGGTGAATTACAGAAAAAGGTATGTGTTGTTTTGTTCTTTTGGGAGTAATTGTGTCCAAAATTATTTGTGGAATGAAAGGAGATAGAAATAGATATGTGGACATAGATATGTGCTTGTATGTAACAAATAGACACTGTTTTCCTTCCTTGAAGGAATTCTGTTTGCATTCTAACTTGTTTTATAATTATCTCAAGATTCAAGAACTCCAGAAAAAAGAGCTTCAACTTCTTAAAATGAAAGATGTCAGTAAAACTCATAAAAAAATGAATGAAATGGAACAAATGAAGAAGCAGTTTGAGGCCCAAAATTTATCTATAAAGTGTGGAAATGGATAACACACTTGACTAAGACACTTCATGAAAGCCTTGCAGAAATAAGAATTGCAGCTAAAGGAGAGATGAGCTAAGGAGGATAAAGGAGTCTCTCAAAATGGAAAGAGACCAATTCAGAAAACTTAAGAGAAATGAGGGCTAGAGTGAGTTCAGAATCTACCCTATCTAGTAACTATTTATAAGAATGAGACTTTTTGAAAAAGGGTAACAATGTTTTTACTTTTTTTCTGGAAATTTCTCACAGACAGTGAAGGATAATGGGAAAAACTATTACTATAATTTTCACACCAACAGGCAGTACAGTTTTAAAAGAAGCCAAAATGTTTTCAGAAAATCATTTTAATCCTTTATTTTTAAGAAAAGATTAGTAAATAAAGCACATTATTTTCTTTAATGAAATTTCTAAAAGAGTTTTTAAACCAAGAAGTAGCATTATTCTCAGTGGAGACATATTTGAAGGATTAGATTTACAAAAGATTAAATGCCCCATCTATCTCTACATGTAGATTTAGACATGGGCTCTTGTTGGTGAGTTAGAAGGAAAAAGGCAGAGATGAATATACAAAAGGAAATTGTTCTAGTATGACTATTAACAGATATTCAGAATCATATATCTTAAAAACCACCTGATTGAATCCTCTAAAAGTAATGTAAAATTCAGACCAATAAGAAATTTTATGAAATCTATAAAAATCTTTTCATTCTCATATTTCAATATTGAAGAAAAGAATAAAGTGGAAAACAGTATCATCTGCAGTCTCAATAGAAACATCAGACACTTGGGAATCATCTTTATGTGGACCCTAACTAAATTTACAAGAGATTTAAATTCTTTGAACAAATATTCCATTGAACTATTAGTCATTCTTCTAGGAATTACTGCAGTGTGCAAGATAAACAAATGAGAGAAAATGTTTTGTTTTAATACTTTTCCCAATCAGAAATACTGAGAATGTAAGTAGAATTGTATGAATTTTCTGCAATTCCCAGGTGCTAAGAGCTCAAAGCAATCTATGAAGCTAGGGCTTGGAAGCCACAAAACGTAGATAGTACAGATGAGTTGTGCTAGTGTATTTAGTTGGCAGCAATACAGATTCTAATGCAGAGATTTATACGGAAAGAAGTAGGAACCAGAAATAAATCTAAAACCTAATTTGCAACTGTGAAGGTTACAGGAACAGATTCTATCTCCAAAACATTAGTGGTTTCCCACTTTTTTGTGTTACAAGTGTAATATTTAATTCCATCATTGAAACTTGATGTAAAAGGTGTCATTGAGAAAGTGTATGATTAGACATTTACATGTGAATGTAGTTACAGCTGAAGCCTTGTTTATTTATTTGTATCCAAGGAGGACCAAGCAGAAACTGGAAGAGAGTATTAAAAATATGAAAAAGCGTTTTCTATGTGATGGAAAGCAGCACCTTACAGAAAGCCTGAGAGAAAAGTGCTTTACAGGATAAAAGTAAGTGCCCCCTGTTCAAAATTACAAATGAATATTTTGCAGCCCCTTCCAAAGGCCTGTGGAATCCACAGGAACCTCTGTGGAATGAATAGATAATGCTCAATATTCTTCTAAACTTTATAATCTAGTATGAGTATGTATGTGTGTCGCGTATGTTACGTATATACACAAATAAAACAGTGGGGTTTGTGATTTTAAGGCCTCACTGGAAAGGTGATATTTGAGCAAATACCTAAAAGAGGTCAAGGAGTCGAGCCATGCAGGTGTGTGGTGGAGAGCAGCACAGTCAGGGAGAACAGCCAGGACAGAGCTCCTGAGGCAGAAGCTGCCTGGTGGGCTCCAGCAGCATCAACAAGGGGAAACGCTAACGCCGAGGAACAAGGTCAAGAGATTAATGGGTGAGGAAAGCAGGCTGTGGGGCCTTAAAAGGACTTTGGGTTTTACCCTGGCTTGAGATGGAGATCCACTGGAGAGTTTTGAGCATGACAGAGCCGTGGTCTGACTTACAAGGTTAAAGAGGATGGCTACAAGAGGCCGGCCCTGTGGCCTTGAATAGGTTAAGTGTCGCGCGCTCCGCTACTGGCGTGCCGGGTTCGGATCCCGAGCGCACGCAATGCACCACTTCTCCGACCATGCTGAGGCGCGCTCCACATACAGCAAGTAGAAGAGATGTGCAACTATGACATGTTACAACTATCTACTGGGGCTTTGGGGAAAAAGGAGGAGGAATGGCAATAGATGTTAGCGCGGGCGCGATCTTCCTCAGCAAAAAGAGGAGGATTAGCATGGATGTTAGCTCAGGGCTGATCTTCCTCACAAAAAAAAAAAAAGAGATGGCTCTGATGGTTGTGTTGAGAATAGAGTGAAAGCAGGGAGACTGTGGAAAGCACTAGTGTCCAAATCATAAAGATGGTGGTGGCTCGGCCCAGAGCTGCAGCAGTGGAGAAGCTTAGCGAGGAAGTGTGTGGATTCTGAACATGTGGTGAGGAGTAAAGTGAACAGGATTTACTTCCTTCACCCCTATTGGAACTACAAGATCCCTAAAGACTTTTTGTGTTTTTATGGCTATATCACTTACTTGCACGGTAATCCTACAAGAAGTCAGCATTTAATAATGTATTTACTAAAAGTACAAAGCGAATGATGAGACAATGCTGCTCCATACCATAATGTGACCTCCCTAGACCAAAAGGCAGTGGGAATCCCCTCTCCAACCTCCCAGATTAACTTGAACATCTATCTAAGGCTTTTCCTTAAAATTATTAAAAAAAGAGCTCATTGGCTATTGTCAGAAGCCCTTACTCTGTTGTTTAGCACCCTGAACTAAAATGTGTTGTTTGAGTGCCTGACTGAGCGTGAGTGTTCCTCCCTCTGTACTTCCTAGCCCAGATGTCATCTGCCTGGCCCTACTGGGCAGTTGAGCTTGTGGGCCCAGACTTAATGGGTGTCTGCCCCCACACTTGAGGCACTGGGCCAGGGTGCTTTCACTTAAATGAGACAGGTTGTGTTCCTCCATTCTTAAACCAAAGAAACAGAGGCCCGGGGAAGGTTAGTCATTGTCCAAGGTCACATAGCTGGTAAATTAGTGGAATCAGGATTTGGAAGAGCGATATCGAACCTGAAGTGAGTTCACTCACCTGTGGGCACAGAAGCCAATCTCTGACATCAGGTGTAGGGGGAAGAAAGGAGGAATTTTATTGCTAAGCACAGAGCAAGGAAGATGGGCAGCTCACGCTGTAATACCGAACTCCCTGAAAAGCTTACAAGCAGGAGTTTTTAAAGGGGAGATCAAAAGGAGAGAAAGGTGTGGTGGTCCTGACCACAGGTGTCGAGGAAGCGACTGTGCAAGTGTCACGACTGTGCAAGGGTCCCAGCAGGACGTTCTGGCCTCGTAGTCGGTTGTTATCCTTATTTGTTCCTTATCCGTGCCTGCAGACCAGGCATGTTGGGTTCCACAAAACTGGCTTTCTGCGTCATCTCGGACCCTGTGAGTGATTATATGAGGGGCACTGTGGGCTTGCTGGTCGGGTGCCTCTCCCCACTAGCCTGCATTTGGCCTTGCTGACAGGGACAGGGGATGGCGAGGTGGAAGAATCCATGAGTGGGTGTCCTTGGTTGTCTCCTCCCTGGTGGAGGTGTGGATTCTGGCGCCAGGAAGCCAAGGGAGTTGGGGGTCTGGGAAGCTTCTCAGCTTCTTGATATTCTCTGGATGCTCAGTTTTCCCTTGTAACAAAACTGAGGACCTCCTAACTAGCCAAAATGTTAGCAAAGAATGAGGGCCACCTGGGCTCATAACAATTTGTAACTTCTATTTGCCCTGTGAAGTTCCAGGTAGATACAAAAGGTTTAAAAAGCTGGTAGTTTACGTATGAATGTAGGTTAGAAAGAAGCAGGGGAAAGGGGATGAGTGCTTTTGGTTTTTAACTCATGTTAAACAATGTAGGGGGGTTTAATGTAGGGGAACTGGATATCCAGGGCCACAGCATCAAAACCAAGTCTAAGTTTAAAACTTGGGTATAGAAACATTTTACAAATATAATTTTATTTCCTTTAAACTGCTAAATGTCTGTATGTATTTTTCATAGATTATACAGATATGGATATTATCTAATATTTTACCTAATCCCCTAGAAAGCTTTGTGGCAATTGTAGTCTTCATTTTGTGGTTGGGAAAATGGCTCGAGGATTTCCCCAGTCAGGAAGAGAGTGCAGGGCTAGAGTTTCCTGAGCTCTCCCACTCTGATAAAAGGTGAGAAAGTTCTGAGTCTAGAGCAGACACTAGAAGTATGTGGAGAGAGGCTACACCAGGCTGGCATGTAACTTGTGTGATTCTAGTCACTTGTGTCTGCGAACTCACACATATACACTGTCACCAGAAGCAGCATTCAGCCTGGAGCTACAGTACATACTAGATTGAGATTCATACAGATTTCTCTTCAGACTTTGTAAGTGCTCATTCAGATCATGGATGTTCAAAAGACTAAAAGAAAATGTATCATAATGATAACAATGGTTATTTCTGGACTTTCTTTTGTTATAGTTGTTTAAGCTTTTAAATTTCCACAATGATTTAGCATATATTATTTCTATAATCCAGTCAACAATGTTTTCCTTTTGTTTTTAAACAACAAAAGTGCTTAATTTGTGTCTGCCCTACAGTAAGTGTTAAGCATAAGTTTTGTTACAGATTCCAGGGCTAGGACCATTACTTGTTATTGTTAAAAGGTAGAGAGTGAATTATTAAATTGAATCAATTCTCATTTTCTTTAGGAGCTTCTAAGAAGAGATGCTCAGAGATGGAGAGTCATTCTGAGAAAGTGCTTAAATGGACTCTCTCTTGACTTGGAGAGGGAAAGTGAAACCCAAAGAGAGCTTTCAGTGAGAGTAAAAGCAAACCTCTGGCTTCCAGCTCCACACAAACCAGACAGATTCCAGAAACTTCTCACCACCAACCAGAGATGTCTCCATGGAGTTCCAGAACAGAGTCGTGAAGAAACTCAGGTACCACCTTGTTTAGTGAATGATTCTTCATAAAATATTGCTATAGATTTCAGTTACAAAACTTCAGTGTATTTAGGTCCTGCTCTGGGAGTTGGCATGTTGCTATTTAGTGTCTTTACTACTGGTCTACAAAGATGGCGTGGAGTCTGAGAATAGTGTGTGCAGGATCCTCGTTGCATCTGGGTCCTGCTCATTCAACAAACCTGAGCTCTGCCTGTGGCCCCGACACTGTCAGGTGCTGGGGAGACAGAGATGAGTAACATTCCAGCTCTCCTGGTCCAGTGGGTGAAGGCAGACATGTGGACAGACAAGAGGAGTGCAGTGGTGGAAGCAGTGCCCAGGTGCCACCGACACACCAGAGGACAAGTTCCAGAAGACAAGACTGTACTGGAGGCTGGGCAATTCAAACAAAGTAAAAGCTTGAAGTTCATTTTGCAGATGAGGAAGGAGCCATTGGACTGGTTGTTTTAAGTGGTGGCAGTAACACAATGAGATTACTGTTTTAGAGACTTCAGTACAGACAAAGAGGAAATGAGTCTGCAAGGGAATGATAAGCCCGGTGTCAGAGAGAAGAGACTGAAGCAAATTGTCCAGATGAGATGTTGTATGTTCGCTACCAGGGAAGGATTCATGGGGATGGAAAGGATGAAAGAAATTTAGGCCGAGTCCCGGGATTTGGAAGCTAGCCAGGTTTGTGGATGGTGGTGCCATTAACTGATATAGAAAAAACGGAAAAGGAGCAAGTCAGGTGAGACGGGAGGAGAGATCCGGGTGTTTAGTCACGAGATGTTTTGAGATCAAATACCCATAATGGAACATCCAGGAAGAGAACCCATCGTAGGGCATTTGGTTGTGAATCTGAAGGGTTTCGGGAGGAAAAATCAGAACTCATGAGATATACATGATGTGGGATCCATCAAGCATTTGGTGATAGATAGTACAACAGGTGTATGGTGAGGCCACCCAGAAAGTATAGTAGAGGTGGAAGATACAAAAGAGAACTCTGGAAAAAGATCAGTTTCTCAAGAGGCAGTAGCAGAAAAGAGAGCTACACACGTGGGTTCAAGTTGGTTGGAAAAGTCAGAGAGAACGGGAGAGAACCAGAAACAAAAGTGCCATCACAAGCTTCAAGTCAGTGGAGGAGAGTATGTCAAAAGATGAAAGTGGGCCGAGAATGGCAGATGCTTCCGGGTAGCCAGAACATGGAATGAAGACATTCCCTGGTTGTTGATAATAGGAGCTCACTGGTAAACATTGTGTCAGAGCAGTTTTGGCTGGCCGGTTAGAGAAGAAGACCAGATTATAAGAGGCTGAGGAATGGGGAAGTTGGAGGAAGTAAGGGGTGGGTATCTTCCCTACCTAGATGAATTGCCCCTCAGGCTCTGATATTCTTCCAAAAATCCTGACAGTCCAGATCTCAGAACTTAGTTCATGGCGTGCATAGAACATAGGGCATCTCAAATGTCAGGCGTGCAGCCAGACATCTAAATACACTTGACAAGAAAATCTTCGGGCATGGACACCCATGTTGTTGCCCAATCGAGGGGAGTGCAGGAGAGGATGTTAAAATGAATCTCAGGTGTCTATTTACTGGAGAAAACCCGATAATTAAGTCGATGTTATTAACCAAAAAAGAGGGCAATAGAAAAAGTTGGATTTATAGAGAGCGGGATCATGTTACATTTTTAAGCGATATTGGATCTGGAGGGTAACTGTAGAGGCGTCCATGCGGTATGTATCGGTAGGAAGTCAGAAATAAGAAAACCAGAGGGTCTGGAAGTTACTGTCCCAAGACGCATGAGGAGAAAGTTGGGAAATGGAGAGAGGGCTCTTTCCTTCTTCCTCATAAATCAGAGGCTACAGATAAGCGAGACATGCCATCCTACCTCTTAGTCTCAAGGGTTTAAAACACTCTAAATGTGATAAAAGTTTCATTTCCCAATTTGTTTCAATAGGCACACTGCATAGTCCATTGTTTTAAGCCCACGATTACAAAGATAAAGGAAGAACAACATAGCAGATCCATCAGTAAATTTGAAATGATTTTTATTGATGAAGTGGAAAAGCAAAGTGAACTGCTAATTAAAATACAGCACCTTCTAACAAAGATTGATGATATACCATCTAGAGAATTAAAGGGACCTCCAGTTGGGGCAGAAAATGGATCTACTATTATTGAGGTATAATTTCCTTAAAATGGATTTAATTTGATTTAAAGGCACCATCAAGTAAGAAAGTACCTTTCCTTGTGCTTAGAAACCATTTTCATTCACGTAAATTAAAAAATAGATTGCAGAAGGACAGCTGGAGCAGATGTAAGGGAGTTTAAGTCGAGACACCCAGCTTTCTCTCAATGAACTCCCCAGACACAGAAACATAGACTTAACATCAGCAAGTAGGAATTTGTGCCCAGAAGCCCAGCATATTTTTTCCAAATCGCCTTCTAAAGCTTCCTAGATCTGTGACTTTGGGAGTCAGAAACATTTTATTGTAACAACTCAACTTGAATGTCCACTGCTCTCAATCCCAGCAGTGTGAGGCCCATCCACTTCCCAGGGGCGCATGGAGAGGCCTGCTGTATGCATAGAAAAATCTGCATCAGGAGGCACTTCATATATATTGTGGATTATTAGTCACAATTCATAGTTTTGAACAGGTTTTAATGCTAGCAGGCAGAACTTATATAGATGTGCCTCCGTCACATAGCCTATACTGCCAAAATTTTTATTGTTATTCAAATAAGTAGAGATTTAAATTAGAATTATATTTCTAATATAATTAGAATAAATTAGAATTATGTTCAAAATATTAAGAATACAGAGAGTTCAGTAAAGGTTATTTTCCCCTTTTGCGATATTTGTATGATATTTAGATAAAAACTTGCCTAATGGTAAGGGAGATTCACTCTTATTTTTCATTAACAGAAATTCTCAAAGATTTTTCAGAAGAAGTGACTTCCACAGCATAAAGACTGAATTTCAACAAGTACTATGTAATAGGAAAGAAATGACCTGATTTTGGAAGAGTGGTTGAATACTCATTTTGATATATAGAAACAACTTCTAAAAATGGCATCCAGAAAGAAAATGATAGGATTTGTCAAGTGAATAACTTTTATAATAAAAAAATAACTGTAAGTAGTAATCTTTTTGTGCTACTGTATTCTTTTATTGTTTGCTTTAATTTTTGTCACCTCATTCTTAAAAAGACTTAGAGAAACCTTAATTTTAAGTATATTTTCTTTCATTTATTTTTATATACTTTATTTTTTTATTTGAAAAAATTGACTCTGTAAAACATGTCCTTCCTCCCTAACTTTTTGTTATGCTTCCTTAAGATAATTAAATATACTTGTAAAGAAGATAATAAAATCTTGGTGTATGAATAATCCGCTTTCCACTTGTGAAATCTTGAATCTTCTTGCCCTCTCACTCTGTCATCACTTGCTTCCTGGTAGGGAATTGGGCCTTTTCCCCAAGTAGCCTCAGGCAGGGTGAGATGTGAACTCCTGTTTCAGGGCTATAAGAGGCAGCAACTGTGGTAAAGCCATGGGCGGGCCTGGCCCACTTTACCTAATAGAGAGGCCTCATGCTTCTCACCTTGGTGCTGTCGCTATCATAAGTGCTGATCCTTCAACTCTGAGGTATCAAAAATGTGTGTTTGTGTCATTTTGTTCCCAAGGTGACCAGCTCCTATTGGACATGATTCATAAGAACCAACATTGCCCAGAGATCAGTTTATTAATTTGTTTTACTTTCCACTTAGTCCAGAAAGATTCATTCTGCTTTCTGAAGAAATCCTACCTCTTACACCTGAAGTAAAATTGGCAGGAACCAGAAAGTTGCTTGTTGTGTGTTGTTATGTTATATATGCCGCTAGACAAAGGGAGCTAGATTAATATTGTAACTTGTAAGATTGGTTTTATATTTCACATGTTTGGTTAGTAGTTCTTTCCTGACACACTTTCAATTTAGTCTGGAAACTATGCCAAATCACACTGAAGAGAATATATAGATGAGCGTTTTTAAAATGTTTTCCTGTGGATAGTTAATCACATTTGTAGAATACCCCAAGCTAACCAAAATCGTAAATGAGTTGTTTAAAAAAAAAAAACTAGTCCACAATCCAGGTAGAAGAAAAAAACATAAAACCAGTAAGTTTGAACCAGATAATCTCCATATAATTCAGTGTTTTCCTTATAATATTGAGGGCCCAGCTGTGATTAGAATGTAGGGATTTGAGTGCTAAGTGTGGACCATCATTGGATACGTAACTTCTTCCAGCATCTGGAGGTAGGAATTGATGACTGTGTGTGGTGGGAGGTCTGGTAGTCCAGAGCAAGGAGAGTCCAGGGTGCCAGCAAGAACACAGCTAATTGGGATCCACGTCTGAGAGAATAGAAACTGCCATAATGCCACAAAGAAAGATATAGGTAAGACCAAGAAGGCATTCATGGATGAGAGCAAAAGTAACATCCCGTAGGAGATAGGAAGTAAAGATGGTAGGAGCATAATTTCAGAGTGAGTTAGCCTTTGATGTAAAGAGAGGGTATTGATTGACAGTTACTCCCTGTAAGCAGAAATACAGGATTTTCCAGATTAGTTACCAAAAGTTAGTAGAATTCTTTTCCCTATAAACACTGAGGTTTGAAATGAAACAGGAAAGTAGATTGTTGTATAAGTTTACTGTGTATGCTGGTGCTATTGGAGCAATCAGTTAAGTGATTTATATATAACATTCATATGTGGGTTCGCCCAACACATGTAATGACTTTAATCCACACAAATTCCTTCAGATTCCTCTTCATATAGAATCATACAGATTCTAATAAAGTAAGTTATCATCTTACAAATCAATGTGAATCCTCTCTAGTCCTTATTCTTTTTGTCTTTTTATGTCTCATCATCAATATCCAAACATCTGAACTGTCAGGAACTGATGCACAAATCACCAAGAATGTTCAACATTTGTTTTAAAGTACTACGCTACCTTAGAATGCCTTCTAGAATAATGAATTTCCAGCATATGCCTTGTCCTAGACATTCTAGTATTTTTCATGCACTGGTTTGTTTTTTTATATGTAATTCATTTTAGAAGCTTATAATGGTGTCTTTTGCTTATTCAATAGAGTATAAATGGAATGAATCAACTTAGAGTTTGAGGAAAGAAATGCGCGATCCATAGCCAAAGAATGGGAACGTGACCTGAAATCAGTGAAAGAGGAAGGAATGAAAAACTGTTTAAAAACTATCAAACTTTGAAGATGTCTCAGACATCTGGTGCCCTTGTTAATCCTGCTACACAAGACGCTAAGAATTCTTCATGGCTCAACATCCAAAAGCTACACAACTTAACCACAGAGGTGTGAAATTTCTTGATGTTTTTCAATTTGCAGCTTCATCACAGAGTTATAGATGCATCTTGTATAACAGTATTTCAGAGCAAAATCACAGTATTGAATGTGGATTAAGAAACGTGCATGAAGAGGCCAGCCTGGTGGTGTAGCGGTTAAGTGCGCGCGCTCGCTTCGGCGGCCCAGGGTTCTCAGGTTCGGATCCCGGACGTGCGGGAACACACTCGCATAAAGCCATGCTGTGGCGACGT